>NW_006796201.1:556753-584072 GCF_000442215.2 Lipotes vexillifer
GGCCTGCGCGTCCGGAGCCTGTGCTCCGCGACGGGAGAGGCCACAGCGGTGAGAGGCCCACATATCGCAAAGAAAAAAAAAAAAAAAAAAATAATACACCCTCCAATGCAGGGGACATGGGTTCAATCCCTGGTTCAGGAAGATCCCACATGCCGCAGAGCAACCAAGCCCGTGCGCAACTACTGAGCCTTCTTGCTACAGCTACTAAAACCGGCGTGCCTAGAGCCCTTGCTCTGCAACAAGAGAAGCCACCACAATGAGAAGCCCGTGCACCGCAATGAAGAGTAGCCCCCGCTCGCCACAACTACAGAAAGCCTGCGCTTAGCAACGAAGACCCGACGCAGCCAAAAATAAACAAATTAAATAAATTTTTTTTTAAAGTTCAAAGCACCAGTGAAGGAAAAAGAAAATTGAGACATGTGAGGAAGCATTTTCCGAATTCCAGCAAAACTCTGCCTTGAAATGCAAAACCGATTTGCTTCATGACTGTTGGAATTTAAGATTGCACAATGTCAGGAACTACATACCAATGAGTTCAAGGTCATTTCTATCCCAGAAACTTCACTGATGGTTTGTTATGGAGGCTGCCAATTCTCCCTGGCCATACGGAAAGTGAAGGATTTGCCAGAAACTCGGCCACCCCAACACTGAGGTCCTGAACTCATGAGTGAGGACTCTTGAGTTCAAGAGTGGACTCAGCCTTTGGCCTTTGACCTTGACCTCCTGCCTACCTCCTGGCAGAGGCATAAGGGTCCCCGGGAGGGCCACAAGAATGCAGTAGCCAGAACACTGCAGACCCACATGTACATCTACCCCATCCCTCGAGTGGGGGCGTGAGGGGCAACACCATTGTTGTTCAAAGGGCTTGAAACCCCTTAACTCTCAGGCATCCATCTGAGAGGTAGCCAAGGGCCTGAGGGTTCTTCTGCACAGAAGGCAGCAAAGAGGGGGCAATAACAAGCCAGATTGTGTTTAATCTAATTCTCATAGCACCCCCGAGTAAAGCACACCTAAGATTTACATGATTTTCCAGTTTAAAGACTTGAGATTCGATCACCTCCAGGCCTTTGCAATGTTATTCTCCCTGCCCAGAAGGCCTCTCTCCTCACCCCACTCCCACCTGCCTCTACCCACCTTCACCTGGCCGGCTCCCGCTGCCCTTCAAGTCCTTCAAGCTTAGAGGTCACCTTCCTTGACCCTCCCAGACACCACAGTCCCCTGACTGCTCACCCCACTGCAGAACCTCCCACACTGGATTGTAAAGGCCTCTCATGTCTACAACATCATCTCCTTGAGGGCAGGGTCCTTTCCTGGCTTGATCACAGGTAAAGCCTCTGCTGCAGATTCAGCTCCTACAGACACTAGGTGCCTGGCATCACATCAGTTTTCGCTGAATAAATAGCTAGATCACTTATAATTTAGAGGGAGAGAACAGGTTGCATTAAGCATATCCAAACAGACTTTCTTCCCATGTAAGTTAACGATAAGTCTTATCAAAAGGAGGTAAGTGAAAGGATGCTTAAGGAATTATTTCAATGTGGTCAGTAAGGAGCACCTTGCAGCTGTGAATAGGGTATCTGTGCACGATCCTGGGTAACAGTTTCTGGAAGTCAGAGAATACCTTCTGGAGTTGAGTCACACAGTAAGTAATCCTGACTCAATTAGCCACTGTTTTGAAGCCACATTTTCCAGTAGCCCTGAAACAGCCCCGTCATGGACAGCACAGAGAGAGCTGGGAAGCTCCCGGAGGGACGGGCGGGGCTCTGCACCCAGCCCTGCAAGCATGCATCGTATTCCTCACCAGCAGCAGGACACGGGCGCTCAACCTCTGAGCATATCGGGGGACTGGCCCTTGGCTCACACCTGCCAGCTCTGAGGAAGCCACGCTCATCAGTGGATGTGAAGGGGTTGGGTCTTGGACAACCCCGGGAGGCACTGTAAATCCTGTCTCTCTCCTCTGCTACCGACTCAGCTCCTACGGGCACTCCGTACCCAATAGATATTTGAACAAGTGGTACCTTTCTCTCCCTTCTCCATTTCCTGCTCCTTCTGTACCCTCCCTGTCCAAGGGTGCCTTCCTTCTAAAAGCTGTATTAACTGGGGAAACACTTCTCCCATTTCCAAACCAAGGCAACCCTCCCCTCAATAAAACCACCTTGCTCTAAAATCTCTAGACAGTGACTCTACCTCTCTGCCTTTGGCAGGGAGACTGGACTCAGCAGCAATTCCCGGCTCTTAGGTGAGGGGCACCTGAAGCCTCTTGATGACGAACTTGGCAGAGAGACCCTGCCCGCAGCATTCCAGGGTTGAAAGCAAACGGGGGTTTGTTTCCGTTATCATTTCCCATCGTCTAAACAATGAGAGGAATGCAAACATCAAGGAGATATGTAATTAAGCATCAGGTAATAAAAAGATTTAAGAAGGATGGCTATGGGAGATGAGCCCTGCCGCCACTGCCCTCCCTCTGAGTCAGCCCTTCCCTGGGATCGTCCAGAAGCCTGGGCTCCCTCTCCCAAAAGCTCCCTCCCTGGCTTCTCTCCTTGCTTCTAAATCATTCTCTCTCCTTGTTCTAAGCCAAGACATGCATTATTAACATCATTCCCACTTTTTTTCCAACTTCCGCATTCTTTTTTCCCCTCTGCTGCAAATTCTAGGTAGCTGAGGGTTTTTTTAACTTTAATTTTTATTTTTCCTGCACAAGGGCAGGAGAAATCAAGAGAGGAAAAAGCACCCCCCCTCCGCCAAATCCCACCACCCTTAACTTATTCTCATTGGCTCAGATGTTCTTCCTGGTACTTGACTTTGAACAGACATTATTTCTGTATTAAGGGGAGACTGTATAGAGCAGTGGTTAAAAGTGGGTTTGGGGTCAGATGATGGTGGGTTTGAACCTTGGCTCTGACGCTTCCTCCATGCCTCAGTTTCCTCCTGTGACAATGGAGGTAGCAATAGTGCCTAACTCACTGGGCTGTCTTGAGAAGTAAATAAGAGCAAACATGTGACACCCCGAGCCTGGTGCACCAGCTGCGGTTATAGTGGAAGACAGACCATGGATACAATTTTCTACTCTGCCTTTTTCTCACTTTAAATCACAGGCCAAGCATTTTCCAAGTTACTTTTTCCTACTGGGGCCTGCTCTTTTCTGAACTGCAGGTTCCAGACTGAGGATGAGGCCCAGGTCCCGTCCGACCTTGGGGTCACACTATGTGGGGCACACCCAGCACTCTGTAAAAATGACTGAAAAGAATAAACATTTTAAATGGCTGCATGATATTCCTCCGAACAGCTCTGCCCCGACTGAACTGGCCGTTCCACAGAATCAGACATGTGAGTAGCTCCCCTTTTTTCACATTTATAAATAGCATTGCTGCAACATCTCCCCACATGCAGCCTGTTCATTCCCTGCGGAGAGGGTGGGAGATGGGGGGAGAGTGGGGTTGTTAATTTCATAAAAATCTGAATAGTCTGAGCATTTTTTTTTTTTTTTACACTTTCTAAACATGTTGCCAGATTGCCATCAGAAGGGCTGTACCAAATTTACACTTTACACTGTCACTGGCAGCATTTTGGACGAGAACTACTTTTCATACTAATTTACAGTTTTTCTCTCGGATCTGGAATTCTCGCCCAGGCTGGTTCCCTTGTGAGGCATGAGCCATATAAAAAGTCTGAGTGATGGCTGTCAGGGAGGGAAGTGTCTGGTTCCTTTGCTGGGTTTCTGTCTGCTGGGCTGGGCCAGGCTGAGAGCACTGAGTCAGCGCACCCCCTCCCTGCCTGCCCTTCGACCCCCCAGACACTTTCCCAGGTGGGTTCTGGAACATCCCACAACCCCAGAAGATTCTGCTCAGGCGGCCACCAGCATTACTAAGGTTATCCCTGCTCCAACACCAGCCTGCAACTCATTCAGCCTTCTTGCAAGAAGTCAATCAACCATTTCTACAAAGAAAATCCCTCAAGAGATCCTGGCATCTGCAATCAGCTTTCCACTCCTGGGGGGCAGGAGGGGGGGCGCACAGAGGCAGCAGCCGGGTGGGGGCAGCCGTGTTTTCCCAAGAACTGCAGCCACGGCCCCTGACCACCCTGCCAGCCTCCTGGCACTGCCAGCACATCTCACCCAGGTTCTGCGGCAGCCCCGCGGCCTCTTGCCCAGCCTCTGGGGGTGGCCCTTGTTTGCAAACAGCCATGGGAAGTTTTGACACTGCTGATTAACCAGACTTCTACAGTTCTGGGTTGTTAGTCATCACGACAAGTCTCAACCTTCTGCCCGCCCTGACGACATCACCAGCTTCCAGGTGACAGGGAAGAAATGACTAGGACCTTGGTAGTTTCAGTGGCACACATCGCCATCTTCACAGGGGAAGGGGAGGACTGCCACCCGTCCCAAACAACCAGCATGTGCAGGGCCTGGAATGCCAGGGTGGGAATTTAATTCGATTTAACTTGCTTCTGCTGAGGGACTGGGCTAAACTCTACGTATAGGATTGCTTTGGATTTCATTTAATCCTCACAACAGTATGTGCGGTAGGTATTATAATTCCTATTTTACACATGGAAAAACTGGGGTACTATGTTCTAAGAGTGGCTAGGCCCAGGAATGAGTAGGGGGCAGCCAGGGGAAGGCAGCTTGGAGTGCTGGGAAAGGTGGGTACTCCAGGCCAGGAGCTGTGTTCCCAACCACTGCGTGACCAGATTTCTTCCCCTCTCTGGGTCTCACGTCCCTCCCTGGGTAAATGAGGAGGATAGTCAGGTCGACTTTCCAGTACTAAAGTGAGGGAGGGAGTGGGCAAGTTGGAAGGGATGACTGTGTGATTCTGAGGTTCTGCTCCCTGAGGTCCTGGCCCAAGGAAGGGGTAATTCCAGCTGCAAACCTGGGGCTCTGGCCTCACTGTTTACAGTTAATTCACAAATGAATGCCAGCAGAAGAAAGAAGATGAGTGGCTGCCAGGGGCTGGGAGGCGGGGGAAATGGGGAGTGACTGCTAATGGGGTTTCTTTTGGGGGTGATGAAATGTTCTCAAATTAGATTATGGGGATGGTTGCGCAATTCTGCAACTATACTAAAAACCGTTGAATTGTACACTTTGAGTGAGTTGTATGGTTTGTTAATTACATTTCAGTAAAGCTGTTTAAGAGAGGAAGGAAGGAAGGAAGGGAGGGAGGGAAGAAAAGAAGGTAGGAAGGAAGTAAAGGGAAGGGGCGGAGGAAGGAGGGAGGGGGACGGTACAGAGGTTGGGCCAGAGCTGCCTTTGAGATTTGCCTCCTGGGAGTGGGCCCTCACACCCAGCCCCTCTGCAGTCACCCCTCCTCCAAGTACCCTGCGCCTCCGCCTCCAAAAGGTATGTATGAAGACACCTAAGTGACAGGTGATGGCTCCAGATTCCAACCAGAATGGGAGCCTCTGACCTCCTCGGAGGTGAGACAGAAGGAGTCAAGAATCAAAGAGCAGGTGTGGGCCTGGAGGGTTGGGGGATGGGCGGAGGATGCCATGAAGACGGATGGAGGCCAAAGGAGGGCTAGTGTCAAGGAGGAGGCCCTGAGGGTCAGGGCAAGGCATGGCTCCATCAAGGAAGCCCAGGAAACAGAGAGCCTGGGCTGGCCAGGGCCTCTGTCGGTGCCCTGAAAGCATTGTGGCACCCCAGAAAGGGTGCGTAGCAAGCACCTGCGGTTCCTGGGGGCCCCTCAAACTGGTACAGTTGTATTCTGCCCGGCACCAATGTAGTCGCAGGCAGATGCAGCCATCCCAGGGGCAACGTCGACCCAGACTTGACCCCGAACCCGGTGCACAGGCACAGGGGACCCAAAATGAGAGCAAGATTGGCCAGTAAGAGTGAAGAGCTCATTCCACTTCTGCTGTTAGGGCAACTTATTGCTGAAAGAGGAGACCCCCAGAGGGTCTTAGAGGCTTCCCTGTCTAAATCTCCAAAGGCAGACAACCCAGGAAGCACCTCCTCCCAGACAAACCTCCCCCGCCCACGCAGGCACATCCCCTTAGGCCCACCTCTTTGGGCAAATGGCAGTGGACGGCCCAGCCATAAGGGAACAAAGGAAATTACATCTTGGAGACTGCCTCTGCGAGTCCTAGCCCTGGGGTCAAACCCACGTGCCTGGCAGCCAAGCTGGTAGAGGTTGAGGGTTCCCACCTTATTCCTCCGGCCCTGGGGTACACATGCTGCTACTGGACCCGCTCTGTGGATGTGACCCCAGGCAGGCTGTCTCCAGAGGCCAGGTCTTGAACCACTGTACCATACAGCCTCTCCAGGGTACAGCCGGTGGGGTCCTTGTCACCCCGTGTCAATCCTCAGCATGCATTCAAGGGTCTTTGCCACCTGCCTGCAGCTGACCTGCCCAGCCCTCTCTCCCACTGCTCCGCCCAAGGCACCCTCCTTCTGTTCCCTGAGTTTACCATGTGTCCGTGCTTCCCGGCCCTTGCACATGCTGTTACCTCCATGATGACAGCCCATTCACCTAGTGAGGCCCAGTAGAAATATCACCTCCTCCATGGAACCTTCCTGGTGCCCCCAGGACCATCTGCTCTTCTCTTAGTACACTCGACTGGAGCTTGTAGGGGACTCATCAGTCTCCTCCATTACCCTGGAGCTCCCTGATTCAGGCCCCCATGCTGTGTGACCCTGGTTTAGGTACTCAACCTCTCTGAGCCTCTGTATCCTCATAAATGGCTACCCTAATTATAATAGTTATTATTATTCTGGGTAATGTTTACTGTGCACTTACTATGTGCCAGGCACTATGTGCTAAGTACTTTATGTGCAAGATCTCATTCAATCCTTATAGCACCTTAGGAGGTGGGTATTATTATTATCCCTTGTTACAGATAGAGATTACTGTTAGAATTACTGCCATTATCATGATTGCTATTCTTTCTTCTGCCGCAAAGCCTAGCATGCAGCAGATACTCAAATTCTGTTTGTTTAAGTCAGGTGTGGATAAAAATAGAAGGGGACTTCGACAGGAAAAGAGTTCCAGAAACATGGCCGTACAGATGCTCCAGAATGTTCAGGCCTAGCCTTGTCCTGGCTGGGATGATACCATCTCTGGAGCCCGATGCTGGCAGACAGTTGAGGCCGGGGACCTGGGGTGGCCTGCTTTTGCTTCTCCCATCAGCCCTATCTTTCCCCACAGAAACAGACTCTGCCCAAACCAGACCTGCAATGCTCAGAGCCCCACAGCGAACAGGCCTCCTGGGTAAATGGTGACTGAGGCTCTGGAGGTCCTGGGTGTCTGGCTGGTGGCAGAATTTGTGCATATTTGTAACCGGAAGAGCTTCAGGGTTGGCTCTGCCGGCTCAAGGCCAAAAGTGCAGAGTGCCCTGTGTCTCCATGCTCCAAGCTCCACTGCCCCAGTGTTTTCTAGGAACCCTCGCACCAAACTTTTCCTGGAAGCCCCAGGGACTGCTTGCAAGGTTCTTTCCCCAGCACTCCCACCAGCTGATCTGGGACCACATCAGCATCTGGCCTGACTGTCTGACCAGGATTCCCTCCAAGACCAATGCAGATACCTGAGCCCCCATCAAGAGAGGCTGGGGGATACCCTAAAAAGGTGCTGCACGTGATGTTGGAAACAGGCTCTGACAGTGAAAGTGAGGGGCACACACCTGAGAAAAACTCCATTCAGGGCATGGGGAGAAGGGGAGAAATACCTACTGTCTCAATTATGCCCAGCCATGCTTGTCCCATGGCAAAGTTGCCTGGGTTCATGGCATCACCGTGTCCTGACATACCACCAATACCTCCAAGACCCCAGATTCCTTTCCTTGCCTCCGCCTAACCTGGGCACACATGCAGTGCTTGGTGCCTGGATTAAGTCTGCGCCCTGTGGGGAGATCTGCCCCAGAGGACCCAGCGTCCATTCATACAATGGACTAAGCTGGGCTGCCCCTGCCCAGCAGACAGGCTTTCACAGCCTTGAACTTCAGCTGGGTTAGTCCCTTTTCCCCTCACGGCCTCCTCGGTCCTGATGTAAATTAGTGGACATAAACAGGAAAGGATGTGGTCAACCCCCACAGCGTTCGACCTGCTACTCAGTCATTCATGGTGGGGCACGTTTGAGGGAGGGCACCTCCACTTCTGATCACTCCTCAAATCCTCAAAATATCCCCATCTATAGATGAGAAAACCAAGGCCCTAAAAGATCAAGCGGTCAGTCAAGGGAAGCGCCAGACCAGGTATTCTGAGGCTACATCTCTCCACTGCCCACTGACCTGAAACTCCGACACTGACGCTGCTTTCCCCAGACCCAGAAGTTGTGACAGGCCCCCGAGGAGGCTGGGAAATGAAGTCAGATCTGTCCTCGAGAGTCTGAAGGACCCCAGGGGCCTGTGTGTCCCTGCCTTCCTGCCGAGGCAGGGCCTCAGAAGACCCGCCTCCAGTGGCTGAACAGAAGCCGGGCAGAAGGCGAGGGATCTGACTGACACAGGGGAAACTCTGGGCTCAGAACTGCCAAAGTGAGTTCCTCGTCTACAAGTTACAAAACCACAATGAGCTATGGAGTGACAGTCAGCTGCCCGAGGGTCAGAGGAATGTTGTTGCCAGACAGGTTGATGAGGCATCTGCTGAGGCAGGCTCCAGAAACCAGGCCCGGGCTGTCACCACACCAGGAGACTCCCAGGAGGCCAGCCACCTGACCTCACCCCCAGCAAGGTCTAAGGTGGAAAGACTGCAGGGCTTTCCCACAACGAAGTCTGTAGCCATGACAGCCTACTTTAAACCATTAATAAAGATAATTATAGGGACTTCCCTGGTGGCTCAGCGGTTAAGAATCCACCTGTCAGTGCAGGGGACACGGGTTCAATTCCCGGTCTGGGAAGATTCCACATGCCACGGAGCAACTAAGCTCGCGCGCCACCACTGCTGAAGCCCTAGAGCCCATGCTCTGCAACAAGAGAAGCCACCACAATGAGAAGCCCGCGCACTGCAACGAACAGCAGGCTCGTCGCAACTAGAGAAAGCCTGCGGGCAGCAACGAAGACCCAGCGCAGCCAAAAAAAAAAAGAAAGATAATTATAGGCATGATAACAATAATAATAATGTCTAACCTTTCTACAGGACTTACTACATGCCAAGGACCACACTGGACACTTTTTCTGGATCTTCACATGTATTAGTTTCCTGTGGCTGCTATAATAAATTACCACAAACTGGAAGGTTTAAACAAAAGAAGTTTATCCTCTCCCAGTTCTGGAAGCTAAAGGTCAGAATTCAAGGTGGCGGCAGAGCCACATTCCCTCTGAAGGCTCTAGGGAAGAATCCTTTGCCTCTTCCAGCTTTTGGTGGTTGCTGGCAATCCTTGGTGTTCCTTGGCTTGTAGATGGATTATTCCAATCTTTGTCTCCGTCTCCACATCATGTTCTCCTGTCTGTGTGTCTGTTCAAATTTTCTTCTTCTTATAAGGACAAGAGTTGTATGGGATTAGGGCCCACTCTAATCCAGTATGACCTCATCTTAACTCGACTGCCTCTGCAAAGACCCTATTTCCAAACAAGGTCACGTTCACAGGTCCCAAATAGACATGAGTCTGTAGGAGACACTATTCAACCTACTGTATCACAAGTAATCCTCCCAGCAACCCTGGTGCCGCTCTTATCTCCATCTTACAGATAACAAAACTGAGGTTCAGAGAGGTTAAGCAACTTGCCTGAAGTCACACAGCCAGGACCAGAACCCTGTCTGTCTGATTCTAGAACCCACACTATATTGTCCCAAGCATCATCCTCATTACCGCCTCCTCACAGGGCCCAGTGGTTCAATGTTCACAAAGCTTCTCCTGGCCATTGTCACATCTTGCCACCACAACCTCGAGGGGGCTGGTTTGCAGTTTACAAAGGAAACAGAGACTCCATTAATTAACCTGACCAAGGTCACACAGCTAAAGAGTGGCAGTCTTTCAAACATGGGTCCAGCACTCTCCACGATGTAGGCTCCAAATGGGGGCCTAAAGGGAACATTCCAGGGCTTTGTCAAGTCAGTGGAGCCTATTTCCCCAGCGTGATCAATGGCTGCGCTGTGTTTACTGATAACACCCACTTCGGCTACACCTGCCAAGCTCATAAAAGGTATTGTAAATCTGTGGTTTAAATTCACCTCCTCAGGTTTCAGCCCCTTGTCCAGAGCTATTCTCTGCCAGCAGCAAGGCCAGCTGTTTGAGTGGTTACATAGCAGAGAAAAAGCAGGTCAAGAATCCGTGAGGCCCTCACAGCTCACATCTGAGCCTCAGGGCCTGGGCCGTGGCAAGAGATGAGATGGGCACCGTTCATCCCTCATCCCGTTGCTCCCGGCTGAGAAGGGGTGAGACACAGATACAGCCTCATTAGCCAGGTGCCAGTCATGGCTCCAGGCACCATCCAGCTTTTTCCATTAATCCACACAGGTACCCATGGAGTCGGTGCTACTGGTAGCCCCGCTTTTCCAGAGGAGGAAACTGAGGCTCAGAGGAAGGCCACACTCTGCTGGTGAGTGGCCACACCAGGACTTGGTCCAGCAGGCTCGTCGCAACTAGAGAAAGCCTGCGGGCAGCAACGAAGACCCAGCGCAGCCAAAAAAAAAAAGAAAGATAATTATAGGCATGATAACAATAATAATAATGTCTAACCTTTCTACAGGACTTACTACATGCCAAGGACCACACTGGACACTTTTTCTGGATCTTCACATGTATTAGTTTCCTGTGGCTGCTATAATAAATTACCACAAACTGGAAGGTTTAAACAAAAGAAGTTTATCCTCTCCCAGTTCTGGAAGCTAAAGGTCAGAATTCAAGGTGGCGGCAGAGCCACATTCCCTCTGAAGGCTCTAGGGAAGAATCCTTTGCCTCTTCCAGCTTTTGGTGGTTGCTGGCAATCCTTGGTGTTCCTTGGCTTGTAGATGGATTATTCCAATCTTTGTCTCCGTCTCCACATCATGTTCTCCTGTCTGTGTGTCTGTTCAAATTTTCTTCTTCTTATAAGGACAAGAGTTGTATGGGATTAGGGCCCACTCTAATCCAGTATGACCTCATCTTAACTCGACTGCCTCTGCAAAGACCCTATTTCCAAACAAGGTCACGTTCACAGGTCCCAAATAGACATGAGTCTGTAGGAGACACTATTCAACCTACTGTATCACAAGTAATCCTCCCAGCAACCCTGGTGCCGCTCTTATCTCCATCTTACAGATAACAAAACTGAGGTTCAGAGAGGTTAAGCAACTTGCCTGAAGTCACACAGCCAGGACCAGAACCCTGTCTGTCTGATTCTAGAACCCACACTATATTGTCCCAAGCATCATCCTCATTACCGCCTCCTCACAGGGCCCAGTGGTTCAATGTTCACAAAGCTTCTCCTGGCCATTGTCACATCTTGCCACCACAACCTCGAGGGGGCTGGTTTGCAGTTTACAAAGGAAACAGAGACTCCATTAATTAACCTGACCAAGGTCACACAGCTAAAGAGTGGCAGTCTTTCAAACATGGGTCCAGCACTCTCCACGATGTAGGCTCCAAATGGGGGCCTAAAGGGAACATTCCAGGGCTTTGTCAAGTCAGTGGAGCCTATTTCCCCAGCGTGATCAATGGCTGCGCTGTGTTTACTGATAACACCCACTTCGGCTACACCTGCCAAGCTCATAAAAGGTATTGTAAATCTGTGGTTTAAATTCACCTCCTCAGGTTTCAGCCCCTTGTCCAGAGCTATTCTCTGCCAGCAGCAAGGCCAGCTGTTTGAGTGGTTACATAGCAGAGAAAAAGCAGGTCAAGAATCCGTGAGGCCCTCACAGCTCACATCTGAGCCTCAGGGCCTGGGCCGTGGCAAGAGATGAGATGGGCACCGTTCATCCCTCATCCCGTTGCTCCCGGCTGAGAAGGGGTGAGACACAGATACAGCCTCATTAGCCAGGTGCCAGTCATGGCTCCAGGCACCATCCAGCTTTTTCCATTAATCCACACAGGTACCCATGGAGTCGGTGCTACTGGTAGCCCCGCTTTTCCAGAGGAGGAAACTGAGGCTCAGAGGAAGGCCACACTCTGCTGGTGAGTGGCCACACCAGGACTTGGTCCCAGATCTGCTTGCTTGAGTCCAGAGCCCCAGTCTTGGTCTCTGCAGGAGGGACATCCAGGGAGGCCTGGAGCCTGCAAGTGGCCACTGTGATGAAAGCACCTTAGAGCTTGCAAGGGACAGAGTGGGGCTGGAAGGGATTTGAGAGAGGGAGGCCAGGCCTGAGGCCCAGGATGCCCAGTGAGTCACTGTGTTCTGGAGCCAAGCAGGACAAGGGAGGGATGCTAATGGGCACAGGCAGGACCCTGGAGGACCTCCCTCTGACCCACTTGAAAGAGCCAGATAGGTTTAACACGAAAAGGAGACCACGTCACCTTCTGACTCTAAAAGCACCAGTGGCTTCCCGTGAAGCTTACAACAGAATCCAAACTCCCTACTGTGGCCGACAAGGCCCTGCAGTGCTGGCCTGATGAACGCCCTCAGCTCAGTTCTGCTCCAGCCACACAGGCTTCCTTCTTGCTCCCTAAACATGCCACGGGGCCTTTGCACTTGCTGTTCTCTCTGCTTAGAATGCTGTTCCCCTCTAGAACAACGGTACAGATGAACTGGTTTGCAGGGCAGAAACTGAGACACAGGTGTAGAGAACAAACGTATGGACATCAAGGGGGGAAAGCGTCGGGGGTGGTGGTGGTGTGTGATGAATTGGGAGATTGGGACTGACATGTATACACTGATGTGTATTAAATGGATGACTAATAAGAACCTGCTGTATAAAAACATAAATTAATTTTTTAAAAAAAGAATGCTGTTCCCTGAACTCTGTGCCTGCTGCCTCCTCTTCCTTAGACTCTCAGCTCAGCTGTCCCCTCCTCAGAGTGGCTTCCCCCGGCCACCAGTCCAGAGTCAGTAACCCCCAGTTATTCTCTATGCAATCCCCTTGTTTTCTTTTCTTCTTAGCACGTATTGCATCTTGCAATTGCTGTTTGTTTATTGTTTGCCCCTTAATCGTCTTTCTGCCATGAAGCCAAGGACTTTATCTTGTTCCCTGCTGGTCCCAGTACCTAGCACAGTGCCTTAGCCATAGTAGATGCCCAGTGGATATTTGTTGAATGAGTAAATGAATAAATTCTCTAGAAATGTGGAATAATAGATGGATCACCCAGAGAAAGACCTGGGAATGTACTGAGCCGACAGTTGTGATGGGATGAGAAGGGCAGCCCAAGATCAAGGCCTGAGTGGAAGCTGCTGGGGAAATCCTGGGAGAAGAGAGAAGTGTGTGAGCCACAAGGGGCCAGCCTGACTGCAAACAAGGGCAGAAATGCATGGAAAGGAGTTAGTTTTCTCAAGAGCAGTGCAGACAGAACTCATGGCCAACCAGCTGGCATATGAGATGAGGGAGAGGCTGGTAAGAGCTTAAGGGTGATCTGTCAGGGTGACAAGCAAAAGGTAGGCCCCCAAGGCCCATTCATTTATTCATTCTTTCATAGATATCGAATACCTACCATGTGCAGTGAGTGAGGATGGCTGTTCTGGAGGGGGCAGAGGCAGGGATAGTAAAGCAGGGTCAGAGTAAAGGAGGTAGGGGCTACCTGGGGCTGCCGGGCCTTAAGCCAGGAGGACTTCCTGGAAGAGGGTGACCAGCCCCTGTGAGAGGATGCTCTACTTCAGGCTGCAGCTCTGGGCAGAGGCAGGAAGGGGAGCCAGGTGACTCTCTGCTGCTTCAGCTCCAGCCACAGCCACAGCAACCAGACCAGGGAGGGTTCATCAGTTCATATCCTGCTCCAACCCATAACAGGGACTCAGATCAGAAGTTCACCTTTAGCCTCAAAGGTGAACTTTCACCCCATAAGCCTCAGCACCCATTTGCTCACAATCTCAAGGTTCTGAAGGCTAATTGCCCCCTCCTTTCTTATAGGCCTGGGGAAAGTCGAAGGGTCAGCCATCTTATCTTGATAGGTGTATGGGGGGCAGTTCTGGGTAGGGGATGGCTGGGGACCTTGACAACGATTTGCTGACCTCAGAGTTCCAGAAGTTAAAAGAAACAACACCAGCAAGTAAAATACCAAGAAAACTCCCCAGGCCACGATGGTCCAGCGGTTAGGAGCTTGGGCTCTGGGGTTAAAATCCAGGCCCACCTCTCTCTGGCTGAACCATCCCAGGCAAGCCCCTTAACCTCTCTGATCCCGTTTTCCTCGTGTGCAAAATGAGCATAATCATATCACTTATCCTTCAAAGGGTAGTTGAAGAGATGAACAAGATAATGTATGGGAAGAGGCTAGTACACAGTGGGCACTCAATACATGGTAACGCTTATTAGGGGGCCAGTTACACGGCAGGCGCTGCTGGAGGGTCCTTCATTCTACAAAATACCTGGCCTGTCCTCTTCAAAAACGTCAACATCATGAAATACAAAGAAAAAACTCAGGCACTGTCGCAGGTGGAAGGGACCTAAATAGACATGACAACTCAAGGCAACACATGGGCTTGTGTTTCCTTTCACCATGAAGGGCATTATTGGGAAAGCTGATGAAATCCCAATATGGTCTGACGATTAGATAGTAGTGTTGTTTCAAAATTAAGTTGCTGATTGGGATCATTGTACAGAAGTTATAATTTCTTATTTTTAGGAAATTTACAGTGAAGTGTAAAGTAAAAAGTCATCACGTCTGCAACTTCAGGGAGAGAGAAAAGGATAAAGCAAATGTAAAATGTTTATACTTGGGGCATCTAGGTGGAGGGTATCTGGGAATTCTTTGTACTATTCTTGCAACTTTTCTGTAAAGTCTATAATTATGGAAGAAAAGAAAAGAAAAGAAAAGAAAAGAAAAGAAAAGAAAAAAGAAAAGAAAAGAAAAGAAAGGAGGGAGGGAGGGAGGGAGGGAGGGAAGATGGAAGGAAGGGAAGATGGAAGGAAGGGAAGATGGAAGGAAGGGAAGATGGAAAGAAGGAAGGGAAGATGGAAAGAAGGAAGGGAAGATGGAAAGAAGTAAAGAAAAGAAAGAAAGAAAAGGATGCAGAGAGTCCCAGCATGTCCCTCTGGTGGCAGGCTTCCAGGGAGGGTGATCAGCCATCCAGGTCTGCCTAGGACTGTTCTGGTTTTAGCACTGAAAGTCATGCATCCTGGGAAATCCCTCAGTCCTGTGTGAACTGGGATGGTGGGTCGCCTACTTCCAGGTGAACCTTGTGGATGAATACTGTGGGCCTCTGTGGGTCCAGTGGGCCTCCCTGCCATGGCGGGGGCCCCAAGGTTGCCTCTTTGGTGGGGGTCAGGTTTGCCACGAGTGGGCAGAGTGCAGGCTTGACGCCTCATCCCACACAACAAGAGCCAGGCCAGTGACTTCCTGGCAATTAAGGTGTTCTCCTCAGAGAGGACAAGATTTCAAAGTGGCCAAGTAGCTCTGTGCCTTGAGGCCCCAAGAGTGGAATGAAGCAGATGGTGAGGCCAGCCCCACCCCACTGACACCTCTTGACCAGCTGCTCGCTTAGCCTCAGGCAAATAGTTAACCGCAGCTGAAGCCTGCTCAGCTATCACTGTGACCGGAACCCAACGTGTGAAGGATGGATGGACACCAGGCCTCTGGAACTGTCAGCAAGGCACTTCATGGCCGAGGAATGTGGCCTGCAGCACAGCTCACACAGCGCAGCCTGCCTGGCAGGTTGACCGCTGCCTGGGCTGGGCCTGTAGGCAACCCGGGCTGCTCAGCTACACAATGACCTGACCTGCTGGTGGACCCCCCTCCTGGGTCAGGCAGGGCAAAGGCATCTCTGTCGGTCCTCACGAGTCACTGCCCAGTCCCCTCCCTCCTGTCCCTCCCCAGCAGATGCCAAGGGTCTATGCTATAGTTCCCCCAGCCTTGAAGGGCTCTGAGGTGGGGTTTGCACACATGCTTTGAGCTCCATCCATGAAAGCCCTAGATACCACGATTACGACGAGGATACCAGCTTGCGGGAGGCAGGCTGTCAAACGGGTGCCCTGCAAGGAGGGCACCCGTCCACTGAACTCCCCCGGCCGCTGCGGGGCCAGCTGTGAGTCAGGCTTTGACCTCAGCCCCCTTCTTAATTTAGAAGAGCAGCTGCTGCCCACCCAAATTAGCCCCTTGTTCAGTATCCGTTCCTCCATTCACATGCCTCTCTGCTCAGGTTCTTTAGAAAATCAAGTCCGCATGTTGAATGACCCTGGGGGGTTGTCCTCTTGTTGGACTGTTTTTGCACCAGACGATTTCAAACATTACAAACTCTAGTGAAAGTTTCCTTTTCACACCTGACCTCTATCCCCAAATTCACTTTCTCTGAGATGGTCACTGTGATCAGTGGCTGGTGGATCCTTCCAAGAGATAGTCCCCACATACAAGCTCACGCTAAGAAATGCCGGTTCCCCAACAAATGTCAGCACAGCACACATACTGTTCGGCACTTTGCTTTTCTTACTTCACCCTCCTGGAGAGCCTTCCAGCTCATACACAGAGACTTGCCCCTTACCGTTGCATAAAGGGTGAACACACCCAAATGATTTAACCAGTCTCTGTTGATGAATAATCAAGTTATTTCTAGTCTTTTGCAACCACAAACAATGCTTCTAGAAACGTTCTTATCCCTGGATCTTTGCTGTCACTTACAAGTAGTCATAGATATTTCTAAAAGTGGAATGGCTAGCATTATCATTTTTAATTTTGGGGTAGGGACCACCGACTCCTTTGAGAATCTAATGACAAATTAAAAATCCTCTCTCCAGAAAAAAACCTTTGCAATGATTTTGCATTCGATTTCTGGAGGGAGGCTCTCAGATGCCACATTAAGTCACCGTATGGCGGGAAAGAACGCGTGTAAGAAAATTGCATCCGACCATCGCTTCTGTGTATGTGTATAGATTTGGTCATGATACAGGAAGCAACCAGTTTGTTCCACTGACAGCCACAGAAACAGCCAGCGGAGTTCAGTTCAAATTCCGGAAGTCAGATTCCTTATCATGCTTTGTCCACCAGGGTACATACCTCTTGCGCTGGTCATGTTTCTTGACCTCAGCTCCCCAGAACGTGGCTGTGGGATGGGCGTGCTGGGCTGGGGCTGCTCCTCCCAGCAGCCGTGGGGGCCCTGGACCCCATAGACCCTTCCTGCAGCTGCCTTCTCACCTCGGGATGTGAAACCAGACCCCGCGCCTGGAAGGCTCCGGAGCTCACACGCTCAGTTAGGTATTAATATTTTATGCCGGCAGCCAATGAGGACTTGGGTTAACAATAGTCTCTCCAGGAAAGCACCGTCCAAAGAGCACAAACTCCATCACCTCTCAGTGAGGATTCACAACGGACTAAAGGGAATCCACTAGAGAAAAGCTAAAAGGAAACAGAGCTGGGAGCAGCTTGTGGCTGGTCAGAGTCTGGGGTCAACGGGCTCAGGGTCTGAGCTTGGGGCCCTCGGGAGGCAGGAGCTTCCCTTGGGCCGTGGCCATGCACTGGTGTCCAGCTGGCTCTAAGGCCGAGGGCACTGCCCACAGTGAGGACATGGCAAGAGCTGAAGCCAGACAGCCAAGGGCCCTGGCTGACTGTGTCCCAGGCCACTCCCCTGACAGAGCTTCACACAAGGCCGTTTCCACAAATCCGGAGCAGAGCCAAAGAGCCGCCTGGCCGGTGCCTGGCTCAGAGAAGGCATTCAACACCTGTTATCCCTCCCGTCCTTCCCTCTTTCCTTCAAAGTTCCTGGAGCTCAAACTCGCTGCAGAGCCTCATGCTGCCCGTACAACCCGTCCCGGGGATTTTCAGGATGACAGCCTCCCGGTACAAGCCCGAGGAGAACTCATCAACAACCAGGAGGCCATGGATGGTCAGGAACTCCCCTGTGCTCCCTGAGCTACAAACCTTCCAGTGGGCAGTTTGGAGAGGAAGGAACTGAGAACTCCCATTTCTGGAAGCCCATGTAAGTTCTAGAAGGTTCTGTCCTAAAGGCTAAAGCCATTTTGCCATCCGTGGCTTAGGCACTGAGAAAAAATTACCTAACGTCTACTGAGGACTCACTGCATACCAGGTAGCAACATAAGCGTTTCCAGGTGTGTTACTTTTATCCCTCCAACAGCCTCCTGATGTGAATTCTAGGGTTATCCCTCTTGGATTTGTAGCTCAGGCGGCTCTGCCCGGGACCCCCGGGGGCTTTCCCCTGAGCGGCTTCCTGAAGGAAAGGGGAGGAGAGAGCAGCTCCACGCCCTTCTCCTGCTCAGGATGGAGCCCTGGGTGTGCTGTCACTGCTTTACCTGTGTCATCGTGCCACCTTTGCAATTGCCCCGTGAGGTAAGAAGTGTGTTTACGTCCCTTTCGCAGGTGAGGAAGCCGACCTGAAGTCAACCTGCCCAGCAGCTCGGTGGCAGAGCTGGGATTCGGCCCCAGGCTGGCGGTCAGAGGCCAGGCCCTCGCTGGGCACTGCACGCTGCAGTCCACGTGGGGATGTGGCCTTGAGGAAACAGAGCAAGGAGGGGGAAAGCCTTTGCAACATGGACGGCGGGAGCTACGTTGCAGTAAAGTCTGGTCCGCGTCTTTGCCAAGATCTGCTTGTAACTGTCTCCCTGAAGAGACAGCCTGGGGTGAGGCTTAATGGCTCTGGGCTGGGGTCCGAGCCTGGGTTTCTCGTCCCAGCTCTGCCCTGACAGATCCAGTCTCTCCACGGGCCTGGGCAGAGGGCAGGCTCTGCCAACCCTTCTGGCCGTGATGCTTTGTGATGCAGGAGTGGGAAGCAGGGCTGAAGGCGGAAACCCTCACCCATACTGACCTTTGAATATGTGCCTGAGGAGCAGCCCACCTCCAGGGAAGCTACTCAGCCCGCCTTGACAGCAAGCCCATCACCCCCGCGCCCCAGCAGAGGGCAGGGACAGCAGCACCTCTGATGGAGCACTAACTGGATGCCAGGGGCTGTGGCTACTTTTACGCAAGCCGCTTGCTATGGATCAAAGCAGACGCTGTCACTACACCCATCTTACAGATGAGAAAACCAAGGCTCAGGAAAGTCAAACAACTAGCTCAAGTTCACCACAAACCCAGTAAAGCAACAAGGCCAACGTATCCAGTAGGTGCAGGAGACACGGTGCCCAAGACCTACAGTACTTTTAGGGGCCCATGAAAATATCATAATTTCACTTAAAAGCAAATGGAAAAAAATAAACATTCAGGATGAAGAAAATGGTTTAACATATATCAAAATATTTATCTTTATGCCAACATCGTGGTAAATACATTTTTAGATTTTTCTTTTTAAACAAAAAGAGAAAGGCAAAAGTGCCTAGGGCTTGTGAAAGTTATCGTGCTGAACCTTGAACCTAGATCCCTCTTAAAGCCAGAGCTACCTTGAACCTTGAACCTAGAACCCTCTTAAAGCCAGAGCTACCAAAGAACCGTCCAGCCTCTCCCCTGGTGTCAAACGAACAGCGCTCAGGAATCCCCTGGCAGTTCAGTGGTTAGCACTCAGCACTTTTGCTGCTGGGCCCTGGGTTCAGTCCCTGGTGGGGGAACTAAGATCCTGCAGGCTGAGCAGCACAGCCAAAAAAAAAAACAAAACGGAATAGCGTCCAGGGCCATCCTGGGAGCTGCAGTGTGCACTGGTCCCTGAGAAGGCCACAGCCAGAACAGCCACTCAGCCATGGACACTCACCCTACTCGCCACTATCCCTGGTGGGCAGGCTGCCCAAGCTTAATTCTTGGCCTCCAAGAAGCTATTGGAACAGAGCAGCCACGTTTCAGGGGCCGAGTCATTCATGGGGAGAACGTGAGCCCCTGGAGGTGCCTGCCTGGGAGAAGCAGAAGAATGACATAGATCATCTGGAAAAACATTCCAGCTTTTCTTCCTCATCTGAAGAAAACAACAGATAGATAGCCTGGACTGTGTTTGCAAGACCTGGTATAGCCCAGGTGGACAGAGAGTCACACATACCTGGGTTTGGGTCCCCACTCTGTCGTTTAGTTTGCTGTGTGACCTTGAGAAAGTTAATTTACTTCTCTGACTATGTTTTCCCTTCTGGAAAGTGGAATAATAACAACTCCCCTTCCTCCATACACACACCCCAATAGGGTTGTAGTGAGAATTGGTGGAAATAGAGTACTTTCTGTATATAAAAGCATTGCAACTAGTAAAAGCCAGAAGAATATTCATTTGTTTGGGAAAGAAAAAAAAAATTGATCCCAACATCCCTAGGGTCTTGAGTAACCAAAGCCACCGTAACCTAGGCCACACCGTGAGGTCAGCCTCCTTTTCTTCCAGGTCTTTGAGGGGACAGTTTAGACGGAACCTTACCAATGAAAGGGGAATGTCACTTCCGATGAAGCCATCAGCGGAGTCAGAAATTCATCAGCCCTGGTGACTTTCGCCACACTTGAGCCTGGCAAGTCCAGGATTACAAAACCGCAGGCCGAAACCATGAAATTAGACCATTGGCGTGAGTAATGAGCAGACCCAGGGTTCCCTCCAGGTGAGCAGAGCTGCTGCCTATCAGGTGAACATGTCTCACACCAAAGTTCAGTGCAGTAGTTAGAACCACAGCTGCGCACGGCAGGGAGGCTGAACCCTGCTAATACAACATGAGTTTCTCAAGGTGTTCCAAAAGCCCTTGGCAGGAGGCAGCCTCCTCTGATGACAGCACCACCAACCCCCTCCCCCAGAGTAGCGCTTCTCAAGCAGCATCACGCACATGAGTCACCTGAGACGTTGTTAAAATGCAGCTTAAGGGCTTCCCTGGTGGCGCAGTGGTTGAGAGTACGCCTGCCGATGCTGGGGGCGTGGGTTCGTGCCCTGGTCCGGGAAGATCCCACGTGCCATGGAGCGGCTGGGCCCGTGAGCCATGGCCGCTGAGCCTGCGCATCCGAAGCCTGTGCTCCGCAACAGGAGAGGCTGCAACAGGGAGAGGCCCACGTACCACAAAAAAAAAAAAAAAAATGCAGCTTAAGATTCAGTGGGACTTGCAATTGTGCATCTCTGACCAGCTCCTGGGCTGATGTTGATGCAGTTGGCGAGGATGAAGACCTAGAATTTCCTCTGGTCCCATCGACACCTGGGGTTGCCCTTCGCCGGGTAGACCAGGGGCCCTGAACAGTTTGCACTCCAGAACTTGGGATTCAAGGAACCAGTAGCATTACTATAAATTAGATCTCTCATGATTTCTTTATTGGGGGGGCGGGGAATGGGGTACAAAATGAATTAAATGTAAACATCAGTGGCAGGATAATTTGTGAAAGGTTAATTATTTTTTCTCCCAACATATGCACTCCCTTTTCAGGAAGGTAGCAAGACCCTTCGGTGCTCTCTTGCCCCAGAGATTTTAAATGACAACTAATTGCAGTCATATGATGCTTTCCTTTTAGAAACAGAAGGCTCTAATAAAGCCAGATCTGCTCCCATGACCCCTTCTCCTAACCCCTCCCCGCTTAGGACTCCCCTGCTTATGTTTATGGAAAAGTATTTTTAAAGAGGGAATTTTGGGGCTTCCCTGGTGGCGCAGTGGTTAAGAATCCGCCTGCCAACATAGGGGACACGGGTTCGAGTCCTGGTCCAGGAAGATCCCACATGCTGCGGAGCAACTGAGTCCGTGCGCCACAACTACTGAGCCCGTGAGCCACAACTACTGAAGCCCGCATGCCTAGAGCCCGTGCTCTGCAACGAGAAGCCACCGCAATGAGAAGCCCGTGCACCACAACTAGAGAAAGGCCGCGCGCAGGAATTTAATTTAGTTAAAAATAAATTTATTTTTTTAAAAAAAGAGGGATTTTTGCAGAATCATCTTGGAGTGGCTCTTCTTTCCTTTCATAAAAATATCAGCCCAGGGGCCCAAGAGGGGGGAGGGGACAGCAACTCCCTCTTCCCATCTTGTGTGAGATGTGGTAGCAGGAACAGTGAAGCTTGGGGGTCGTCAGCCTCCCCATCAACTCCACCAGGACCCCCTCCCCTAACTCTTGAACATAGAGAGCTTAGCCATAGCACTCTGGGGATGCAGGTCCAAGCACCCTAGGCCATTCTCACCAATGGGGACAAGCCTGGTGCTGGGGAGCAGGGCTGTGCACCCACTGAGGCAGACAGGCAGGGCCAACCTCAAAGAGGAGCTTCCAGCCACGTCCTGAGCTCCTTGTCCCAAGCACGCTCCACCCGGAAGCAGCCCGCAGGGACCCGCCACCCCACAAGAGGACCCAAAGTCCGGGACACCCATGGTGTCAGCATCAGAGACCAGAACTTCAACCAGCAGAGCCCCTGCCCCCGCCTCTGGGTGAATTCCCCTCTCTGATGATACCTGGGAGGAGGGGAGGCCCCAAAATTATTGAAAGGGAACTTAAGGCCACCCTTCTGCTCCCCAAGGGAGCTTGGGGACAGAACTGGAGTGTATCACTGGCAAGTTTTAAAGCGGTGTCATACCCACTGCATATACTTAGTTTAATAATATTCAATATTTGGGAGAGCATTTACCATTTTACTTTTAAAGTAATACACGTAGGGTGGTTTAGGCACACATGGTTAAATAAATTGTTTGATAAAAAATTGCTAAATGGGCTTCCCTGGTGGCGCAGTGGTTGAGAGTCTGCCTGCCGATACAGGGGACACGGGTTCGTGCCCCGGTCCAGGAGGATCCCACGTGCCGCGGAGCGGCTGGGCCCGTGAGCCATGGCCGCTGAGCCTGCGCGTCCGGAGCCTGTGCTCTGCAACGGGAGAGGCCACAACAGTGAGAGGCCCGCATAATGCAAAAAACAAAAACAAAAACAAACAAAAAAAATTGCTAAAGGTTACCACCTGCTAAAGTAATCTTACTGCTGTTTCGTAGTGGAGCTCTCCTCATTTCAACTATTCGAGGCCTAGGAAACATCAGGTTGCCCCTGAGCAAACCGTGCTCCCTTACATTTTTTAAACATTAAAAAAATATACTGCAAAGGTTATACACATTATACAGTTCATTCAATATTCAGTAAAATATTCACCTTGAAGCTTTTTTTTTTCAGTGTTCAAATTCTGAAATTTCTGTAAAATGAAAACACCTGCAGATGGCATCTAGAATAGGGGTTAGTTACCTTTTGGTGTCTCTACTGCCCTCTGCTCTGCAGAAGCAGCAATTAATTAGCAATGCTCGGACCTTCCCTCCCTGCAGCCTCGTGCTCTTCCCCAAGGAAACAGATCTAGGAAACGGCGGGAGATACCTGCCTCTGATAGTGAAGTTCAGGAGGATAAAAAAAAAAAGCAACAAAAAAGCTTCCTTCTTTGGCTTTCCTCTTTGCCAAGACTGGATCCCTGCCGGGTCCCTCCTCCCTATGAGTAAGACCAGAGGAAGAGTCATTCATTCCCTCTTTTTTTCTAGGCACACGTCATGGGAGAAATGCTGCCTCTTCCCTGCAAGGCACTTCAGCACTTGAAACATTTGAGTCGGTGATAGGGGACTTCATCATCAGAAAGTTTCGGCAACAGGAAAAAGAAAAAACACTTTCTTTTACAAACAAAATCTAAAAACTACTAAATCAAATCAACTCATTTATCAACAGGGAGAAAAAAATGAATGTTTGCCTATTGCATCCCAACCAGCTCTGAACAAAGAAGCTGCAATGAATTCCAAAAAGCAGCAAAGACACACAAATGGGAAGTTAAAGCACCTATCGTCCAGTGATGACAATTGGATGGTACACTTTTCCTTTGTGGATTTCCGGAAGTGACCAGCATGAATAGAATAAGAGAGATCATCTATGGGGTCCTTACTGCATGCCAACGATTTCTATGGCATTTCATTTAATTATCAGAACAGCCCGATAAGGTAGCACTCCTCTTGTCAGCCCCGTTTCATAGACTAACAGAGGGATTAAGAGACTAACTCAGAGTTTCGTAGCTAATAAAACTGGATTCCAACCCAGGCACCTGTCTCCAGGCCCTTGCTCCTCACCCAGGCCAAACTGGTCTCCAGAGTGAAATCGAGCCACGACCAGCGTGCGGGTCACTCCTCAGGGGAGCGAAAAGGTTGCAGGCATTTTCTTGTCAATCTTTATTCGACTTTCCTCCCCTCCCCCTGTAGGGCTAAGAGGATTACATTCTCTTGAGAAAAAGCTACACCACCTGCTCAAGAAGCTGAAGAACTCATGCGAGGTCAAAAAGGGAATTTTCATAGTAGAGTCTTTAGGGGGTCAGGCCGAAAAGTCTATCTCGTTGAACTACCCCAAAAAGTCACAAAAAGAACGCAAAAACATGCCCGCTTCCTCCAAAATCATTTTCCTGGCTTTCATCTCAGCCCTTTAAAGGTGCATCATCTGCTCTGTTACAAACCAGTGTGTACAGTGTGTTGAGTACTTGTGAGTGTGTGACCGCGTGTGTTGAAAGGGTGACAGAGATGGGGAAGGAGGCAACAACTGAGGAAATCAATCAACCCAATGGGAGAAAAATAATCACAACACTGCCAATGTAGCAGCAAACATGAGATCGGGTTGCCATAGCAACCATTTAATTGACATTTTCATTTTCCCAGCATTTGTTCTGGGCAGGTGTGGGCAGATACGTATCCTCGGGGATGTGTGAGGATGAGGTGCACCCATTTGCCACTGTGAGCCCGCAAGTGGGGAGTGGTACTGCCCCCAGGTAAGGCCCTTGGAATTGGGGGCTTAGTCAGTGCACAGAGGACCCTGTGTCTCTGAGCATCCACGCCACACATAGCATCATTATTGTGTGGCAGAGGTTGAGGTGATCAGATTCCTGTATTTCATCACCGCCTGGATGAGACAATGAGGCCCAGGCTAAGGGTCATGCAGAGTGGCCATGGCAGAGCCCGGCTCAGACCCAGGTCCACGCTGGCTTGCTGAACCAGCGTCAAGTAGCGGGGGGCTGGGGAAGAAAATGAGGTGAGGAGGCAGCATAGCACAGTTTAAATCCATCCACAGAGCAGGCTCATCTTTTTTCTTCTGAGAGAGTGGTAGTTTTCTGCACCAAACCATGCACTGCCAGCAAATCTGCCTTCAGAGAACAAAGAACAGAGAACTGGAATGGCGCAGATTAGCAAGAACAATGCACTGGCTGGCCAGTTTCATCTCCTTTTCTTTATGTCTCTGCTGTTCTATTGTACAGTTTGAGAGGGGATTAGTGGCTTTGGACTGGGGGGGGGGGGGGGGGTAGGGGAAGGCAGCATCCCCACGCTCAGAGGATGGAATTAAGCTTGGATTCACCTGTAAGAACAGCTCACGTTTTAGCTACAAACCTCCTCCAAGCAGCCTCAAGATTCAAAATTCATGTACCTTGCAAGCTGCACAGCAATCCTAGAGGCAGCCCTGGCTGGGCTCGAAGCCTCGAAGCCTCGACGCAAGCGGAATACTAAACACACCCTGAGTTCCCGACGTGGCCACCTGGTTACAGCCCTGCCCGAGCTTGTCTGCAGCATTTTCTCTCAAAGGCGAGGCTACATGCATATTTGTTACCAACCATCCGTAGACAAGACAGTGTTCAGAAAGCACAACTCCGCGTGGGAAAATATGAGCTGTCAGCACATCATTTTCGTGGGGGCAGGAAAATCTTTAGGTGGGAAATGTTGCTTTTATGATTTCCCCGTGAGGAAAGAATGGGCTGAAATTGCTATGGCTCTGCAGCTTCCGTTTTCCAAAAACTAAACGCTTTCAAGAAGCCCATCAAGGTCGGACTATAGCATAGCTTTGCTTAATCCATTTCTTCCCGGGTTTTGCGTTGTCATCTTTGCTTCCCGAGCTATTTCTGCATCTTATAGTTAGCACAGACTTGCATCTCTATGTGTGAAAACCAAACAACAAAAAGGCACCACTGCATGAGATGCATGAAACTCTAGGTGGAATGCTGACTCGGTTGAAATGGCCCCTGGGAAATATGGGGGAGTCCTGAAGGGTCCCAGGCAGGACAAACCACTGGTCTCTTCCTAAAACCTGAGAAGAGCATTCTGGAATGTATGGGTGGTATTGCTCCCCAAAATATTAAAGATTATTTTTAATTGTCTTTGTAACTGAAACGCTAAAAAAAAAAAAATCCTATAAATTGGAGACTTCCCCACAGTCATTCCCTTCATTTTATTTTAAATTCCACTGACATTTATTTTAAAGCGCTTCCTGGGACTTAAAAATATAGGCATGTTTGGCTAATATTATTATTTGATGCTTTACACTTGAATGTAATCAAAGCGTCAGGTTTATTTACCCAAACTTACTCAGCTCAATTTTTTTTTCTGGATCTAAAATTCCAAAATACTTGAGCAACACATATTTGTCAATTTGACAGTTGCTCCACTATTTTCAGCACTTTCTTTTTCATCACCATCTTTTTGCCAGTGACAATGCCACTGCGCTAACAGACTTTTCAAGTTGATTATTCTAAGTTGTCCCCTCCCTACTCCCTACTTTCCTCCACCCGTCTCAGTAAACAGCCACAGTTGCTCAAGTCAAAATCCTAAAGCGAGTCCTTTCATTTTTCAAACCCTCACGCAAGCCCGGTGGGCCCTACATGCGAGACGGTGTCACACCACCTCCCACACCCTCGTCCTGGGGGCTGAGGAAACGACCTCACCAGGCTCCCCGTGTCCCCCCTGACCCCCCTCCACAAGGCAGCCAGAGGGACTTGTAAAAGCCAAACCTACAACATGTCACTTCATTCAGTCTTGCATTCAACAAATGCACGCTTACTCTGGGCCAGCACTGTTCTACCACTTTCTAGACCTTGCTAGACATTGCATTCTTATCAGAAAGAGGACAACCGACAAAATTAAAGAGGGAAATGTGGAGTGTGTTAGAGGATAAGAAGAGCTGTGGAGAAAAATGACACAGGGAGGGAGGACATTGAGTGTGGTGAGTGGGTGAATTTACTACAGCTCTTTAAACAGGGGGTTGCAATTTTAGGTAGGGTGGTCAGGGGCAGCCTCACTGAAAGGGGCATATGAGACCAGAAGGAGATGGGAGACTGATCCGTACAATACGTGGGGGAAGAGTTACCACCCTCCAAGGGCTCCCTATTCCACGAAAACCCCAGTCCCTTACTCTCACCCATGGGGTCCTATAGGACGTGCCCTGCTGGCCTCTTAATGCACTTTGTCCTCTGTTCTTCAGCCACCACCTCTCTCGGGTCTGTCACCATGCCATCCAGGTGCTTTCCCATTTCAGGGTCTTTGCTCTGGGTATTCCCCTGTCTGGAACACCTCATGCAGACCCCCACACACACCCCACTCCCCTTTCTCCTTCTCTCAAGGCTGGCATCTGTCCATCCTCAGGTCTTAAGGATGTCACTTCCTCAAAGAGGCCTTCCCTGACTACCCTCCAGCCTCCCATCACCTGTTTTATTCTCATCGTGGTTCTTATCACCATCTGAAATCATCTTGTTTCCTGTTTGCCTCCCCTACCAGGAATGC
>NW_006796201.1:584225-587376 GCF_000442215.2 Lipotes vexillifer
AGGAATGCCAGCTCCAAGTTAGAGAATCACATCGGCCTGTTCATGGCCTGGAACAGGCTCTGGTACAGAGCAAACATTCAATACATATTTATCGAGTGAAGACATCAATCAGTCAAGTCAAGCTAGATAACGAGCTTGTAAATAATTAAAGCGATCCAGGGCAGCAAATTGAAAATCACCCCAAACTAATTGACCCTCATCTCAGGCTCCACCATTTTATCAACAATGAGAACAGCAGCAATAAACAATAAAACAATTTAACAATAATTCAACAATTCCATTTCATAATTCAATAAAACAGTTCAACAATACTAAAAACTTGAGCAGTTTTTTAATTCCTTCACCTTTACTATCATGTTTTATCCTCATGACAACCCAGCGAGAGAGAGCCCATTATTCCCTCTTAATAAGTCCAAAAACTAAGGTTTGGGGATGTTCTGTGACTCATCCAAGGTCACTCAGCCAGTATGGGCAGAACCAGCATCCTAAAACCAGGCCACACAGTGGTACTCAAATTCCTCTAAATAAATATCATGGAGCACCTACTGTGTGCAAGGAACTGTGAGAATTTCAAAGACTGATTATCTCACAGGCAAATTGAGATGTTATAAAAGAATTTTCAGCTAATTCTGAACTACGTGAAAGGAATCCAATTATAGTATGGTCAAAATGTGAATATTACCCATCACAGCTCTTACTGTCCACAGGGCCCTGGGCAACGCCCTTTGCATGCATTACCTTGTTACTATGCATTATTACCCCACTTTACAAATGAGGAAACTGAGGCCCAGAGTACTTAAGTGACTTGCTCAAGGTCCCACAGCCAGGAAGTGATGGAGCTGGGCTACTGAACTCAGACGGGAAAAACCTAGTACTCTCTGGGTTAGATCTGGTCTGTTGGCAGAACTTTTAAGAGCATAGTAGATACTAGAAATACCTAAATCTGGCCACCTTCAGACATGTTTGCAGGACTTGAAGAAAAACATCCATATATTCCATCCTGGAGGAGTTTCTTTCCTTTATCTAAAAGCAATATGAGGGACTTCCCTGGTGGTGCAATGGTTAAGACTCTGTGCTCCCAATGCAGGGGGTCTGGGTTTAATCCCTGGTCAGGGAACTAGATCCCACATGCATGCTACAACTAAGGAGCCCACCTGCCACAACTAATGACCCAGCACAACCAACCAAATAAATATATATTTTTAAAAATAAAAAATAAAAGCAATATGAGCCACTGGGCAAGGTCTGGTCCCTCAGCTCCTTACCTGTAAGCCATGGTCCATTATCGCAGAGACCAGGATGCCTTCTGGGGAAGACGCTTGGAGTTTGGCAAGAACAGCTCCGCCAGAGGTGCAGGGGCCAGGCCAGTGCCAGCCATGACAGCCAGGGGCCTCCTTCTGGCCTGTGCTGTGGTCTCTCTCCCACCGTCCCCTCTGCAGGGCCCAGATATTGGAGCTCAGCCTCACCAGGGCCAGAACCACGAACATGACGGCCCCAGCCCAGCTCACCCTGTCAGGCTGTGGGAACAGAATCTTCCAAACTGGAGAATGCAGTAGCCTATATCCTGGAATTTTCTGCTCGGTTCACCAGTTTCTAGGGGGACCAGCAGTGGCTTCGGTGTGGAACAAGGTGGGCATTCAGTCTTTAGTCCAGTAATTAAAAGCCTTTGAGGACAGGATCTTCAGCTTCCAGGGGGATGTCCCGGGTCACAAGCAGGGGTTTTAAAATGTCACCTGTTGAGTTTTCTACCCAACATGTCTTCTCTTTGGTCCATTCAGTCTTGAAAAGCATTAGAATTCTAGAGCAGGAGGGCAAAATAAAGTAAATTAGGCTCTCAACATTCAAGTGGGAACTCAAGATGTCCAAAATTGAACCTTAATTTTCATCCCTCTGAAATCCTGCTTCATTCCCCAGCCTTCCCATCCCAGCTAATAACAACCGCATCCTTCCCGAGACTCAAGTGGAAACTGCAGGCGTCTTGGACTCTTACTCTCTTTCACACCCCACGGCCTCTCAGTTACAACTCCTGGCAGTTCCTCCTTCAAATATCATTCAGAATCGGACGACTTCTCCCCACCTCTACTGCGCCCACCATCTCTGTCTGGGCTCCTGCAATAGGATGACTGGTCTCCCACCTCCAGCCCTTAACCCACTATTGTCACTCCTCAACTCAACACCAGACCGATTGACCCCATGAAAATTAAAGCTGAATCATGTTACCTCCTGCTCAGAGCCTTTGGTGGCTGCCATATCCCTCCAAGGAAAAGCCAGCTCTTCCAGGGACGCTTGAGACCTCTCTGCTCCAAGTCCTCACTGTTCCCCAGTCCCCCAATCTGTCCCTGAAATAAGTCAGGCACACTCAGGGCCTTTGCACGAGTTGTTTCCTCTGCCTGATACTCTTTCCGCATGGAAATAATCCACCTGGCTTCCTCCCTCCCCGCCTTCACACATGCTCAGATGTCTTTGCCTTAAAGAGGCTTACCCTGACCTTATTGAAGATGAAAACTCAACCCTCACCTTCCACCTCCACCCCCGAGCTCTCCTGCCGTCCCTTACCTGCTCTGGTTTTTCTTTTCTTCCTTCGTAGCACTTAACACCCCTGACCTGCTAAATAATGCACTTATTTGTTGTGCCTGGTGTTCATTATCTGCTTTCCTCTGTGAGACAGAGTAAGTCCTACCACAGGTGAAGACCTTTCTCTATTTTGTTTCCTAGTATATCTCAGGCAGCTGGACCGAGCCTGGCTCATAGAAAGGGTTCAGTAAATATTTGTGAAATGAAGGCGAGGCCCTGTAAAACACAGAATTTCTGCTAAACAAAGATGAGAAAGAGAGGAGAAGAGATGTTTTGGACTTTCCTGCCCCTCAGGGAGATGAGATGGGAAGAGGGAATCGGGGAGGGGCTGCAGAGACCACGCAGGCACCCCCCCGTAGCCACTCATAAACCTATGCCCACCCCCACCCAAACAGAGAGGGGAGGACCTTGACCCCTAAGGTCTGGTGGCTGGGTGGAAGGAGACCTCCACCCCTGTCCCCGGGTGCAGCTGGGCAGTGGGGGACCCCCCCATCCCGGGTCCTCAGCTACCCTGAGAGCACTGTGACCCTGAAATCAGGCAGAGAGAAGCAGACAGAGCTGTAGGATGCCTCTTTCC
>NW_006796201.1:587441-609352 GCF_000442215.2 Lipotes vexillifer
CCTCCCAGCTGCCTCCAATCTGGTGGTGGGCTCTTCCAGGCATTCAGCTTTCTAAATAGAAATATCTACTGCTGAAAAAAGCAAAGGGTTGAGAGTGATGCTAAGAGAAGCAGCCTCTCTGCAAATGCTGGAGTGCCAAGTTTGGCTGGGACACCTCGCCACCAGGCCTAGACAGGATGGCACTGTTCACCTCACACAAGTGCAAATTCAGTCTATCCTGGCCCTGACTCTTTAATGAATCTGGTCACAGCCTGTCCTCTCTCCTCTCTCTCCCTCTCCATCTGGGTGTTAACAAGAAAAGCAGATTAGAAATGTCACTTCCACGGCTGGTTCAAAGCTGCACGACCGGTCCACGTGCGTTCCATGCCGGCAGGTCCAATTTCCTTCCCCCAAAAAACACTCAGGTACTGGGTTTTGAGTAAACCTTCTACTTATATAAATTTTGTGAGCTCGACTATGACCCAGGGTAACTGTTTTATGAGCAAAACCAAGAAATGACCAATAAAAAGGAGCTTGTTTTCCTTTGTGTTTGCAAATGGAGTCCGTGCATGTCAAACACACACAGGGCTGCCCAATTTTCTATTATAACCAGGGGAGGTGAGTCCTGTAAGGGGATTTGCAGATGGTATGGGTGAATAAGAGAAGATTAAGACTTCTTTTTCGTCATCTTATTGTTCAAGAGTAAATACTTTTAGGTTAAGTCCTGATGCTAGAAGAGTCCTTTGCTAAACAATTTTTAAATACTCTGAAAAATTATTATTAGGGCATCTTTGTTGTTAATTATAAAATAAATCAGAAGCCAAAGTTTAATTATCAATCTATTGTTTTATATCGAATGCCCTGAAATTGCTATGCCTTTTGAGACATCCACTAAAGCCATAAGCTCATTTTATCCACATGGGTGTTCATTTGTTATTATGATGCCCTTGGGAAGTAAGAAGTGGCCTGGAATGACTGTTATTTAGTCATTGTTTTCTTTAGCATGAAGCTGGAAGTGAACAGGAGTGATTTAACTACGGAAGGAGGACCACACAGCTGAAATTCAGGACCAGCGTTAAGATGCCTCATGAATCTCATTTTCAGTCCTGTGTACTTACTGACCGCTAACGCATCTCTAAACAGAAGCCCAAGGAATGACCACATCGTGTGTTTAACAGAAACATTTACCACAACTTAGGACTTTCTGCTTGTGGTAACTTTAGCCGGCCTTAAAGAAAAACTGCAGAGGTTTATATACTTTTCAAGGTATTTCTGTTAGAAGAAAAAAGAAATCTCAAGAATTGAGGCAGTGGAGGCAGTGACCTTAAACTTTGTTTTGTTTTCAATGCGGAAAATAATCACATAAAATTAAGCTTTGCAAGAACATTTCTACTATGATTTAATTTCAACTTTTTCTCCCCTCAGTGAAACATTAACCCTAGAATCCTAACAATATTCTCTTTAGATGTCATGACAAGTAACCCACTTTTTTTTTTTTTTTTAACCCACTTTTTAAGGGCTTTTTAATAAGCAGTCAGCAATAGTGCTGAGTGATCAGATGGTACGAGGGATTAGCAGAGGTTAGCAAGAAGCTTTAGAGGTTTATACCTGGAGCGCCATTAGTCAGAAATTGGGCCGCACTGTTGGAAGCAAAAACCAATTAGCCAACTGAAGACACTTAACCATAGCAGTTTCTGGTAACTGGTGATCTCAGAAGAAAGGGTAAGTTGTAAATAAGCACAGCAATGAAACCCAGTTTTCACACAGCAATTTATTCCCTACAGACCAGTTTAATTGAGATGAATTACCTTGTAGATAACGACAATAGAAGTTACACACACCAGATCAATTGAGATCAACTGCTCTGTGTGTGTATCTGTGAATGCACTTATTTTGTCATTCCCGGTGGAATTATCTTAAAGCACTTAGTCAAATGCTCGGTGGGTGCACAGCGGAACTTTCTGAAGAATCTGAAAGTCAGTACAGTCTATTAAACTACAGAGTTATCGCCCCGTTTTTTAGGAATGAAAGACATAAACTTACTGCTTCTAGAACAGATGTTGAGTAGAGGCGCTTAGGATGAGTGTTTAATGTTCTTCACAGCACGATGCTAAGACTCAAAGGATTTCCAGTGGTTCACTTTTGTTTGTAAGGTGAAATTTTTGAAGAAACGACTTTTCCTCTGCCACTTAGTAGTGGTAATCTCTGAGTAACAAGCACACTGTGAAAATACCTGGACAAACCTAAGATATACGATTCCTTAAAGAATGTCATCCACTGTGCTAGACACCCAGCAGGATACTTTCATTGGAGAAATTCACGTGCTTCAGTTGTGGGAAACTTCCTGTGTTATTTGCTACTTTCCTCCCCTCCAGTTTCCTTAGTTCTCTCTACAATTCCTTTGGGTCTGTTTTTTTTTTTTTTGGGGGGGGGGGTCTGTTTTTTTAATTTCTGATTTGATTCTACCTTTCTTTTCTATTTTTCATCTCTCTCTATTTTTGTTCTAGCTCATGAGAAATGTCCTCAAGTTTATCTTCCAACCCACCTACTGATTTCCCCCTCACGTTATATTTTTAATTCCCCAGAGGTTTTTGTTTTCTGAATATTCAATTTTAAAAGAACATTTCAAGACTGTATTTGCATCTCATCACTCCGGGACTATTAATTATAGGGTTGTTTTTTTTTTTCTCTCCTTTTCTGCTGCCTGGATTGTCTGTTTTCTCTCTCTTTTCTCCTGTTTGTTTTATTGTGGTATCTGTGTTTCAGATACAGACTTCCTGTTAATTATTCTTGACTTTCTGTTTATATTTCAGGATGGAGCACTACAAAGTCAATTGGAAATTGCTGTATGGGAAGAGCTTGTGACTGGAGGACTTCCTGCAGGGAGATGGAGTGGGGATCGGGACCTTTCACTGGAGGGCCTCCATTGTCAGTTCCATTAGGGCCTTTCTCTTGAGCTGGTCAACTTTCCCGGAAGTGAATAGTCCTGTCTCTGGCCTAGGTTGGGTAATAATCCTGGCTACTGATATTCTGAGACCTAAGAGAGGAAGCAAGGCCAAATGCCTCATTGTTCAGAGAGTCTCACTTGATCCCTGTTTTGGGTTCAGTGCCTCAACAACCCACCCCTCTGTGCCAGGTGTTTCCAAGTCCAGATTCCTTGACATCTTTTGTCTGCTGTGGTTTCCTCTTCTATTATCTTCATCCTTATGTGTTTTTACTTTTCAAATCCTTTATAGTCATTTCATTTGGGTTCAGGACGGAATGAAAATCAATGCACATGCTCCAGCCTCCATGCTTAGCTAGCAGTCCTACTCATTCATATTTTACTTCAAGAGGTTTAAGGCAAAGCACATTCATAGTAGGATCAATAGTTGTTCTGTGAGCTCCAATGAGCTCAACTGGGGGAGAGTAAAGAAAACCATATGGTGGGGACTTCCCAGGTGGTCCAGTGGTTAAGAATCCACCTTCCAATGCAGGGGACGCATGTTCGATCCCTGGTCGGGGAACTAAGATCCCACATGCTGCAGGGCAACTAAGCCCGGTGCCGCAACTACTGAGCCCACGCACTCTGGAGCTTGTGCGCCACAACCAGAGACAAGCCTGTGCACCTCAACTAGAGAAGCCCGCACACCGCAACAAAGAACACATGCCAAAACAAAAGATCCCGCTTGCCGCAACAAAGATCTCGTGTGCCACAATTAAGACCCGACGCAGCCAAACAAATAAATAAATATATAAAAAAAGAAAAAATCCATATGGTGGAAAGATTTCTACATTCCACTGAAGCCGTGGAACATCACATTGCAGGTGGCAAGAACTGTGGTCCAAGCAGCTGGCACTTCTCAGCGGACACACATGACAATGTTCACGGCAGTGTGGAGGGGCAGGAGGGCAGAGGGTGCCATGTGATCAAACAAACCCTCTCCTACAGGTAAAATATTTTCGAGCTCAGGGAGTAGGAAGACAGGTCACTAATGTGTTTAGATAATCAAAAAGTGAGGATGAGCTTCTGGGTACAAATCCCGGCAGAGTGGGCTTCCTCACAGCAGCCCAGGCCTGAGAGCTCTTCCGTTCCATATATGGCGGCTCCTTCCCACCCTTGAGCTCAGGCGTCACCTTCTCAGAGAAGCCTCCCTTAACTGCTCTGTCTAAACTAAGTGCTTGTTCAATGTATACGTGAATAATGAAGCGGAGCCCATAACCCGAGTTGCAGTTTCCTCATTTGTAATGGGGAGAGTCAACACTCTCTTTAGACCTGCACGGATCCCCATCACGTGCTGGCACAGAGTGAGGCCTGGGGGCGCAGTGGGTAGCCAAAGAGGAGAGCCGAGCAGAGATTTCTTGGCAGGGGAGGATCCCGGAGCATTAGAGACAAAATAAAAACATACCTGACATGTGGTAAGCCCTCAATAAATGGGAGCTTTCATTACCTCTTAAAGAAAACCCCAGACTTGGAAACCTGTGTAAACAAAACAATTATCATATGCTTCAAACTTTGAAAGGATCCTCATTCTACCTAGGACATTGCTGTACCTCTCTCTACTCACAGCGATCCCAGGCATGTTTGAAATAGGATTCAGTCCACAGGACTTTTAATTTTGGATGCCAAGAGACCTTAATAGTAATAATAAAGTTATTACTGCTTGAGTAGGACAAAAGGAAAATAGGATGGCTCTGGACTTGGAAATTCTTAAAAAGGCCCTCCAGGGAAAAGTGACAGCTCAGGGCCGACCCAGAGCAGCCCCCCAAACTCTGCCATTCCACCTACAAAGAAAGGCACAGCTCCCCCAGCAAGCAGGCCACTTCGGGCTGGTCTTAGTAACGATGGGTCAGGAGAGAAAGACGATGCCCTCAGCCATCATCAATGGTGGCAGCCCGAAGAAAAGTGCTCTGATGGAAACAGAGTTTGGACAAATAAAAGGAAAGCATCAGTGGCATGATTCAAAAGGGGAGGAGGATGGAGATGGTGGCAAGGAGAGGTCTATTTCTTCCTAAATCTAATCAGTTGGTGCCGAGGGAGGATGATGGGGCGGTGTATTCAGAATCCTTCTAAGTCGGGTGGGAGGGTTGCCCTACAGGAGGATTTTCTACACTTCAACTTGGAATGCCACTGAATTGCATTTTTAAAATAATTTCCAAAATGCTATCCAAGTAATATATGCATTTAATTAAAATAATTTCTTCAATGCTTTATAAGTAATTCAAGCACCAGAGTTGTAACAACCCTCTAAGGATACGGATTACAGGCCCAATCACTGTTTTTCAAAGAGAAGACGTTCGCTTCCACTCCTGAAATCTCCCTCACGCAACACCTTCCCCGGCCAGCCCTACTGCCACCCCGACGTCGCGCTGCTCTGTGACACCAGCCGCCACCTCTGAGGCTTCCTTGCCTCTGGGCTTCCGTGCAGCTGCCAGGGTGCTCTTTCTGGAAAGCAAATCTGTCCATGCCATTCTCTGAGCTCTCTCTCCTGGGCCGTCCCACCAGATAAAGCAAATCCCTGAGTGTAACACCTCAGGCGAGGCCTTCGGAGGCCGGTCCCCTCCTTCCAGGATTGCCAGCTGTCCCTTTGCCCTGTGCCCTCTAGGTGTCGGCCACAGCAGCTGCTCTCCAGCAGCCTCTCCTTCTTCGCCCTTGCTCTTCTCTGCCTGCGAGGCCCTTCCTTCCATTTCTCAGCCTCCAGGACCCTATGTGTCCTTCAGCCTCTAATGTTCCCTCACTGAAATCGTCCCTTTAAATTCCTCATGCAGCTGGTTGCAAATTCCTCTAAGTGACCAGACTGTACTATCATCACTTCTTTTAAAGCATCTTTGATTTAAGGTGTGGTTTTTTTTCCTTCATTTCTATATTCCCTAAGAGAACGTGAGTTCCCAGGATCCTTATCTGATTTGTTTGTTTTTAATTATTGCCAGTGCCTGGCACTGTGCAAAGCAAAAAGTAAGCATTCGATAGCTGTTTCTTGGATGAACGAATGAATGAATGAATGGTACCTGGTAAATGATACCTTGCAGCTGCCAGAATGTTCTTTCTGCACAGCAAATCTGGCCGACTCACTCTCTGAGCTTTATTCCTCCCTGGGCTCCTTCTCAGGTGATGAGGTTACAGTGGGAGCTATTAACAAACAGGAGGAGGGGGGAAGGGGGGGGAAGAGAAGAAAAGTCCAGGGGACTCTGACAAATTGCTTATTTTCACTGAGTTTCAGTTTCCTCGTTTGTAAAACGGAAGTGCTGCCCAGATTACCTTTGAAGGGATCTTCCTGTTCTCAGGTTCGGCCCTCTTGACTCCTCCAAAAACTATTTTCCTGAGTCTCTGGCAGCTATAACCAACTGGACGGTCTTAGCACCATCTAGTGACAAACAGGCACAGCAGCAGTGAGGAGAAAGGCGGAAGGGTAGAGGATAGATGGGAGGAGACCTCGAGCGTAGTTATTCCAGGAGAGCAAGAAATGAGGCCAAATGCGAAATCAAGAGGCCTAACTTCAGTGACTTTAAGTCCTTTCACCTGGTGATGGAATAACTAACCTCGGAACACATATGAAGCAGCCAGTTAGGAGGTCTGAAACATGAAGACGACAACAAAACAATTCCTGAGTCCTCCTGTTCTTTTATCAATTTGCTGCTCGTTATCCCAATTAAATCCTTACCTTGGGAGGAAATGTACTTTTGAAGCACCGATGGCGTAGAACTCTAATAACTCGGTAAAACCACGCACTAAGTATTTGATTGAAAATGTACCCGTTTTTTCAAATTTCATTTTTTACCTTCATCGGAATGTGATACGAAACGTTAAAAATCCAAATATTGCCAGTTAATAGAGACAATTCTGAGAGAAGCAGCAAAAGAAGAGCAAAACTCCAGTGTCTAAATAACGCTCATGTGTAAGTTCCATTAAAACGTACTGACCTAAAAATTTTATTAACCTGATAATTGATTTCTAAATTAATTTCTAGTTGCCAAAAACAAGAATCAACCAACCAGCTGAACAAACACATAAAACATTTTTTAAAAATTGAACATACACTGAGGAGAATGACACTGAAACAACACTCTGGGCAAAGCAAACATTTCAAAGGATAGGTATTTTATAGACACTTAAGAACATTTTAAAGGGTAGGTATTTTATAGACACAAGTATATAAGGGCCCTTGAATGAGGAGGAGAGAAATCAGTCCTACACTTAAACCATCTCTTTAGAAATGGGAGATCCTATGGTAGTGCGTAATTTATACTTGCAAATAATAATAACCTGTATCTGCAGAGCACATGACTTTATGGAACGCCACTGAATTGCATTTTGAAAATAAAATGCAATTTTATTTATTTATGATCTTATTCATCCTACCTCATTGAGGTCTGACAGAATCTTGCTAACTATTGATGAATACATGACACTGGAAGAAATTATTATTGCATGACCCCAGAAATGCATATGGTACGACATTGAAACTGGACCATTGCACTGCGGTGACCCTATTTTGCAAACCAAAAATAAGGCCACTCGTAATGACAAGAATGTATGTGCCCATAGAGACAGAGGGGAAACTGGAGCTGCCAATACACATCACCTGCAGATTACTGCTTTCTTGGGAAATTCATAATCTAGAAGTGTTAAAAGGCAGAAGCTACAGAAGGAAAACCAGTCAGTCTCTTTATGACTGGAATCAGAATCCAGTGGGTAGGTCTGGGAGACAGCTTTGAAGGAAGGGCATTAACAACATAAAAGAATGTAGCGAGTTATGGATGATGGACTTATGAGACAGGTCTGTGCCTGATTTCTATATTTTACCTGCCATTAAATGCACGCCTTAACCTGTAAGCTTACCAGATGTACCTCATTTATGCCTGACAGTTACATAAAGGATGATATGTTTTCTTTGGATCAGCTCAATTTTATCTGACAAATTCAAAGAGAGTTTCAAACATGCAGAGCTGAAAAACAAACTTTCCATAAACAAAATATTTAAATTCTAATAATGCTTAAATATGTAACCAAAACCGTTGAGAAGGCCCATTTGCCCAGTGCAAAGCGTCAAAGCCAAACAAGGAAAACACCTGCGATTAATTTCATGGTGATTTAAAATATATTAGGTTATTGTGAACAATTACCTTCTGAACTGGCACCCATTGAAATGTAAATATTTCTTATTCTCCGCCCCCCATTTTTTTTTAATCCTGAAATTTCATTTGGAAATTGTATATCCACAGATGTCACAGTCATTTACCTCTTCTTTGTTGATAAGGGTGCTCTGCTTAGAGGTTTATATAAGAGTTATTTTCCCTGTAATGAAGACTCAGCAATTCAAGCCTGTCTTTTCAGCTTTTGCTGCATGTAAGTGTCCTTTGATTAATGGACATGTCAACTCCATGAGCTGATCTCCGACAACAAAGGCTCAGCTGAAAAATGTCACTTCTTATCCTGGTTGCCGGAGCACTTCTGGTTTCCAAGCTTTGTGCATATACCAGATGTACCTAGTATTTCATTTGGGTTTTTTTTTTAAATAATAAGGAAAGTTACATTCAAGTAGATAACTGAATTCTTTAATTCAATTGAAATAATTTCTTTTGTTCAAATTAAGCCCTTCATATTATGGAGGGTTTTTTTCCCCCTTTCTGTTTTTCCACTACTACCAGCTGAACTGCTACCTAGCCATTTAAATCAATGTATAGATCAATATAAACAACATTAATTTTTTTTGCTGGATTCCTTCTGGAGATAAAGCCTTGCAAGAACAGAATTGTTTGAGCGGGGAAAAAAATAAGTCCTTAAATAAAAATATTTTGCTTTAGTAAGTCAAAGGCATAGAATCAGTTAAAAGCTAAGGCTGTGTGTGTGCTTAGTCAGTTTTGCTTGTGCTTTTGTGTTGTCAGATTCCATTTCAGTGGAAGAATCAGAACTCTCAGATTAAAAATGAGCAGAATTATGGGCTACTCCAAGCTTCTAGATAGACAATAGTCTTGAAAGATTACATAATTTGGGGGGTAGAAACATATCAAGGGAATTATGAAGACAAGTTGTCCCAAAATTATAAACCACTGGACTACCTCAAAAAATGTATTCCACAATATGAATAAAGGAAAGTACCAAATGCCATGCTGGGGCTCAAAGAAAAGAAGGAAAGCAAAAAACTCTTCTTTCAATGCCTGCAGGGGATACATATAAAATGCAGACCTCAAAGGAAACAAGGACTGGAGTATGGGTCCATGCATACATCATTTCCATAGCCATAAAACTCTAAAAGATTATACAATAAGAAGAAAGGGAATGTAAACCTGGAGCCCAGATGGCTGGACACAGCATCCAGTGGAAAGGAAGCAGAGGGTGGCATTCCAGGGCTAGCACACGAGGATGAGAAGGCTAAGATGAAGCAGGGACATCCAAGTCACACAAATACCAAATCGAAGCAACATCAAGACTAAAGATCAAACACCCAATAAAGAACCAATGACAGGGGCTTCCCTGGCGGCACAGTGGTTAAGAATCCGCCTGCCAATGCAGGGGACACGGGTTCGAGCCCTGGTCTGGGAAGATCCTACATGCCGCGCAGCAACTAAGCCCGTGCGCCACAACTACTGAAGCCGTGCGTCTAGAGCCCGTGCTCTGCAGCAAGAGAAGCCACCGCAGTGAGAAGCCCGCACAACGCAAGGAAGAGTAGCCTCCGCTCGCTGCAACTAGAGAAAGCCCGTGCGCAGCCCGCGCACAGCAACGAAGACCCAATGCAGCCATAAATAAATAAATAAGTTAAAAAAAGAACCAATGACAACGCATGGGGCACTAGCATTCTAATGGCACTGAGATCAGCAGTTCTGTGCTAAGTATGAGTAATAAAACAATCAATTGAATACAATATAAGAAAGCTCACTGAAGATCCCACAAATATGCAGCTTACTAATACACAGGATTAAAAGAGAATCAAGCAAGCTTTCAGCCGAAACCAAAGTTTGTGATGAAACAAAACATTAAAGAAACACATAAATTTTCTATAGCTGACCAGTTCCTTGTTTTGTTATATTTTTTCCTAAAAGAGTAATCACCTCTTCTCTTAGATATCCTGCAAACATCAACAAGGAGTTGCTGAACAACTCCAAATCCCCAAGCATACATAGCTTTGAGTGCTGTTTGTTAGTTGTGTCACTCAACGTCATATCATTGGCTGACAAATTAAGAGAAATATTCTTTTCTTTCATGCTAGCAATCTCATGCAGATGTTGTTAGGGTTCCGCTATTAAACATGGGTGGGTGCCCACTGATTTCCTTCTAAACAAGTCTGAGAGATGCTGATTCAACAAGCGTTATTCTTTTTTTCAGTTTATTGTTTTCAGGGGTATTACTCATATCTGGAAGAATTATCCCAGATTGCAATGGATAATTCAAATCTGAATCATACAAAGTTTCTAATCTCCTTTTTTAGTCTTCAAAAATTTCTTTTCCATAGACATCATGTAGTGATCCAAAGGAGTAATTTTACAAAGGATCTACCTACATCCTCAGGTCTATCCTTTGAAGTAAATTTAGATTCTAATAGAATGCAAAGTATTATTTTTTGGTACAAACTTTTGTGGCTCTTACTTCTTCCTGGTAGCTTTCTTTCCTGGTGGGTGCTATTAATTACAAATTTGCCCAAAGTCATCCAGTATAGTACCCTCCATGGAATTCAGGTCAATCTGACTTTAAAATGTTTTAAACATGGAAGTTTTCAGTATTATCTGAATTATTCATTTGGACCTGTCTGGGAATACTTCAAGCTCTTTTTTCCCTTTCTTTAAGGAGCAAAACACTTTGGGTTTCAGAAATCTAGAAATGTGAAAGGTGGGGGGTTGACCGCCCGCAGTCTGTATGCATGTTTTTATAGAGACTATGGAGAAATAAAACTTCCCTGAATTTCTCAGGGAAAAAGCCCTGGCCTCCTGAGACTCTTCACATACCATGATAATTAGATCTGTAGTCATTTGTCAAGTTAATTGCTTACCTCTGAAAGGATGATAAAGTTCCTCTTATCTCAGGGAGAGGCCAAAGGGCTCCAGCTGGGCCCAGGTCCCTAGGTTAAGCCCCAAGGTGCCAGAAGACTCCAGGGTCATCTCCCCAGGTATTCACTTCAAAAGAGAAGTTCCAGAACTTGGAGACTGTACTAGACAGTAAAAGCAGAGACACTGATGGCTGTCTAGCTCCTGGAAAGACTATATACATACCAAAGGGCTGGAGTTAGGTTTCAAGCCCATTTAAGTTTTCCAAGGAGAGTTTCAGAAAGGGAGCGGGATAGTAACCTCCTTCCTTTTTTTTTTAAGCAAGGAAACATTATTTTTCCTCCTGCCTCACCTGTGGAGTGTCCAGCTACTTGCATAGGACAACTGATTCCTGGCCAGAGGTGAGGCCTGGTGTAAGTGAAGGCGATCAATTACTTTAAAGTAATTGATAAGAAATCTGGCTCTGAACCAGAACACCTCATGTGTGCATTCCGAAGAAAATTAATAACCATCAATATTAAAAACCAAGCAAGCACTGACAGATGGTGACCCAACTGGGATAGGTCCTTTCCCTCCTCCTCTACCTGCTCTGGAAAAGGGAGGGAGTGGGACATCCAAACCAAAGCCGAGGACTGCCTTTGCAAGCTGGGAGGTGCCAGATGCCTAAGGGCCAAGGTCAGCCAGCAGTGGAGGCCATGGTTCTTGTTCACAGTGCAGGAGGTGTAGGTCTCTGCCAACTGGAGTCCCCAGATAAAATTCAGGACACACAGTTAAATATGAACTTTGGATAAATAAATAATTTTCTAGCATAAGTATATCCCAAATATTGCATGGCCCATACTTACGCTAAAAAAACAAACAAAAAAAAACCAAAACAAAAACCTCCTCTACTCATTATTTATCTGAAATTAAGATGTGACTGGACACCCTGTTTTTTGTTGTTGTTGTTGTTGTTGTTGTTGTTGTTGGCTGCGCCCTTCAGCTTGCAGGATCTTAGCTCCCCAACCAGGGATTGAACCCAGACCATGGCAGTGAAAGCACTGAGTCCTAACCACTGGGCCATCAGGGAATTACCAGACACCCTGAATTTTTATTTGCTTGATCTGGCACTCTATTTTGTGACCCCCTTGTGAAACCGCACACCTCAGACTGGGACTTGACCCCATTGTCTTTTAATTAAAATCACTCACCTGATGTCAGGACTTACTGAAATTCAGATTCTTTATGTCTCAGCGCAGAAGGAATTCGGCAAAGGCAAAGGGATAGGCAAGATGTAGATTTATTAATATAGGACACTTGTGAGGGATACAAATGAGCAGGCAAGGGGGGCTCTACCCTGAGTACTAAGTGGGAAAGCAGGTTTATTTAGGGAGATACACACTCCATAGACAGAGCGTGGGCCATCTCAGAAGGCGAGAGGCCCTGGGAGACAGAACATGGTCCCTCTCAAAAGGTGAGAGCAGTCCCGAAATATGGGATGGTTAGTTTTTATGGGCTGGGTAATTTCATAGGCTAACAAGTGGGAGGATTATCCAACTACTTTGGAGAAACGGTGGGATTTCCAGGAAGTGGGCCACTGTCCACTTTTTGGCCTTTTCTGGTTAACCTCGGAACTGTCATGGCACCTGTGGGTGTGTTATTTAGCATATGCTACTGCATTACAATGAGTGTATAATAAGGCTCAAGTTCTACTGGAAGTTGAATCTTCCGCCATCTTGGGCCTAGTAGGCTCTAACCAGTTTTTGTCGTATCCTCAACGGCTATGTCATTCTCTTAAAGGTTGTGTCCTTTCCCTCTCCCCTCCTGTCTCACTTGGAAATAGCAACACCTCATGCCCATTGAAAGAATGAAATAAAAAGGGCACTCAAACCTTCCTTCTGAAGGAATGGTAGAGGAGCTTGTGCTCAGCTACTGAATCTAGGAAATGTTGAGATCTGTAATTTATATGTTATGGACTGAATGTATTCCTCCCCCTACCCACACCCCACCCCACCCCGCCAAATTCATACGTTGAAGCCCTAACCTCCAGAGTGGTTGTATTGGGAGATGAATTTCTCTAAGGAAAGAATTAAGGTTAAATGAGGTCATGAGGGTGGGGCCCTGATCCCATAGGATTAGTGATCTTGTAAGAAGAGACACCAGAGAATGTGCTTTCTCTCCACATACACGAAAGAAAGGCCTTGTGAGGACGTAGTGAGAAGGCAGCCTTCTGGAAGCCAGGAAGACAGCCCTCGCCAGAAACCAAACCTTGATTTTGGACCTCCAAACTCCAGAACTGTGAGAAAATAAGTTTCTGCTGTTTCAGCCACCAGATGGTGGTATTTTGTTATGGCAGTCCTAGCAGACTAAGATAAGAGGGTCACAATAAGCTTATTAAGCATCCATTGACTCTTCTTACAACCCTGGGAGGATTGTTTTATTCTTCCAGTTTAGAGATGGAACTCCTGAGGCCTGGAAAGTGACTAGAACAGAGGTTGGCACATAGAATTTTTTTAAATGTTTTCTGAATGAACGAAAGTTACCCTGCAGAGGTCACACTGCAGGTCTGTGGCAGAGGCTGGATGGTAGCTTCAGAGGTCCTTTCTCTTAGCTCTTTCTGTCTCTGCCAAGGTGCTGATTCCCTGAGGGTAAATCCCTCGCCTAAGGTTTGGATTTCCTCATCTCTAATTTGGTTATAGTAATTCCCCTCCTAGAAATTCCCTGGCGGTCCAGTGGTTAGGACTGCACTTTCACTGCTGAGGGCATGGGTTCAGTTCCTCATCGGGGAACTAAGGTCCCACAAGCTGCACGGCCAAAACATAAACAAATAAAATTTCAAAAAAAATAATTCCGGGCTTCCCTGGTGGCGCAGCGGTTGAGAGTCCGCCTGCCGATGCAGGGGACGCGGGGTCGTGCCTCGGTCTGGGAGGATCCCACATGCCGCGGAGCGGCTGGGCCCGTGAGCCACGGCCGCTGGGCCTGCGCGTGCTGGGCCTGCGCGTCCGGAGCCTGTGCTCCGTGGCGGGAGAGGCCACAACAGGGAGAGGCCACAACAGTGAGAGGCCCGCGTACCGCAAAAAAATAATTCCCCTCCTGATCTGCGCACAGCAGCATGGTAGACGAGACCACCTGAATGGAAAAGCTCTCTGGAACCCATGAAGCACAATCACCTGAGTTCTTAGCGCTTCACTGTAAAAGCAAACAATGAGAGGCAGATCAGTCTAAAGGATCATTAATGAGGAGCGGTCTGTCCCAGGGGTCTTAGCTGTTGTGTCCTTCTTCAGGACAGGGAGGGAGCTGGGAAAAGCCTGTGGGGAATAAGCCTTGATGCTCTGTTTTGGGCTGCACCCCACAGGCCTACGCTTGCCCAGCTTCAAAACCAAAGAAAGGGCCCGGAGTCAGCAACAGAGACATCAATAGTTTAATGCATGGGAGAGCTTACGTGTCTGAAGCAAGGTCCTGGAGCAACATCCCCCTGTGTGCAGCCGAAGGGCAGGACATGGTAGCCATCTTCCCTCCCGGAGGAGCTGGGGAGGGGAGATTACTTTTTATAGGGGAATTGGTGTCAGGTGGGCTCATTAGTTACCAGAGAAACCAGCAGAGGGGCACGCCCCTCACGGCCCCTTTGATAAGAAAAATCATTGGCTGGGGCCTGGGGCAAGTGGGCAGGAAGGTCAGTCATGTGAGTGGGGTGTAGGTGACAGGCACTGGTCAGTCAGGGGATGTACGGAGAGCAAGCGAGCAGGGTTTCCCTGGTGGCACAGTGGTTAAGAATCTGCCTGTCAATGCAGGGGACACGGGTTCGAGCCCTGATCAGGGATGATCCCACATGCTGCGGAGCAACTAGGCCCGTGTGCCACAACTACTGAGCCTGCGTGCCACAACTACTGAAGCCCGTGTGCCCTAGAGCCTGTGCTCTGCAACAACAGAAGCCACCGCAATGAGAAGCCCGCACACCACAACGAAGAGTAGCCCCCACTCGCCGCAACTAGAGAGAGCCTGTGCGCAGCAACAAAGTCTCAACGCAGCCAGAAAAAAATAAATAAATAAATATTTTAAAAAAGAGAGCAGTCATCTTGAGTGGCCTGACAAGTTCTTCTTGCGGGATAAATCACTCTCTCTCAGTCAGTTTCCCATCCACAGAGAAGTATTTGAACTTGATCTTGTTCACAGCAGCTCTCTCTCTCCTCCATTCCCTTCTCCAAGGGTCTCTTTCTGATGTTTGAACTTAGAAACCACAACTGTCTGCACTAGACCAAAAAATCACACCCAGAATGAGTGGCTAGGTCTTGAATTTTAAATAACCAGGAAACTCCCAGAAGTACTTTTGTCGGCAGCTGGTGAGGTTTCTTACATTGTGAGTGAGGGAACCAACTCTGACTGAAGCCAAAGGTGAATTAACTCAAAATACACAAGGTAGCTCCTGTCATTTGGGAAAAGCTGAAGACCAGACAGGGAGGATAGGAATGTCCTGAATCTGAACAACTTAAGAATCCATCGATGAATGAATGAATAAAAACTTGTGAGATATATATATGTGATATATATATATATTCCATATAATAATATGGAACATTATTCGGCCATTAAAAAAAACAAAAACCGAGGAAATCCTACCACTCTGCGACAACATGGATGATCCCTGAAGGCATTATGCTAAGTGAAATAAGTCAGACAAAGACAAATACTGTAAGATCTCGCATGTGAAATCTTAAAAAACAAACAAGCAAGCAAACCTTTTTGAAAAAGAGGTCAGACTTGTAGTTTCCGGGGGTGGGTTGGGTCTGGGTGGGGTGGGGGGTGGGGGGCGGTGTGAACAGGGGTGGAGGGGGCATTGGAAGTAGGTGGTCAAAGAAGTGCAAACTTCTAGTTATAAAATAAATAAGTACTAGGGATGTAATATACAGCATGATGACTGTGACTAACACTGCTGTATGATACACAGGAAAGTTGTTAAGACAGTAAATCCTACGAGTTTTCATCTCAAGAAAAACATTTTTTTTCCTTTCTTCTTTTCTTCTTTTTTTATTGTATCTATATGAGAAGACGGATGTTAGCTGAACCTACTGTGGTAATGATTTTACAATACATGTAAATCAAACCATCAGGCTGTACACCTTAAACTTACACAGTCATGTTGTCAATTATTTCTGAATTAAACTGGGGGGAAAAGAAAGAATCTGAGAAACAGGAAGGAATGATGGGTGTGGTCAGTGTGCGGAAGCTGTGAGGCATCTGACCCTGTTTTCTCTCTTTCCCCCTCCATTCCGTTGCTCTTCTATCAGGATGCTTTCAGCTGCAGGTAACGGAGATGAGGACTTAAATAACAAAGGTACGTCATTATGTCAAGTAACGAGAATTCTGGAGATAACTGATTTGGGGGGTGATTTGGCAACACCAGCACATCACAGTCTGCATCTCTGATTCTTCCGATTCTTGGACTCTTCAGCCACAAGAGGTCTGTTCCAGCTCCAAATACAATAGATTCTCCCCACCAGTATTGCAAGGAAGAAAGAGGGACCAAAGGATGGAGTTGGGGGTGGGGTTCCTTTATTTAGGAGCCGCCTATCATCCTTCCCTTTATACTCATTGGTTGGGACTGGGTCACATGGCTACCCCTAGCGGCAAGGAAGTCTGGGAGAGTCTCTGGCATAAGGGATGGGAAGAGCAGTGATTGGCTTACAGCAGGGCTTCATCCCCTGGGGCTGGGCATGTTGCTGCCCAGAACTAAATCAGGGTGGTTCTGGCAAGGAGGATGGGGCAATAGCTCTCAAGATTCAGATTCCCAGGAAAGAATCAATGGGCCTAGCTTGGGTCATCGTGTTTGAGTCACAATATATGATTGAAAGGTAATCTTCTGAAAGGAAGCAGGATCCTGTGGCTGGAAGAAGGGAGATGGAAGCTGAGTGCAAAAGAGACACAGCTCTACCTCCTTCTCCCATTGACCTTTTCAGATAGCAAGACAGGCTACATAATTTGTGGGGCCCAGTGCCAATAAAAATGTGCGGTGTGAACAGGGGTGGAGGGGGCATTGGAAGTAGGTGGTCAAAGAAGTGCAAACTTCTAGTTATAAAATAAATAAGTACTAGGGATGTAATATACAGCATGATGACTGTGACTAACACTGCTGTATGATACACAGGAAAGTTGTTAAGACAGTAAATCCTACGAGTTTTCATCTCAAGAAAAACATTTTTTTTCCTTTCTTCTTTTCTTCTTTTTTTATTGTATCTATATGAGAAGACGGATGTTAGCTGAACCTACTGTGGTAATGATTTTACAATACATGTAAATCAAACCATCAGGCTGTACACCTTAAACTTACACAGTCATGTTGTCAATTATTTCTGAATTAAACTGGGGGGAAAAGAAAGAATCTGAGAAACAGGAAGGAATGATGGGTGTGGTCAGTGTGCGGAAGCTGTGAGGCATCTGACCCTGTTTTCTCTCTTTCCCCCTCCATTCCGTTGCTCTTCTATCAGGATGCTTTCAGCTGCAGGTAACGGAGATGAGGACTTAAATAACAAAGGTACGTCATTATGTCAAGTAACGAGAATTCTGGAGATAACTGATTTGGGGGGTGATTTGGCAACACCAGCACATCACAGTCTGCATCTCTGATTCTTCCGATTCTTGGACTCTTCAGCCACAAGAGGTCTGTTCCAGCTCCAAATACAATAGATTCTCCCCACCAGTATTGCAAGGAAGAAAGAGGGACCAAAGGATGGAGTTGGGGGTGGGGTTCCTTTATTTAGGAGCCGCCTATCATCCTTCCCTTTATACTCATTGGTTGGGACTGGGTCACATGGCTACCCCTAGCGGCAAGGAAGTCTGGGAGAGTCTCTGGCATAAGGGATGGGAAGAGCAGTGATTGGCTTACAGCAGGGCTTCATCCCCTGGGGCTGGGCATGTTGCTGCCCAGAACTAAATCAGGGTGGTTCTGGCAAGGAGGATGGGGCAATAGCTCTCAAGATTCAGATTCCCAGGAAAGAATCAATGGGCCTAGCTTGGGTCATCGTGTTTGAGTCACAATATATGATTGAAAGGTAATCTTCTGAAAGGAAGCAGGATCCTGTGGCTGGAAGAAGGGAGATGGAAGCTGAGTGCAAAAGAGACACAGCTCTACCTCCTTCTCCCATTGACCTTTTCAGATAGCAAGACAGGCTACATAATTTGTGGGGCCCAGTGCCAATAAAAATGTGAGACCCCTGTTCACAAATTATTATGAATTTAAAGATGGTGGGACTTCCCTGGTGGCGCAGTGGTTGAGAGTCTGCCTGCCAATGCAGGGGACATGGATTCAAGCCCTGGTCCAGGAAGATCCCACATGCCGCAGAGCAACTAAGCCTGTGTGCCACAACTACTGAGCCTGTGCTCTAGAACCCATGAGCCACAACTACTGAGCCCACGTGCCACAACTACTGAAGCCCGGGTGCCTAGAACCTGTGTTCCACAACAAGAGAAGCCACCACAACGAGAAGCCTGCGCACTGTAACGAAGAGTAGCCCCCACTCGCCACAACTAGCGAAAGCCCATGCGCAGCAGTGAAGACCCAACACAGCCAAAAACAAATCAATTAAAATAAACAAATAAATTTATTTTAAAATAAATAAATAAAGATGGTGACTAGCATGGGGCCATGTGTGACTGCACGGGTCACACACCCATGAAGGCCCTGGCCTGGCTCAGAATGGAGCCAGGAGAGTCAGCCTTGGGTGGGTATTTCAGGGTCTGTTTTTGTTTGAAATTGGATTAAAGACATTCATGAATGGTGGGGAAAGTAGTGATTTATATTCTTATAATTCACATATGTCCAGGCTTTTATACAAACTATTAGTTAAAGAGCAGCAAAAGAGGTGATCACACCCCATCTTTGTGTATAACCCCAGGCAGAGGCAGAATTCAGAGAAGACAGAGTTCTGAGGGGCCTTCTACTCTATCCCAGGCAGACTAAGCGGGATGGCACATCGGCTTTATTTCTCGTGCCCATTCAGAGTTGGCCGTGCCAGTCTATTATTTGATCATCTCAGTGGCCCTGTACGGTGCAACGTATTATCTCCATGAGGTCACTGAGGCTCAAAGAGGTCATGGTTATCCATGGTACATGGTCAAGCTGGGGTTGGAAGCTAGGCAGTCTGAATCCAGGGTTCGTGTATGTCAGCACTCTGAACTGGCAGCATTAGAACAAGTCTAATGAGATTGAGGAAACTGTAAGCTGTGGGCTTGGTAAGACCAGACATAAAAGGGCTGTTTTTGAGGGACTTAGACTCCTAGGGATGGTTTGATAAGGGATATCACTCCAGCAACAGAAATGCAGGATAGATTATAGCCCCAAGCATGTCAATAGGAGATCAGTCAGGGAGGCTGAGCCAGAAAATAAACTTAATTTTTCTCACAAAAGTGTCTGTCATACTTGGTCAGTTTCTGAAATTAATCCACTAGCCAGGAACATTTGTCTAAATACTTTTAATTAAAATGCATTATAACAGGATGAAAGCCAGAGTACAAATACAGTATTCATGTTTACTAAGAAAACGGATGAAAATATTCCGGATCGCTGAATACATTTGGACAATGAAATTGTAAACAGCTTCTTGGTTTTAATTTTATTTAAAATATTTAAATAGTTAAAAAAGTAACTTGCTGTTCACTTTCTACTAAAATGCAGGAAATGTTGAGACATTTTAAATTAGCAGAGATTCAACACACATAAATAAAATCCTGTTTCAACTGCAGAATGATAATATTCCTGACCTGTACCACCCATATCTTGGCGATCAACCAGTCCCATTCCATTTGGAGAATAATGTCAGCCTCAAATTCAATTTATCTAACGTCCAAAGTTTGTGAAAGTGTCAAGTTTTATGAGATTTCTCAGTGAAATTAAGATACTGCTAAGCTCATTTCAAAATCAATTTTCTTTCCAGGACAATTCTTAGGAACCTCAAGAATCTCTCACTTTATATAATAAGCAGGATACATTCAAGGGTTGATATCTAAAAGAATAAGTACATTTGCATAAAAAAGATTCCTTATTAAGTAGGAGTTCACAGTGAAGGTATCTTTGAAATATTTTGCCATCTACGAAAGGGCAATAAGTTTACTTTATTGATATATCTGAACTACTTGCTAAAGATGGAAGCATTCTCTATGCCTGGGTCATAGAACATATAGTACAAATATGAGAATGAGAGAATTAGCCAAAACCTCCATACTTCTCTTATTTAAAAAGTGTTTACCAGTGAAATTATGTCTGTACAATATTTTTTTAATTACAGCATTATTTTTAACAGCATAAGATTGGAAACAATGCAAATGGCCATCGAGGGGACAGTGGTTAAATGTTATGGTACATCCATACAATGGACTAGATTGCAGTCCTGAAAAACTAAGCACACGCTTTATGTTCTGATAGGAAACAATCTCCAAAATAAATCAAGTGAAAAATAACAGCAGCTCTAGTATGTTACCATTTGTTGGGGGGAAAAAAAGGAAGGAAACAAGAATGAATTTACATATTTCCTTGTGCAAGCTTAAAAATATCTCTGAAACAATAAACAAGAAACTGATAATAGTGGTTGCTTCCAGGAAGGGGACCAGGGAGGTTGGGCGTCTGGAGTAGGAGGGAGAATTTTTACTGGATATCCCTTTGTACACTTGTAAACATGTTATTACATTTAGAAATAAATAAAAGCTTTTTAAAAGGTCAAATAATAACATTGCTCATCACTATATTCAATATAATGATTACTCCCATCACATGATATGTCATGGACTAGATGAATCTGCTTGTTACCCTGGGATTTGAAAATGCTTAGACCAGTCTGGGAATTCCCATACTGTTTACTTCTTTTCACAGGGGAAATGCAAGTTCTGCTTTAGTTGAATGGATAAAAACACAGCTTTGCCAGCTTTCAGAGGCCCCTTCAGTAGTTCACAGGGTTCCTGTGATTTTATATGAAATGGGCAGGACTGGAATGCCAGGTCTTTTGTATTCATTGCTGCTGATGAAAACAAATGGCCTAATACTAGTTTTTGTTTTTAATCCCTGAAGAGCCATTCAGTATGCAAATATAATCCTCTCAATAAATATTCATTTGACTGAATGACTTTTTCCTTTTTTTTTTTTTTTTTTAATTATAAAAGCAACACGACTTGATCTGAAGAAACCTCAGAAACTTCAGTGATGTCGGCCATGAGACTCCACCTTCTAGGCTTAAAGAAAGTTACTACCATTCTCTCTAGAGCAAGGGTGTAAAAAGCAAGTAATAGATTAATCCCCGCTGAGGAGGCTTGGGTAACTAGCAGAGCAGATGCTCAGAAGCGCTCAGACCCCTTACCAGTGAGCCATTTCCGTTGTATCTGTTCTAAGATAACAGCATCACTGAGAAGGGACTATAGTCTGGGGAAGGTAAGTACTAACTGTCTTAAGGAGCATCGCGTTCCATATGTGACCGCCCAGCAAACAAAAACAGCATCGGACCATGGGTCACATGTGCCGGAATTCCCACTTAGTCAAAAAAACAGCGTAGCTGCCCTCCCTTCCGCCGGAAAGGTTTTCTATTCTTGAAATGTGGGAGACAAATTCCTGAGGGGAAAACCCAAACATTCAACAACCGTTTGCTTCTCCAACAAGGCTTCCCATATGTTGAAGCCCCATAGAAAAGTATTTTGTTCTTAAAAATAATAACAGGCGGGGCGGGGTGGGGGGAGGTAGGGTTCTCTAGTGACGGTGGGAACTTCGGGGCACAAACACTGTGAAGTTTGTTAATTTCAAGACCAGCCCTGGGAGACAGAGAAGCTGACATCAGGGCAGAATCGCTGGCCGAGCTGCTAACTGAGAGCAAATGAGGCCACTACTGCAGACCAGCGTCTTGGCCTCCTTGCGGTGCAGGGACTCAGGGCTCACGGGGAGCAGGGGAGCAGGGGAGCGGGCGCGGGGTGGGGGGGCGCCCCTGCCTGGTTGTGGCGCACTAGCTACCACCTCCCTATTC
>NW_006796201.1:609425-648712 GCF_000442215.2 Lipotes vexillifer
CTCCTCCCCCTCCCCCTCCTCCTCTTCCTCCTCCTCCTCCTCCTCCTTCTCGGGGATCTCCACCAACAGGATCTGTTCCCCGGGGTCCGGGCCTGGGCTCATGTGGATCCACACGGAGTGCTCCTCGGGCCAGGCCGCACCCCCCTCTTCTCCCTCGGGCCTCCCCTGGGATGCAGGTGGCGGAGAGCCTGGGGCCGGGGTCTCCGGGGCCGCGGGCTGTTTTGGGGTAGCTGATCCCGTTTCTCCCGCTGCATCTTCCGAACTCTTGGCCTAGAATCCAGAAAAAGTGACTCGTGAGGCAGAGGGGTCTCGGACACTTCCCAGTTCCCTCCTTCTTGGACCCCTGGGACCCCTGAGGAGGAAGACAGCGCTCCGAAATCTAATAGCTGGAAGGTTGGGCGGAGCTGCATCAGGGTTATGTGGTAGAAACAATATATTATGGGGAAGTTTAAGGATTAAAAACCCCGGTAGGATGTGGTGAAGCTCTTTGGGATATTTTAGGTCTCTGTGGAGTTGCAGGGCTGGAAGCCTGAGTGAAGTTGCAAGTTCAAGGGCAGAGCCCCATCAACAGTCACTGAGCTATTGAGGAAAGAGAGGCTGTGACCAGGAGGGAGCGCCACCAAAGCAGAGCTCAGCCGGCCTGCCCTGCCCGGTTAGCCGGGATGTGTACTCCCTGGTGAATGAGAAAAGCTCTAAGCAAATACTAAGGTAAAGGCTGATGAGGGCAGGAGCAGCTGTGGCCTGGCCCGTTTCCCGGAAGTTCTCAAAGGTTGAGACACCGCCCCCTCCCCACCGGCGGAAGAATGGGCTGGGTACCACTGGCATTAGGCTGAGCTGAGCCCCTGTGTCTGGAGACTTGGTGGGTACCTCCAACCTCCAGCCTGCGGGTTGCCCATGGATGGGGTTCCCGTGGGTAGAATTAGGGAATTGGGTGAAAACCCAAGCCTTGTGGATACCCACGGCCCCTCCTGCTCTCTCTGACGCCATCTCTGCATGGGAGGAAACTGGGGAGGGAGCAGCCCCCAGAGCAGGAGGCCCAGTAGTCTGTAGGGAGTTTAAAGTGAGAGCAGTCAGCGAGCTTATGAGGAATAGAGAAGTCAGAGGGCGCTGAAGGAGGGGAATTGGGTGGGGTGGGGGAGCCAGGACACTCCTAGATCCCACTGCAGCTCTGGGGACCTGCCGCTCCCTCTGTCTCCACGCGCTTCTGCATGTTTCGGTGCACCTGTTCCCCCCACCCCCACCCCGCCCATCCACTGTCAACTCTGACAACACACTTCCAGGGCAGGATGCCCAGATGGTGCCCATTATGGGATCTTCTTGAAGCATCCTGCTGTGAATGGAGCCAGAAGGATCATGGGAAGTTTGATCAAGGGCTTCACTGTTTAACATGCTTTTATAAAAGTATCCAAGGTAACCTGCTTCCTCTCTGCTACCCCATGTGACAGCCAGCAGTAATCTGGGTCCCAGAAGGTCCTGGAGGAGATTCCCCAGGACACAGGGCTGGCAGTGACAGAGTCGGGATTTGGACCTGTGTCTATAGGCTGCTATTTAAGAGCTCCACGCACTCTGCCTTTCTGCCCTGGTTGTTCTAAAATTGCCTTTTATGAGAATACACATGTGAATTTAATTCACATCTCCAAGCTGCCTGGGTGAAGAGCTAACACTTAGAAGCAACAAATCCCATTTCAGATAAAACCTTTCACTGTACTGAGAACAGTCTCGGAGGTCATGTTCACTCAGCCCCACACACCAGCCAGCACTAAAGACCCCAACTTGCCAGCTCGACCCTGCCCTTGACAGTTTGTGAGCCAGACAATCATATCTGTCCTCAATTTGGGGCCATCGGTGGATGCATCTGGACAATGTATTGGAACCCTGGGTGACTTTGGTGTCATTCCCCAACTCCTGCTGTCAAATGACCTCTGGATGGGTCTCCTGGACCAGCCTGGATTGAGACTGAGTTCACCAGGCTCCTTTGATTTCTGTCATGTAGACTGCTGTCCCCTCCCTGCCACTGAGCTTCTGCCTAACTCCACCCCCCCTTTCCCAGCAGCCTCCCTAAAGGACAGTCATGAACAACCATAATTAGTGCAATCATCCTAATTGGCACTCTTGGCATTAGTCACAGAAAAAAGTCCCAGAACTAAGTTAAAAATTCCCTTTAGATTTAGGGGGTGGGGACAGCTGGCACCATGCCTGTCACCTTGGATTTTCCTTTCAGATCTTTTAAATGGTCACAGACACAACATTAAATATGAGAACATCACTGTGGTCTGGGGAGGGGCATTCCCTGCCCACACCCACTGCTCCTACCTCTGCAGCAGCAGCCGGATGTCCATCTGGGGGAATGCGCCCACCCCAATCCCCACTCTCAGTCCAGGGATGGGCATATGAGCCAGTCCTCCCCAGAGCACCACACTGAATGGCTCAGGAACTGACATGTGACCCAATCCTGTCCAGTGACTATGAGCCCTGGGACTTTTTGCTGAAGCTACTGAGAAAGAGGTATTTTCTTTCTGTGGGAGTTCCTCAACCAGGAGGATGTGATCTTGGGGGATGTCCTCTTAAGCTCTTGGGGGACTGCCTGGGAATGGAGCCATCCCCAAGGGAAGCAAAGGTGACAGAATGGCAGAACTCATCCTACTGGCATCATTTGAGCTTTTAGATCCAGCCTTGCCTGAACTTTTCAATGACTTGCTCCTATAAATTCCCTGTTTTTTCAAGCTCATTTGAGCTTGACTGTCACTTGCATTTCTGTCACTTAAAAGCAAATGAATCCTGAATGACAGGAAGAAGGAAAAATAGTCCCTAAAATGGAACGCGTGGGTCCCTAGACCTTCCTGGCACGTGGTTGAAATGGACCAGGTGGCTGTGTCTCCAACTGCATTACCTGTTCCAGGACCGGCTGCTGTCTTGCAGCTGCCTCCAGTGCAGCCAGCTCCTTGAGTCGTGCCCTGAGGTGGGCAAGCTTGCCATCTTTGGCCCCCTTGGCACCCATCTTTCCTGATGCAGGCAGGGCGGCACTGAAGAGCTTGGGGGTGCCTGGACGTGGAGGAAGGATGAGTACGCTCTGCTCCTTGGGCTTGTTGCTATTTCTCAGCATTCTCCTGAAAGAAAGCAGCGTCCACTAACATCACCAGCAAGCTCTGGGAGAGAATGAAGCCTCGTTGGTTCGGGCAGAGCCCTTTACTTGAGTTGTGTGATGGCGTTTGTTTTGACTAACAGTTTCTGAGCTCCTTTTCTGAACCCAGCACAGTGCTGTTTGAGGCATCACATCTCATTGAACAATCAGAACAACCATAATGATGTGGGTCTTATTGCCTGTACGTTATAGATGAGGCTCAGAGGGGTTGAGTGGCTTTTCTGAGGTCACACAGGAAATGATGCAGGATACTTCAGTATATGGAATCAGAAATAGGATGCCCAGATGAAAAAGAGCCCAAGCTTTCTGCTTCTCCTTCTTTTGCTTCATTGTCATTTCACCATCATCACCATAACCAATGGGGACACAAGTGTCTGTATGTGTCAGGCTCTGTGCTCAGACCTTTACAGGCAGGCGTTCTTTGGTGACCCCTGTGATCCCCCTTTCTGGTGTTTACACCTCTGTGTGACCCCCTCACCTTGAGGGTAGTGGGACATGTGACTTGCTTTCAACCAGTGGAATACAGCAAGGGAGATCAAATGTCATTTTTGTGAATGTGTCACATAGGATTGTGGTCTCTGTCTTATAAGGAGACTCTCCCTTGCTGGCTGTGATGAAGCAAGCGGCCATGTTGGGAGAGGCCTACATGGCAAGAACCTTAGGGCAGCCACTGGCCAATGACTAGCTAGGAACCGAAGCCCCTGCCCCACAACCACAAGGAACTGAATTCAGTCAACAACTATGGGACCTTGGAAGCAGATCCTTCCCCAGTCGAGACTTGAGATGAGACCCAGCTCTGGCCCACATCCTGATTACTGCCTTGTAGTGGATGCATCTAAGCTGTCCCCAGACTTCTGACATGTAGAAACTTTGAGATAATAAATATGTGTGGTTTTAAGCCACTCAATTTGTGGTAACATTGTTACACAGCAATAGATAACTGATACGCACTTTAAGTCTCACAGTAATCCTTACAGGTAGGTCCTATTATTCTCCCTCATTTCAAATGAGGATGTGGACGTCCAGAGTGGCTGAGTAACTTTTCCAAGGCCACACAGCTAGGAAGTGGCAGAGCTGGAATTCAAACCCCTGCCTTTGACCCCAGCACCCCAGGTCTTAAGGATTACAAAGCAGTATCATGGTCATTATCTTCTTGGACGCTGACAATACTCCATGATGTGGAAAGGGCTGGGATTACCGTACCTAGAAGGGTTGGGGAAACTGAGGCTCAGAATGGGAGGAGTGACACGCCCAAGGTTACAGGAAGTGGCAGAGACAGAATTACAACCCAGATCCAATGCAATATACCACCCTGCTTCTCTAAATAAGGAGAGAATTTTCCATCAAAGAGAGCCCCAGCCTTTAATAAGGAATTCTTCACACTACAAATACATGATGAGTGGTTTGGCTCAAGAACAAATGAGTTTCGCCTGCAGTCTAGCATGTCTAGACGACTAATTGGCAAATTCATTCATCAGGGTTTCGGCCAAACTTGTTTGTTTAAAAATGAGGCCATTACTGGCTGCTTATCTAATCAGAGGCAATGGATTTAAATTGTGCATATTGATATTAATTGCCCAAGACTTACATTTTCGAGCTGGGGCTCTCCCAGGAGACCACAAACATGATAATTATCAGAGGCCTCTTCCAAGCCCAGCACTGTCACCTGTGTTATTTGAATCCATAATTCACAGCACGGCAGTCCGTGGGAAGGCTCAGCGTGGTACTCAAATGACACGAAAGAACCATCTACAGGGCCTTTGCCGATCGCTAATGGCTATCTCTGTTTTGAAACACTGAGCTGACTTCTGGGACTTTTCCAGATTAAGGAAATTTATCCTCATTTTCAGATGACATGAGTTTCACTCTAATTACTGTATAATTCACCCCCGGAGAGAGTGGCATGCAATGAAAGCTTTTTACCCCATTTCTTGGAGTGGCCAAGTCAGAGAGTGAAGTGTCTCACTTCTTTGGGGCCTCAGGTCCCCCATCTGTAAAGTGGGGAGCTTGGACAGAATCTCAGCAACTCAGACATCCCCAGGCCCTGTGGTTCTCAGACCTATATCTCCTTGGATGGGCAGAGCTCATCTGTGATCCCCTGCCCCTCTCCTCAAGCTTGCCTGTCCAGAGAAGCAGCCTCTGATGAACCGTGCCACGGCCCACTGTGTGCAGCACGGCCCGCCAGCCCCTCCTCCTTCCTCTGGCTGCCTCACCCCAGCACACCGCAGGCATGGCCAGGAGCAAGGCCTCTGCGGGATCCCGGCTGACTTGCTAAACCCACACCTAACCCAGCGGGAGGAATGGGATGACAGCTATGAGCGTGGCTTTTCTGAGCCATGTTCCTCTTGCAGGGGGCAGGAAGGCAGGGGGAGGGGAACCCGGTACCTATTCTCAGACATAAGCAGTCAGTTCTCATTATCCGCGGTGGTTAAGTTCTGTAAAGTGTCTGCAGACATGGAATTAGTGACTACTGAGCCATGGCTTCTGGGGGAAATACAGGATTCGGTTACAGTGAGCCTCTCCACACAACGTTTTCATCAACTGTTCATTACATAATCTTGTCTTGTGTGTGTTTCTGTTTAAAGACATCTTATTTAATATACATCATTGATTTGTTTACAGTGAACGCGCGGCTCCTGCGTGGGGTGACAGGAGATAGCACTTCAGCACTACACCTGGGGCCATTTCAACAGCAAAATCACCAACAAAAATCACAAAAATGTGAAAAACATGCTACATAATGGACCACACAAAGACACTTGTTTACAATATGAGCTGAAACAAGAAGGCAGACCGTCACCTCCTTCAATTTATCTGGGAACATGCACTTTAGGTGACTCAAATTTTCGCCTCTGGGCACACGTCTGCGAGTGTCTGCGTAAGCCTTTGAGATTGATTTGGGGATTCCAAATAAATTTAGTGAGTAGGCGAATTGCAAGTATGGAATCTGTGAATAATGAGGATTGACCGTGCATCCTTGTCCCTTGGGACAGTAGGGGGAAGTGGATAGACTTGGGGGAAAGATCACGTAGACCAGCCATTGGAAGGGCCCCATGGCTTCTCTAAGAACAGCCAGGTAAGATGAATTACAGGGCAGCTTCCTTCCCTGGGAGACCCCAACGCCTTGTCTATATTATGCTCTAAGGTCAACACTGCATCCACTCACCTGGGAGCTGCCAAAGGGATTCTGTAAAAACTTAAGTCACAGTAAGTCACTCCTCAGTGTAAAACCCTGCATAACTCCCATCTCCCTCAGAGCAAAAGCTAAAGAGCCATTGTGAGGCTTCCCCTACAAGGCCCTACCCAATCTCACCCCCTACACTGCTCCCATCTCATATCAAGCTACATTCATTTTCTTGTTGGTCTCCATGTAACACTGAGTCTGTGCCTCCTTGGGACCTTTGCACATGCTGTTCCCTCTGCCTGGAATGCTCTTCCCTGCAGGCAGTTCCCCAGCTCACTCCTTCACTCTGGCAGGTCTCAGCTGAAGTGCCACACCCTGAGAATAACTTTTCCTGACCAACTTATCTCACATAGCTCCCTCCATCACCTCTATCTCTTCATGTGGCTTTGTGTTTCCTTATGGCCTTTATCCCCAGCTGACACAACACATAGTCATTCCTTTCTCCATTGTTGGCTTCCCCGACTAGAGTGTAAGCTTTGTTTGCTCCCTCCTGTGTCCCCAGGGCCTCGAACTATCAGCTCAATAAATTATTGTGCTGTATGAATGGACATGGTGAGTTTGTTCCCTTTATCATGACCACTCTCTGTACAGCTTATTTATGGTGACTGAAGTGGAAAATATGAATATGTGATAAAAGGCAAGGGAGGAAATACCAGATAGGTGGATTAAAAAGGCTTTATCCCATGGGAAAATTATAGAGAGAATTTAATGGATAAAGAGGAACAATTATTATTATTAACATGTATTGAGCTCTCCTGTGTGCCAGGCCCCCTGCTAGAGACATTCACATACACTATTTTATTTAATCGTCTCCACAACAAAGTGATTACCCTTATTTTACAATGGAGAAACTGAGACCAGAAAAGTAAAGTAACTTTTCCAAGGTCACACAGCCAGTACTGCACATGGACAGGACTTGAGCCCTATCAGCCTCCTAAGCCTATTGTGCATTTTCTACCACATCGTGCTGCTTCCATCACTCAATTTAAAACCTGATCTTAAGTGTCTGAAAGCAAAAAAATGCTTTTCTTAAAAATTACCTTTTCCAGGGAATTCCCTAGCGGTCTAGTGGTTAGGATTCCAGGCTTTCACTGCTGGGGGCCCAAGTTCAATCCCTGGTTGGGGAACTAAGATCCCACAAACTGCGTGGCATGGCCAAAAAAAAAAAATTACCTATTCCCCAACAATACAAAATACAGATGTACAAGGTTATTCGTTGCAGTACTATTTATAATTGCAAAATATTGGAAATAGCCTAAATACAGTTGTCAAAAGGAATGAGGAAGCTGTCCGTGGACTCAGTGAATGTTTTCTGGGATTTCTCGTCAAGTGAAAAAAAGTCAAGTGCAAAAGAGAATCTGCAGTGTGCTATCCTTTGTGTAAGACAGAAAGGGAAATAAGCAAATATTCACAGATCTGCCTATTTTTGCAAAAGGAAACACAAGAAGAAAAAAGCAGAAACTAAGGCGATTAGATTCCTGTAAGGGGTAGGTGTCAACAGGTGTAGGGAGTTGGGACCCTGAATGCACTGTTTTGTAGCCTTCGTCCATGTTCATGTTCTACATACTCAAAACACAAAACATCAACAAGGGTCAGTGTGGGGGAACCCTGAAATGGAATGCAAACTGAAACACGTGAGCCTAGCTGTATTTCAAATGAATGGAACAACCACAGTAAAGGGAGGAAGACGGAGAACCAATCCAGATAACCCTGAACACAACACCTACATTACGGGTCCTCAGGCTAAAGACAGAAAGAACTGCTCTCTGCTTAGAGGGCTTTCTTCTTTCCAGTAGGTATGAAATAGGAATTCTGGTACTACTTTCTCTACATCGTAGGACTGAACAAATGAATCAATGTAATGAGGATAAAGGGAGTCAAATTTCTCAGTGTTGGAGAAGGAATTTACAAATATGGAAAAGGAGATTAGAATGAACTCTGTGATGTTGGATCGAAATTGTTAGATAGGTGGAAATAGAGACGGAGATATACAGAGATATAGATAGATACAGACAAAAAAATAGATGTTGATATATATGTATGTGCATATACATGTATGTATGTGTGTGTGTGTGTATATATATATATTTGCATTTATACATACAGGTGTATACGTGGATGTATTTCCCAGCTCTGTCCACTGTGGAGCCCTAGTAACACCCCAGGAGCAATGAGAGCACTTAGTACTCATATCTTGGTTTCTAAAAACCATTCCCCTCTAAAAGGAATCAAGCCTCCTTGGAAAAATGGCCATTTCCAGGGATGCAGCAGGGAGAGTATAAGATGAATCTATGGCGTCTTATCGTGCCTATAAGCAAACAAGTGCTAAAATATAACAGGGCTGTAACACAAGTTCGCTCTATTCAGCCTAAAGAGGTGTCCAGTGGCCAATGTGGAAAATTTGAGCGTGAAAATGATGATTGTAAGAGGATATTCATGGAATACAGCAAATCCATACCATTATAAATAGATAAATGAAAAATCAAATACATGGGAAAGAAAAGAAAGTTCTTCCTTACAGTACATTGCTAGCTAATAAATGTAGAAAGCATGACAGAGTTAGAAAATCACCATTTTGCAACCACCACGGCAATCATTGCAAGGAACCTTCAGTGGAGGCTGAAAGTAGTGAGGTAAAGTGAGATAAGGAACAGGAAATCTACATCATCTCAAGGTGACTCGCCACTCATTACTTATTAATTTCAAAGGGAAAAATAGTAACTTGAGAGTGTGGAAACTTTAACCAAGTGATCAGAGTAAAAAAATCATCAGAATAGGGAGAAAGCAGCCTCTCAATACACTGTACTGAGAAGGACACAACATCACTTCTGAGTAATTCCTGCCCAAAATGCAGAACCTGAAGGTAATGATGAGAAGACATATAAACTTAAATGGAGGGACATTCTACAGAATAACTGGCCTGTCCTCTTCAGAGAAGTCAAAATCACTGAAGACAGGAAAAGGTGAGGAAATTTGATCCCAGATCAAAGGAGACTGAAATGGCAACATCATGCAGTGGGGGATCCAGGAATGGAAAGGAAGAAAAGAAAAGCTATAAAAGACACTATTGGGACGATTAACAAAATCTGACTATGGATTAGGGATAAGTATTGCTTCAATATTGAATTTCGTGATTTTCAGAAAGGTACTACAGTTGTGTAAAAGAAAGTCTGAGTCCTTAAGAAACGCACACTAAAGTATATATGGATTTCTTTTATTTAAAAAAAAAAAAATGTACCTGGCCTTCTTCCGGAGCAACTTTTGAGACTCAGGATAATGCACCAAAATGTCATTCAGGTCCTTCTTATCCAGAATGAAGAGGTTGGTAAACCCGTGGGCTATCACGTTAGCTGTGCGCCGGTTCCCGCCCCCAACAGCCAGCAAGCTGGGGCAGAGAAGGGAGGGAGGTGAGACCCTCAGGAGGCTGCAGTTTTGATCACACTAGCATCTTCACTTTCACCCCTGCCTGAAGCATCACTATGGCCTCACACGGGTGACAGCTGGGCCCACCTTGCATATGTCAGCAGGTGCCAGTGCTTGTATGCATAGCGGTTTCCTCAGACCCACCGAAGGGCCCTTGAGGACGTGGTCCCACCCACTGGCCATCCCTCCCTTCCCCAGCCTTTGCCAAGGTCCCCTTGTTTCACCCCGTTCTGACCTTATTTCTCCAAACACAGATCCAGCTTTCAGCGTCACCAGTACGGACTTCCCATCCGGGCCACCCAAGACCTGCACCTGCCCCGCCTGGATGATGTACATCTCCCGGCCTATCTCCCCCTGAAACAGAGAAGGGGGCGAGTCCCTCTGTCATCACCAAAAGCAACCACAGAAGCAGCAGGGCTGGGCCCAGGCGCTGGTGGCACAGTGCAGAGGAACCTGGGCTGGGATCGAGCCCTCCTACCGACTTGGTATGTGGTGTAGAGATAGTCACTTCCCCTCCGGGGTCTCAGTCTCCCCACCTGTAGATTGCAGGATTACGGTGGGGCGTTAGTGGTGTGATGGAAAATGCTAGATAACGAGGCCCAGGTGTAGGGGTATTCGGTAAATTTCCAATTATACGCACCCATGGAGGGCCCAGAGGCATGGAAAAGCTCACAGTGGTTCATACAATCAGCTGATACCTGCGCCTCCCCCATATCCTAATAGGAGCTTGGGCGGCATTTGCTTACTGAAATAGGAATGATAACACCTTTAATAGGAATGTCCAGCATTACCTAACGCTTTTCTGTGCCAGGCGCTGCTCTAAGTGCTTTATGTGACTGAGCCTGCTTAGTCCTCAACAGCCCTCTGCGGTAGGAACTCTGCCCAAGGTCACAAAGTTAAGCAAAGCCGAGCCTGGATTTGAAAACAGGCAGTCTGGTTCCATGAACCCAGAGTTCATGGTTGTTATGAACCCCCATTCATATGTTGAAATCCTAACCCCCGGCTCCTCAGAATGTAACCTTATTTGGAAATAGGGTCATTACAGATGTAATTAGTTAAAAGAAGATGAGATCATACCGCAGTTGGGTGAGCCCCTAATCCAATAGGATTGGTGTCCTTATAAAGGACATTTGGGCACAGAGACAGGCATAGAGGGAAGACAGTGTGAAGAGGCACAGGGAGAATGCAGTCATCTACAAGCCAGGAGACAAGCATGGAGCAGATCCTTTGCTCACCGTCCTCATAAGGAACCTACCCCACCGACACTTGGATCTCGGACTTCTAGCCTCCAGAATTGTGAGACAATACAGTTCTGTCATTTAAGCCATTCCATTTGTGGTACTTTGTTGTGGCAGCCCTAGCAGACTGATACAACGGTCTTAATCACAAATTAAACCAAATGAACGAATGAATGAATAGCTTTGCTTCGGACTAGAATCAGAAATACCCAGTCTGCCAGCACCTTCCAATCCTCATGCCTTCACAGACCGGTGCCCTGGCCTGATCCCTATCGGCCACACATGGTGTGTGTAAAGGGAGAGAGACCAAAGACTGGTAAGTGGCTTATGCTTTTGATTCATTTGACAAATATTCCCTGGGCATCTCACACATGCATGGCCTTCTTAACAAAAAGGAAGAAAGTCTCGTTCCCCTGTTTCAGTGTCCAGTTTGACATGGGGCTGAAGTGTGAGGGGCTGCAGAGCTCACCCTCATCTCACTGACCCGCCCATGGGTGGTCCTGGGGTGGCCTCGGGTTGCCTCAGCGAGACTGTCACAACGCCAAACCTGTCAGCAGAGGGCGCCATTTACACACGTTCACCAAGTGTTCACTTCAGCTTCCACGGCAAACTTCCCAACAATCTGATTCATTTTTCCTCATCAGAGGTAAAGTCTACATCACCCACAAGGATATTAGCAGCAGCAATGGCACCGACTCTGGGCCAGCCATGGTGCCAAACTCTCTATGCATATCTTCTTCAATTCTCACAGTCACCCCATGAGGGAGATACTATCAATATCCCTACTTACCCATGAAAAGAGTCAGGCTCAGAGAGGGCAAGCCACTTCCCCAAGGCTGCACAGCTAGGAATTGACTCCAATGTCAGACAAATCATTCTATTGTTCCCAAACTTCTCTTGGCCGCTAAGGCTGCAGCTTTAAATTCTCAGCCATACCCTTGTCCCCATTCCCCCAGCTCTTTGCTTCCAGAAACTTCACTGTTATGCAGCATACAACTTGGAGATGGGGACCTTCTGGGGCTGGGGGTTCCTGAGTTTCACAGGGGGTTCTTGGGCAATATTTTCATCCCTGTATACACACTAAGCTCCTCCACCCTGACCACTCACTCACCAAGTGACCTCGGTCTCACTCGAATCCCATAAAATGGGAGCAGAAGGGGCCTTAGACATTGTTTAGCCCTGGCATTCAAACCCAAATGAGTCCCAGGATCAGGTGGATGATGTAAAGGAGAGAAGGGAGCCTGTGGGGCAGTGGAGAGTGGTGGGACCTGTGGCATCAGGAGAGGATGACATCCCCTTCAGGGCCAACCCCTTCTCCACTCCACATGATTCTGGCTATTTGGGAAAGTGGGGCTCAATGCTAGCTGATTTTCTGTTTTCAGCCGGAAATCTGGATTTTTATGTGAAACCTTCCAGTTTTTTTTGGCAATGCTGCGCACTTTGCAGGATCCTAGTTCCCTAACCAAGAACTGAACCCAGGTCACGGCAGTGAAAGCACCAAGTCCTAACCACTGGACCTCCAGGGAATTCCCGAAACCTTCCAACTTTTTTTTTTTTTTCCAACTTTTAAAGGTTGGAGACTAATTCAAAATTTTAATTTTAGATTAGTCCAAAAAAAAAAGAAGAAAAAAAAAAACCCATGAAACATCTGTGGGCTGGCTCCTATGCAAGAACCATTAGTTTGCAACCTCTGACCTATCCTACCCCTCCTCCAGCCCCATTTTCCTGACAGGAAGACCAAGACCCTGGAAGCAGGTCCATCTACACAGTCAAGACCCTGCCCCTCTCTATGTTCCTCACTTTCCTCTTCTATAAAGTGGGGCTCCTCGTCCCGGTCCCCATGGTCCCAGGAAGAGGGAGCAAGGCCTGAGGCACATCTGAGTTCAGTGCCTAGAGCTGGACAGAGCCTCCTCGTGCCAAACAAGCCTGGAGCCCTGGGGTCAGCTCACCACCGTCCTCCCCTCCTGGCAATTCCGCTCCCCCCCCCGCTGTGCCTTCATAGGCCCCCACTCCAGCCCAGCTGCGACAGGCGGTGTCTGTGAATCCCAGACCGCCTTGAGGCTGCCCTGGACCACTCACCTTCTTGCACACGTAGTCGTTGGGCAGGTAGACAACAGAGCGGAGCCTCTTCAGCATGTCGAAGATCATCTGCCGGTCACAGCCCTGGCCCCGAGAGGAGGGGAAAGGAGCCGTTTAGAGGAAGGTGTGGGCTCTGGACCTTCCAGAGTCCTGAGGGTGGGGACACTGGGTGGGCCATACCTGGAAGAGTTCCACTTTGCTGACGATGTCATAGTTCACATCAATGGCGAGGTCCAGCCGCATCTTATCTGGAAGCTGCACCATCAGCTCTGACTCGTCTGCAAATGAGACCCTGCAAGGTTCAGAGGTACAGCCGGGTCCATCCTTCACACACACAGGGCCCGTCCACACCACACTGGCGGGGACCCCAGGCACACCATTCCTCTACCGCCTGGAACCACTCTAGATTGGGAGGGTATCCTCTCTGCCTCCAGGCCTTTGCCAATGCCGTTCCCTCTGCTGGGAACAGCCCCCTTCACCTTCCTGGCTAACCCTACTCATTCTGCAGAACCCAGCACTCATGTCACCTCCTCCAGGAAGCCTTCCCTTGACATCCTCCCACCTAGCTATTATGCTATCAGTCCCTGTGCCATAGCACATATCACACCCTTTACTGCAATTGTTTGCCAATGATCTGTCTTCTCCACTCACATTATAAGAACAACATTAGCAAGAAATGAAGCATATGGAGCACTTACTGTGTGCCAGGCAGTTTTACAGAGTGCTTTACCAAGATGATTTCATTAAATCCTCCCAGCAGCTCAAGAGGTGCCCACTATAACCCACTTTACAGACAAGGACAGGGAGACTCCGGAGGGCAGTGACTTGCCCATGTCCATGCAGCCCAGGGGAATGGAATCAGGACCCCACCCAGGCCCTGGGACTTCAGAACCTATCCTGGGAGAGCAGTATGTCTGCCCACCATGGGGTCTATGGTGCGCAGCTGAGAGCCTGGCACAGAGTGAAGGTCGGTAACTGGAGACAGAAATGTACCATGGGGCCCCAGCCCCGTGCTCTGTCCACTGCACCACAATTAGCTTAGGGCTCAAGTGCTGGGTCTGTGCAACCCTGGGCAGGTCAGAGCCCTCTCTGGTCCTCAACATGTACCCCTGTGAAAAGTCGCAAGGCTGTCACTAGAACAGAATGAGGCAGTGGAAATGAACATGCCTTGGAAACTGTAGTCGTGTGCTTTGTCCACAGACTTGCCAACACCCCCCAACTCAGGAGACCGTGGGCCTCAGGTGTGGCTTCTTTGAGACCAGAGTGAACCCCACAGAAGCAGTGGGGGGCCCTGTCATTCTTCTGAGGGCCTTGGGAGACTCTAGGCACAGTTTCAGTGGTCCATAAGCTTTTCAGAGCCCTCCAAAACGATGTCTAGGCTCTGAAAACAAAATTACTAGCTCCCCAAAATAAAAAGGAAACAGGAAAAAAATAAAGTCAATTCACATGTAATTAACCTATTCAAATTTCACTAAGGATTCCATTTAGAATCTGTGAAAACTTCACTATATTTGGAAACAGTTTACAGGTAAGATTCTCCCACTTTGCAAGAATAACGGAGTATATACCTCATCATTGACAAGAAAGCAGAAACAGCAGTGAATGAAAATGCACTGTTTTAGCCAATTTCAGAAGCAAAGTATGACATCAAAAAATTTTTTTAAATATATTGTAATAAACTCCAATGGAAAATAATCTGAAAAAGAATTTTTTAAAATTTACAAAATATGTGTTATATGTATGGATGTATACGAAGAGGAAGAGAGGAGAGAGAAACAGAGACCGATAGAGTCTTCCTTCCCTCCTGGTTCCAACTGTACTTGCATCTTCGAATGGAGATGCATTTCAAGGTGGGGGGCGGCATTCGGAAGACAAGCCCTTCACGTCTTCAGGGGTCTCCTGATGGCTTAACTTGGGCACCGCCCAAGGCCTCCCCAGGCCGCTCTCACTTAAATGTTGGGGCCAAGAGAGGCCCCCATGCTCGGGGCCTCAGGGACACGGGATGAGGCCAGGGCCCAGGAAGGCAGGGCACCGGGTGGGGCTGGGGGAGCTGGTGACAGCTGGGTCGGGGCGGGGAGGGGAGGGGGGAGGGGGCGTGGGCTTAACCAGCATGCCTTGGGAGTGGCAGGTGTACTCTGTACTTGCATCTTCGAATGGAGATGCATTTCAAGGTGGGGGGCGGCATTCGGAAGACAAGCCCTTCACGTCTTCAGGGGTCTCCTGATGGCTTAACTTGGGCACCGCCCAAGGCCTCCCCAGGCCGCTCTCACTTAAATGTTGGGGCCAAGAGAGGCCCCCATGCTCGGGGCCTCAGGGACACGGGATGAGGCCAGGGCCCAGGAAGGCAGGGCACCGGGTGGGGCTGGGGGAGCTGGTGACAGCTGGGTCGGGGCGGGGAGGGGAGGGGGGAGGGGGCGTGGTCTTACCCAGCATGCCTTGGGAGTGCCAGGTGTACTCATACCAGGTCTTGACCCGGTTCTGCACGGACCTGGGGATCTTGTAGAAGTTCATGTATTTCACCGTGCTGTCCATACAGCTGCGGTAGTAGGTCTTTCCCGCAGTAGCGGCCCCCACCACGTCTCTCATCTGGGGGTAAGGAGGGTGGTCAGGGGAGCCGCTGGGTCAGAGCGGGGCCGGGCTCTGGGGACGTGTGTTGTGGGCACATTTACTTAACACAGGCCAGGGGTACGTGGCTGCGGGGCTGGGGGGGAGATCAGGAGAGAGGGAATCCCATGTCCACACACAGGTTTTCCGATGATGCTGCACGTGGAGGAGCGAGGCTGCTGGCCCCCTCCGGTGGCCTCAGGTCTCTGGGGCCACACAAGGAGGGAAGGCCTCCCTGGGCTGGGCTGATTCTGGTACAACGTGGCCCCTTGGTGCCAGAGGTCACTTTGACACCACGCGCCACCCTCCCGCCCCGAGGAAATATGAACCAGGAGTGCTGCTCCTTGGAGCAGAGCCCCTCAAATGTAACTCTGAGGACCCCTGGTGGTTGCCTCAGGCACTGACTACAGTATGAGCCGCACCCCCAATACATTAGAATCCACCGGGGGCTTCTCTCCAAGGGAACAGCCCAAATCCTCAGCCCCTGCAGAAAGCCATTCAGCCCAACTCTCCAGCTGTCCCAAAGGACTGACATTTCAAATGGGAAGCAACCTCAGAGAGGAAATGGGACCTACACCTCCATCACCACCCCTTCACTCAGCGGGTCCCAGAGCTCCAGGCTCCTAACTCTCGGCCCACTGCTGTTTCCTGGGCCTAGTCTGAAAGCAACGGGCACAGATGGTGATGCTTCTGACAGCAGCAAGAGAGCAAAGGGCCCTGCAGGCAGGTGGTTTGGAACAGACTAGTGACCCAGCTACCTGTCCGATCATCACGGAGAAAGTGAAGACACCTGTGAAATAGTTCAGACCCTGGAAGACAATTTCAAAGAGCGTCTTGGGGTCGGGCAGGCCACCGATGGTGATGAGGGTCTTCACAGCCCAGTAGTAACAGCGAATGTAACTAGGGAGAGAAGAGGAAGGGGACCTCAGTCATCACAGGCCCTGCCCTGTCGATCCTGGGCAGCCTGGCTTGGATACGTGTACACTGTACAAAAGAGAAAAAGCTTTACGGCTCATAAGTGCAAACAAACAAAACCGAAAAAGAAAAAAGGAAAAAGTGAAAACGCTCTCCCAACTTCAGAGCCCTCTGCCACTTGTAGAGCACGTTCACAGGTACTGTGTGGTTTTGTTGTGGCTCTGCCCCAACCCTGCAGAGACATGTTGTCATCCCCATTTACAGATGTGGAAACTGAGGCTTCTGGAGATTGCTTAGAAGACTTGGCAGCAGGATAAACCAGGGTCTTCCGGCTCCTGATGCCTGGGATCCCTCAGTTTCCCTCAATGTTTTCAATGTCTGCAGTCTTTCCTTTGCTATCCCATCATGAGGTTTAAGAACAACCTCGAAAGTGGAAGATATCTGGAGGATCACCTTTTCTGACCCTCCCCCTTGCCTGTCCAATAACCAGATAGTGAAATTGAGGGCCGCAGAGGGAAAGGGAACACCCATGGTCACCAGCTGGCAAGTTCCAGAGCTCAGACTGGAAACCAGATGTCATCTGCTTCTCTGAGCTAGCACCCACCATCAGTAAGCCTTTGACACAGCTCATGAATCATCGGAAAGGGAGGTATGGGTGATGGGGCCCTACTGTGTGGTAAAAGGCATAGGAAATGCCTGCGCTTGTCTAATTATCACAAAGCAGTGAGAGTCCCTCCCTTTTTTTTTTTTTTTAAGTTTTGCATGTTTATTTATAATTACTCCAACAGAGCAGCCCCATTTTTATGTTCTAAGCTTTAGCCACTAAGTCCTACAAAAATAAACCTAAGCTTTTACAATATCTTAAACAATACAGAACTAAAATCTTTATAGCTATTTAAAGGGATTTAGTTACCAAGGTGCTTATGTTCCTACCTTCAGACCGTGCCCTCCCGTCAGCAAGGTTGAGGTCAGCAGGGCCTAAAGCCAGGGCAGTCTCAGCAGGCTTTCCTGTGCTTCCTGCCCTCCCACCAGGGCACAGGAATTGCCCAGAGCCTGCTCTGGCTCCAGTGTCCTGATACACCCATGTTTCCAAAGTCCCTGCTCTACTGAGACATGGAGAACATCAACCAGCTGGCCAATCATCTGGTCCAAGAATGACCCCACATTTGTCCTCCCCTGGGCTCTGTTCACAAGCTATTTATGCAGCACCATGCTTAGAGCATGGGCTCTGGAGCTGGACTGCCTGGGCTCAAACCCAGCTCTGCCACTTTCTAGCTGCATAACCTGGACAAGTTACTCATCTAGCCAAGCCTCAGTGTCCTTTCCCTGAAAGGGACATGGCAATAGAGCATCCTTCACAGGGCGATCATGAGGGTGACATGAGGTGCAAAAGAGTGCCTGGCACACGGTGGGCTCTCAGTAAATGTCAGCTATCAGAGCCTTCACTGTCACAGGTGCCAGCAGTGGGGAACAATAGACTCACCTATGTCCTCAAGAAGTTCACTGTCTAGTGGGGACGGCAAGTCAACGTGCAATGAGCACTGGGGGTGGGGAAGCAGAGGTGGCTGGGGAGTTGGGGCAGTGCGGGGGCTCTACCTCTGAATAGCTGCAAGGCCTGGGGTGGGGCTCTGGGCCTCCTGACCCCTCATTACCACCTGCTGCAAGAAAAATCTCAGAATCATGAGACAGGCCTGCCCTGTCAATCCCCATCATACCAGTCCTGGCCACCAGAGGGCATGCTGAGCAGCCTTTAGGAGGTCTGAGCTGGGCACTGCCTGGGCGCTGCCTGGGCACTGCCTGGGCTCTGGGTGCCACTGGGCCACCAATAGAAGATGAGTGATATCCACACAGCTCCTGCTTTCTCCTAAATCCTTACTGGCTGCAGAAGTCAGCCACTGGCATGGATGGCACATCTTAGGGGCCTCCCAAGTCTTCCATGCCACTGGGTCTGCCCCAGACCAGGCCAAAGCAGAGCAGGATGAAGAAACCAAATATTAATATATAGGAACTTAGGTCCTTAAGCTCCCTGGCCTATAGCAGGTACTCAAGGAATGGTCACTATTTTGAAAGTTATTATCATGGATGATGTTGGATTTCTACAGGAATTCTCCTTCACTACTTATGCTTTTGCATATCCTGGGGTTCCCTACAGGATTCCATTTCGAAAAGGGTAATGCTGCCAGAAAAGTGTGCCCCTCCACTACGGAGCAGTGAGAACTCCCAAGGGCCATGCAGAGGGAAGTCCCGGATGGTTGGCCCGCCCTGTCCTCCCCTGCCCTGCCTGCCATTCCTCCCAGGCCTACCCGTGAAATCTGAGTGTAATCCTACCCCCATTTTATAGATGAGAAAATTGAGTCTCAGAAAGGGTAAGGGTCTTACCCAAGGCCACAGAGCAAGATTTAATGAATAGCTTCTGTCCTTCCCTTTGCATAGAATGTCTTCGAGTCCTCCCTCTGCCCCCTTATGAGGGGATGAATGAATGAATAAATGAGTGAATGAATAGTCTAGTCATGGGCTCAGGAGCAGGGCCAGTGGTGATGTAGGCGTGCTGGGCCCTGACCCCATCCCCGACACACTCCACCCCGCAGCAGATGGCAGGATTCCCCCCGCCTGCCTGGTTGCCCTGGACCCTGTGACCTTCTAGGTGAGCTCCCCTCAGGCCACAGGCCCGTCGCAGAGGGCGACAGCTGTGGCCATTGGGGCCAAGGTTGGGGCATCTGTACTGAGAAGGGACTTTCTGGACCGACAATCACTCTAGAGAGAAGCCACCTTGGACACAAGTGGCCTGTTCTAGCGCCAACTGGAAACAAGCACGTGGAGGAGGGGAAAGTGTTGACAGCCGGACTGAGAGCATTTTGTGTCACTAGTGGGCACAGCCCAGGGCGAGGCAGGGCCTGCCTGAGGGGACTTACTGACCCCCTGGGCCTGAACTCTTCCTCCGCCTCTTTGTTACCACAGCTGACCAAGTGCCGGCTGTGGCCTGGCATGGGATCGGTGACTCAGAGGCACCCAGTCCTCACAGTTACCTCTTCAAGGTGTGGGGCTCCTATTATCAGACCCATTGGGCAGATCAGGAAACTGAGGCTCAGAGAAACGAAGTGACCTGCCCACTGCTAGCAGGTGGCAGCACCAGGAATGAGCTCCGGATTCCTGTTTCTAAAGCCTGTGCTCTGAATCTCCAGGCCCATCCCTGACCTTGACCCTAAGTGCTTCTGTCTCCTTCCCACACTGCCCTCCATCCTCATTATCACACAAACCCTCTCTTGACCTTTTCTTTTTTTCTTTTTTTTCCCTCACGGACAGGGCCCTAACCCCTAACCAGTTCATCTGTCTGCTTCCTGCCTGTCCTCCCCATCCATCCTCCCATCAGCCATCATTGGGAAAATCATCTTTCTGGGATTCCCCTGGGTCCTGTCATTCTCCTGCTTAAAAGGCTTTGAAAGGCAAGTGGTGAGAGTGTAAATGGGCAGCTTTCAATAACCAACCAAGCCTCAGAAATGAGGTGGTATACGGGAACTCTCTGTACTTTCCAATCCACTTTTCTGTAAACCCAAAACTGCTCTAAAAAAATAGTCTGTTAATTAAAAAAATAATAATTTTTTAAACACTTCATAAAATGTTCATACCCTTGGCCCTGCCACCCCTCTGTAGGAATTTATTATGAGGAAACTGTCAGACCAGAAGACAAAGATTCCTAAACACAGACACTCCCTGCAGCATCACGTGTCATCATGAAAAAACTGGAGACAACTTAAGTAGCCAATGACAAGGAAATGGCTAAATAAATGGTGGTATCTCTGTGTGGTGGGGCACTGGTATCATGGTTTTTAAAATTTTACTGATGGGAAAATATGCACAATATTATGTTATTCTATTTCCTTGTTGGTGACAATTCTTTTCACACTTTCACATTCCTAAAATAAGGATTAGTTTATAATCCATGTATACGTTTAGTGTAATATTTCCTTTTTTCCCAAAAAGCTATATTGACTCAATAATGTATCATAATCAACTGCATCTTAGACTCAAAGAAAGAGAGTATGTTCCCGATCTTTCTTTTATAATCAGAATATATATATATATGTGTATATGAACAGTAAAAAAGAGACTTTTGTCGGTTTTGCCTAGGGCAGCTCTACCCAATAAAAATATGATGTGATCCACATATGTAATTTAAAATTTTGAGCAACCACATTTTTGAAAAGTAAAAAGAGGTGAAATTAATTTCAATAATGTATTTCAGTTAACCCAAAATATCAAAATTAATATCATATCCACATGTAACCAATATTTTAAAACTTAGTAATAAGACACTAATCCAAAACCTGTGTGTTCACTACAGTTGCAGCGTATCTCAGTGGCCCTTGCACTTCAAGTACTGTAGTCGGCAGCCCGGGGCAGCCAGTGGCTTCGGTATGGCTCAGGTGGGAGGCTGCTTGGCAACCCAGCCCCGCTTCCCTCTCTGGATCTTTCCACACACCCTGCCCCCTCCAGCGACAGAGGACCGCTGGCTCCCTGACTCCACTATTTCGCAACTCCACACCTTTCTTCCTGCTGTTCCCTCCCCGCAGGATTCTCTGCCCCTTCCCTCCACCTACCCAGGCCAAGCTCAAACTTAACTTTTCAGAATTGACCATCCCACGCCTCCCTCCCCCCACCCAGGGCACTGGGCAGATGGTACCACACATAAGACTCTGTAGCCATGCTGTCTGGATTCAAATCCCAGCTGTCTGTGTGATCTGGGGAGGTCACTTCATGTCTGTTACCTCATCTGTAAAATGGAGATGCTGATGGTTCCTGTCTTGTGTGATTTTGGGGAGGATTAAGTGAGATACTATGTGAAGTGCTTAGAACAGGGCTGGTCTGTATAAGCCTTCTCCAACGCTTGCTATTATTAGTACTACTATCATTGTCACCATCATCAACATTTGAGAATGGACCTTTTTGTGTGGCAGCTCTCTGGACTGGCAAGTAGATTTCTCCTTGTTTGCCAGCTCCTCCACGGCTAGCAATGCCCAGGAAGCATGTCGAGTATTCCCTGGCCTTCGTCACGCCCACAGCCGTGCCCACAGGGTGGAGGAGTGGACACGCACGTGCTGTGAACTGGCCAACTCAGTAGACTTTGGGATGCTGAAAGGATCTTTCTAGCAGGTCTTGTTCCTGTCTGCCCCCTTTTGCCTGGCACGTGGCAGGTGCTCAGAAAATGTTAGATTAGTGAAGATGTGGAGACTTGGCCCTTGAACCTTATCATGACAATGATTCTTTGGGAGCGAGGTGACCTCGGCAACACGGCGGCAGTGGGACTCCTTTCTGGGAGTCTCGGTACCGTGAATTATTAAGACACAGGAGGAAGACTGTGGCTCACCTGTTTCCCACGCCATCATGAACCCAGTGAGTGGAGCCAAGGCCCTCATAGGCTGAAGCCCAGTAATACAGACATGAGTTCACATGTAGACTGTAGAGCAGGTAGGCTGTGGTCCTGATAACCCTGCAAAAGAAGGAAGGCATGAACACAGTAGCAGAAAGGCTGGCAATGACGTATCACCCCAGGGGTCAGAACTGCAGGGAACAAGCTAGTCTTCGCCCTTCCCAAAGCCCACCTCAGAGCCCTCCCTGTCGGAGCTGCACGGCCCTGCCCAGCTGTCTGGTGTGATGGACACTTGACCGATGGGAACCAGTGGCTGGACTCGGCCAACTGGCTGCTCTGTTGAGACTGTGCTGGTTAGGAATGGTGATACTTGAACAGAAAGTTGTCAAGACTGGGGGCTGGAATAGGCACAGAGCTACATATGCAGACAATGCCAGGGAAGTGGAAGAGCTGAGTGGGGGATGCACCGGGGCGGGGGGCAAAGAAGGGACAGATGCATACAGAGGAGCGCTGCTCCATGAGACATGTGGAGAGGAGCCCTGTCCCCGAGCGTGGCCTGGCTGGTCCTGGGTCCCAAGCTTGGACATCTGCAAGATGGCCCACTGTGTCCATACAGCCACTACCCCCGTGTTTGAGCGCTTAGGGGGGTCAGTTTCCTGAGCTGAGACTAAACTGAGGGCCAGCTCCCTGGAAATGCAGGGGAGCCGTGCATGTCAACCTACGTGAGCCCTCCTCACAATTGGGGGAAACGGGACATTCCTGGTTCTCTAAAGAACAAACATCCCTTCGCAGAAGGGCCAGGAAGAGGCCCGGCTTCCGGTGAGTGGCAGTGGCGAGGGGGCTTGGGGGCCAGGGGAGCCGAAAGGGGAAGTGATGGGGGTGGAGAATGCCTTGCTCCGTTCTTGCTGCAAATGTCCTGGGGCATGTGTGTACGTGCATGTGTGTGCACGTGTGCACTTGTGTGTGTGGTGTGTGTGTGTGTGTGTGTGTGTGTGTGTGTGTGTGTGTGTGTGTAGGGGTCTCACCTGTAAATGTAGGCTTTGCTGAGGATGGCTTCCAGGCGGTTGTTAAACTCGAAGAAGGCCATGTACTGGGAGAAACAGCAAAGCATCAGGGGCGGCCCGCTGCCCTCACCTCCTAGACCACTCCCCATAGACCCCCGGTTGGGAGCGGGTTGGAGAGTGAACATTCAAAATCAGAGGTCCTTAGCCCTTTGAGGAATGGGGGGCCAGAAACTCCATTTCCGAGTCTGATGGAAACCCTGGACCCTCTTCCTTGGAAATTACATGTAATCATGTTGTCACAGTTTGTGTATAACTTCAGGGGACTCCTAGACCTTCCAGATCCTATCATGAAACTTTTAAGGGACATGCATCCCAGGTTAAGGACCCTGTTTTCAAGGTTTACTAATAAAGACAACAATTATATAAAGAAACAGCCGCTCGCTGATCTCCTCGAAAGGCTTATTTATAATAATAAAAGTGTAAGATAACTGCCCATTACTGAGCCCCTTGTATGACTGCACTTTATACACTTTACCTTAGCACTTATTTACATGTATTACCCTTCTTTTACAGAGAGGAAACCGGCCCTCAGGGGAGCTCAGGAACTTGCCCAAAACACACAGCTGGTAAGTGACAGAGCCAGGGTTCGAAGCCAGATCACACTCAAAACTGCAAGCTCAGGGCTTCCCTGGTGGCGCAGTGGTTGAGAGTCCGCCTGCCGATGCAGGGGACACGGGTTTGCGCCCCGGTCCAGGAAGATCCCACATGCCGCGGAGCGGCTGGGCCTGTGAGCCATGGCCGCTGAGCCTGCGCGTCCGGAGCCTGTGCTCCGCAACGGGAGAGGCCACAGCGGTGAGAGGCCCGCGTAGCGCAAACAAAACAAAACAAACAAAAAAAACGGCAAGCTCTTTCCACAATGTTACACTTGCCTCTAGATCTCTGCACACATGTTGTTTGACCTTTGAAAATAACATTGACGAAGATTCCCTGGGGGCCATGCTAGCTGTCATCCAGGTGTTCGTTCTAATTTCCACCTGGAGTTTGCATCGCATGAAGAAGGACCACGGACTTGGATCCTCACCTTGGACCCAAAGAGCTGCATCCTCTGAGTCCTGCTAGATGTTAGGTGCTTGAGTTACATTCACTACTACCAACATGGACCAAGATATGGATCCAGCCTCTGGATCTGGGGTAAAACTTGGGCTGTGGATCTAACCCTCCTCACTCTGATGTATGGCTCTAAAGCAACCTCTGCCGCCCCTGGAAGGCTGGCATGTGTCAAATAAGACTGGTGCCACTTCCAGTTTCCCTCTTCCTCTGGGCAGCCAGGAAGCTCAGAAGCAGCTTTCATGCTCCATTCCAGATATGCTTTCTTCTCATCGAGGTACTTGCGTTCTTCCAGCTTTTCTCTGCCCTATTTCTCCAAGTTATTAAGGTTATTGCGTTTGCCTCTTTTGTAAATTCCCTCATTACCATTTTGGGGAAGAAGCATCAGGTATTATGTGAGGAGAAAGATGAATTTACTTGGTCTGCCAGAAAAATCCATTTGGGGGATCCTGAGTGCTCTGACTAGCTGTCCACTCTGGTCACATCAAAGGATGTTGCCAGGTCTCTACACTGTGTCACCCTCTCTGAGACATTGGCTCTGCCCCGGTGACAGGAGGAATGGTTGTAGTGACACTGTAATGACAACAACTAATGATGAAACAGGTGTCGGGCTGCACGTTCAAATCCATCCTGGGCACTTCCTGGCCCCTGTGACCTTGGGCAAGTCACCCAAGCTCTCCAAGCCTCTGCTTCTCCATCTTTTAGATGAAGACCATCATAAAGCAGAAGTCTCTCTGTTGAATCTCTATAGTAACTGAAAGCACAGACAGTGGAAACAGGCTGCCTGGGTTCAAATCCAGACTCTACTCCTTCCTACCTGTGTGACCTTGGGCAAGTTACTTAACCTCTCTGTGCCTCAGGCATCTCATTTGTGAAATTCTGGTACTAGCAACACTCATCTCACGCTGTTGAGGAGTAGGCACTTGTAAAGCCTCCAGAACAATATGTAACGCACAGCACAACTAAGAAGCGCTAACAATTGTAAGGAATTTCCCATCTCCCCTCGGGACCACCCTTCCCAGATGCCTCCTGCTCCCCAGTGCTGCTCAGGCCAGACATTAAGCTGCCACTGCAGGTGCAGAGCACGGAGGAGCTGAAGGCCTTGGATGGTCTTACCTTCAAACAGCGGGGCAAGCGCAGGAGGGGATTCACACCGAATTTCAAGTAGAGAAAGTCCAAGGGCAAGAGGCAGAGCATATCCATCTGAAATCCCAGCAGGACACCACAGTGCATAAAATAGTATATAACTCCCAGGGTTGTGGGCTGGGGTGAGTGGCAGGGGTCTCCACCTTCAATGAAAAGGTGAGGTCAGAATGCCCCTGGAGGGGCTAAAATTAGGGCAGGAGGCATCCTACCAATGAGCTCCAGCCTGTGCTGGTCCTGGCAGGAACCACGTCACATTGGCCCCAAAGCACCCAGGGACCCCAGAGACACCACCTCCCAAGATCCCTGGCACACACCTTAAAGCGCTGAGATTTCAGATAATTGTTGCGCATCTCCTTTTTGTCTGTCTGGAATGAAATGGAATACTGACTGTGAAATGGCCTAAGAGCTTAATCCCTGACCCCATGGGAGCAGCGATGGAAATCCCCGCACAACCTCCACCTTCCTGTTGAAGTAACAGCCCCATGGATGTGTAGCAGAATGGACCAGCAGAGCTTCGATGAAAGCCTCACAGTCTACAGATAGGGAGGGTCGAGCTCCTGGGGGTGGCGTGGTGGGGGAGGGGGGAGGTTGTCCAAGGTCACTCAGCTCAATTTCAACTTCTTGGATGGAAAGCAGGGACATTGAGCTTACTCTCTCTTACCTGGACCATTTGCAACATTATTCACTGAGGAGCTGGCCACTGCTCTGATCAGATCAGGAAAGAGGCTGCTCAGGGAATTCTCTTTCCTCTAAATCGTTTTAGAGGCTCAAACTCAACTTGTCTGCACACAGTGGAGCAGGCTCTGCCAGCATGGAATTTTGAAAAGTGACATGCACAGGGAGATGGGAACTCTGCCAAGTCACAATCAGGACTTAGGTTTTCTCCCTAATAAGTGCACCAGAGCACAGGGTCCCAAACTGGTCTGGGTAGTGCTGCAGGAAATGCTGATTGTCAGCAGATACCTGTGCTGAGCATTCTGCATACATCACCTCCATAGATCCTCACAGCCATGGTATGAGGTGGGAGTGATTACTGTCCCCATTTTACAGATGAGGAAACTGAGGCTCCAAGAGCCTGATACAGTTGTCCTGGTTGAGCCGAGATTTGAACCAGGTCTGCCTGTTCTAAAGGTCATTCTCTAGGCCACTTCTTTTTTTTTTCCTTTGCGGTATGTGGGCCCTTCACTTTTGTGGCCTCTCCCGTTGCGGAGCACAAGCTCCGGACCCGCAGGCCCAGCGGCCATGGCTCACGGGCCCAGCCGCTCCGCGGCATGTGGGATCTTCCCGGACCGGGGCACGAACCCGTGTCCCCTGCATCGGCAGGCGGACTCTCAACCACTGCGCCACCAGGGCAGCCCTAGGCCACTTCTTCATCTCTCATTCCATCAGGTGGTCCAGGAACCATTTCGCCCGTGAGCAAGACTTGATGTGTGTAATTTGAACATATCAAAGATGTGTGAAACAAGCGATGATGCTGTTGAATAAGCATGGGTGGACGTCCTGAGATTTCCTTGTTCATTTAGCTTCTGGTCCCTCCCAGCATCAGGGGTCAGCCCCACGAATGCTCTGGCTGCAGGGTCTGCTCCCAGCCACCCCCCACCCCCAACCTGTCTGGGACTCACAATGATGTCCCCGCCTCTGACAAACTGCAGACGCAGCTGGAACACGGTGATGTCCAGGAGGTAGATGAGGTCACACAGGTAATCCACCAGCAGCCAGAGGTGGATGTTGTCCGGCATCTGGTAGGGGAAGGCCCAGCGCACGGGAATCAGCCAACAGTTCCAGTTCCAGGCCAGCACCACGAAGAACAGCCACAGGATGTACATCAGGTCTGCAGGGGTGGGAGGGGGCGGGAATATGCTAGAACATCAGCCAGCGAAGGGCTCCTCGCCATGGGATGAGGGTGGGGCTTTCTGCTTCCCACTTGTCTGTCTGCACTTTCCTACAAGCACTATATGCGGCCCTCTGTAATTTGCGGGGGGGGACATGTAAAACTGTCTTTGATATAAAAATAAATCACGGCTAGGCCCTAACAAATTGAGTACTCTGAGTAGGGGATATGGGATATGGGGTCATTACTAGTTAATAGACAGCTAACCAGAAAACACTTTTGCTCTCATCCTTGTTGAAATTTTTCCAAAAATGTATTTCCTGCCTTTGTAAATACACAATAGTAAATAATGCATAGAAGATGGACAGATGGATACACAGATGGACAAGTGCATGGATGGATGGATGGATACTGTAAGTCACCTGGGCATTTTATCAGTTATTTATTTATTTATTTTTGTTTTTAATTTTTTTGACGGCGCTGGGCAGCTTGTGGGATCTTAGTTCCCCGACCGGCGATCAAACCCATGTCCCCTGCAGCAGAAGTGCAGAGTCCTAACCACTGGACCACCAGGGAATTCCCCCCACCTGGGCGTTTTAAAGGACCAATGGACACCAGGGTTGAAGTCCTGCCCCGCAAATGACTTCGTGTGTGTCCTTAGGAAAGTCCCTCTCTGGCACCTGTTCTGTCCTCCTCAGAGAAGTCATAAGGAGAAGTCAGATAAAAAAGGCAGGGAGACCCTTTGTAAACTGTGAAGTGCGGCACACATATGAAGCGTTGTTATTCCTGAAGAATACAAAATGGGCTAAAAGGCAAGTGAGAGGGACTTCACTTTAGATGTTGGAAGAAATTTTCCCCTTTTCTGCTCAGAGCAGCAGCTCTGGGAAGGAGCCAGGAAGAGCAGAGTAGAAAAAAGACTAGGCCAAGAGTCAGGAGTCGTGAGTCTGCCACTGACTAGTTGTGTCTTTAGGCCAGTTAACTTCTCTGTACCTTAGTTTGCTTGTCTGTTAAGATGGGTATGATCTTATGTTCCTAGTTCAGGGACTTTGTTTGTTTGGGGCCCGCCCTTGCACTGCCCCCACCCCCTCCCATTCTCCTGCCCTCTCATGTGACATGTGGCAACGCCCACCGCCTTCCCAGGACTCACTGGTCAGCGGGTCGATGCTCTGGGGAAACTGGTACCTCTTCCAGGGGTGGCGTTTGAACTTGCAGCAGAGCATTTCACAATAGTGTTCCTCCTCCACCTGCCCCGCTTCAGCTGGCTTCACATCCAGGGCCGGCTCTGGGGCTTTCTTGGCTGGGGCTGTGGGATGACACTGTGACCCTCTGACCCAGCCCTGAGGCTCGGGTAGCGGATGCAAAGAGAAGGCTCTCAGGACTTCCCTGGTGGCGCAGTGGTTAAGAATCCACCTGCCAGTGCAGGGGACATGGGTTCGAGCCCCGGTCCGGGAAGACCCCACACACTGCGGAGCAACTAAGCCTGTGTGCCACAACTACTGAAGCCCGCGAACCACAACTACTGAAGCCCGTGCGCCACAACTACTGAAACCCATGCACCTGGAGCCTGTGCTCCACAACAAGAGAAGTCACCGTAATGAGAAGCCCGCACACTGCAACGAAGGGTAGCCCCTGCTCGCCACAACTAGAGAAAGCCCGCACGCAGCAACAAAGACCCAACGCAGCCAAAAATTAATTAATTATTAATTAATTAATTAATTAAAACAAAAAAAAGAGAAGGCTCCCAACTGCAGACTCTGGAACTAAAGCTGAGGGGACCCTGGCACCATCCCATAACCTGCTACAAGCTCTGGGTGCTCTCCTGCAGCAAACCACAAAGATCCTCCTTAATAGCAACGTGGGCACCTGCTCTGAACTCTTAACAGGTACCAGTCTGGGACTGCTTCTCAGGAACTGCCTAAAATCAGGTGTTTCTGGGCAAGTTGGATGTTTCAGTTGAGTGTGTGCTTGTGTGTCTGTGATTGGACCCCTTGGTTTCTCTGGAGGGCTAGGGGCATTGGTACCCAGAACTTCCACCACCCAGGGCCAGAAATCAGGAAAACATTGTTCTAGGTTTTTCAGAGCAGAAATCTCAGCTGTCTCATCTCTAAAACAAGACATCAAATGGGATCACGGTTTTCCTGTGCATCTATGGTGATGTTGTTGGTGACCTAGAAATTGGTTCTTACAGGTTTAATATGGCTGTGTTTCCAGGTTTAGGAGTGTGAAGTCAGGCTCTGCTAGGTCCACTGTTGGCACCATGAGTTCTAAGGCACAATCCTCCTTTGAAAAGACCTAGAAAACCTCCCTGGCGAGACAGCATGGTTCTTATTTCCTCCTGGCACTTTGAAAGCAGGAAACTTTCAGGTAACCCCATAAGAATATTGCAATGGAGGCCTCTGAAAAATAAGACTGTGTAGTTCCAGAGTGGGTTATGGACACCATCTAAGTGCAAGACCATGAGATACATCCCAGGATGGACCACCTGCCCGCCAGTGGGAAAGGGGCAGGGGGTCAACAAGGGAACTTGCCCTGTGGGAGGGAGAGCCAAGTACAACTGGATCACTGGTCAGAACTTTGACATTCTTTCCTCCCCTGGACACGTAGCTAAACCTGTACATAAAGGACCTCAAATTCCAGAGAATGGAGATCTGGGCTTCTCTCAAGCACCCCAACCGTTTCCTTGGGGCCACCCTCCCCAAGAATTGACAGGGCCCTTAAGGGGCCCCACCCCACCCCTGGTCAGGCGGCCCAGCCCCAGCTCTGGACTCACAGGGCTTGGGGCTCTCTTCATCAGAGGTGACATCAGGGTCGATGAGCTTCTCCTTCACCTGCTCCGTCCGCTCCTTGAAAAGCTTCACCAGCTCCTGGAGCCGGTTGTTGATGAGGGCACTGGTCTGGCTGTCTGTGGAGGCTGTGCGGTCCTGGTCACTGAGGGAACACCACCCAGAGCTAAGCGGGCTGCGTGGGGAGGGACCCCCGCGCCACCGGGCAAGAGCTGAATCTGTATCCCACCTGGCCTCAGCGGGTAAATCCTGGCCCAGTCTTCTTCTGACATCAAAACATCAAACCCACCTTAATATCTCCTGGGAGGAAATTCAGTCTGGGATTAACACCCGGGTGCCCAGCTTTCAGAAAATGTACCACGAATGCTCTGATTCAGATGGGCAATTCCAAAAAAACCTGGATTCCACTTGTGATTTAGGGGGAAACTCTGGAACTCAGTTCAGGCCTGTTAGTCTCAGTTTGGGGTTCACATGAGATACAGGACAGATCAGAGAGGGGACAGGGGCTACTTTTTTAGGCTTAGGAAATAACTGATGGAAAAAACAGTGCAGGGAATTCCCTGGCTGTCTGGTGGTTAGGACTCTGTGCTCTCACTGCCGAGGGCCCAGGTTCGATCCCTGGTCAGGGAACTAAGATCCTAGAAGCTGCACAGCGCAGCCTAAATAAATAAATATTAAAAACAGTGCAGATACATTACATATTCTTTTAATTTATAGGACTTTAAACTGCATGAACTTGCAGCAAGGGAGAGACAGACACAGACAGAGAATGAATGATAGTCTTCCGCTCAGTGTGTGTCAAGAGCCCTGGGTGAGTTGAGACAGGCGGCCGTGTGAACCAGCCGATGTTCTGTGTTCTCCTCTGAGTAGCCTGTGATCTTCTTGCTGAGCTGAGGGTAACACTAATGTTTACAGATCTACTGTTTTTTCTCATACATTGAGGCACTGAAACGCAAGCCAGCTACTCTTGTGCTCAGTTGAGGGAGCTAGCTGGAGAAAAGCAGTGTGTGGGGGGGTCATAATGAGAGATGGCGCTGGGGGGCGGAGGAGACACGAGCTGCTCACCCACACCCACTCCCTCCTGCAGGGAGGGGTCACCACGCAGCCAGGGACTACGTTGCCCAGGTGTGGCCGTGTGAGCTCTCACGGGTGGACATGCTAGTGCAATTCCGAGCCTCCCTGTGGAAAAGCGGCCTGGCACTCCCCCTTTCTAGTGGTGACCAGCAGGGTCTTGAAAGCCACACAAAGGTGGCAGAGCCACTGTTGGCTGGGGCCCTAAATGACTGCAGGGGGCAGAGCCTTCCACTGACCTGAAACACACCACCAGTGACACACCTGTGACATATTAGATGTCTTGTTCCTTAAGCCACTGAATCATTGAGGTCTATTTGTTATAGCATCTTAACCTACTGAGGTAATACATGGGGTTCCATGCTGACCACCTTAAGAGTTTTCAAAGGTAATTGTTATTATTGTACCTGATTTCTGGCTTATTTTCTGATATTAAACCCTACTCCTACCCCTACCCTACTGCATAAGATGTGACTCCACTGTATGCTAAAACGGATCACTGGACTATAAGTGAGGTTTGGGTTTTTTCCTGCTTCTTTTGCTTTTCTGAACTTTCCACAATACTGTTAAGCATAAACTCCATAAAATTATGGACAGAAAAACAGACTGGAAGGGAAGTATATTATCTCCTAAGGTCACTCCAAAAGCTATGGCAGGAGAGGAGGTGAGGATCCCAGGCCAGAGCCCAGGGCTGGGGTACTCACTGTCACCAGCCGACGTAGACCCTTCAGGAAAACACCTCCCACTGGCCCAGCCCTTGTGACACTTCGATGTCAGAGACACAGGTCCCGATGCCCTCGTAGTGGCCTCTGAACATTGTTCCACAGACCAGCTGCATCAGAATCACCTGGGGAGCTTATAAAGATGTGGATTCCCCACGGCCCACTCTCTGTGGTTCTGGACACAGCTGGGCCCAGAGTTTGAGCCCATTCTGCAGACCAGATTTTTCAGAATTTCTGGGCTGGTCAGAAGCAGCCTGGACAGGAGACCCGGCCCTCTCTTACTGCCGGGAAGCCACTGGCACAGTCTGCCTTGGGGTAGAAGGTTCTAAAAACATCCATTCTCCCCCCAACTCACCTCCCTTTGCTTGCCCATCGCCGCCCAGACTTCTGATTCCCTGAGACCCCAGAGGTGGCCCCCACTTACTCAGTGCCCTGCGGGCTGGTGGGGTCCGAACAAGCGACCACGGGCGATACAGCCGGTGACAGCATCTTGAGCTCTTCAGCCTCATCATCTTGGGAGCACAGCCTCTTCCTGCAAGAGCACAGACATGGAAGGGAGGGGCCTTCAGGGAGGCAGGGGCCGCTGCGAGGGGATGAATCAACTTTGAGCCCTGCAGATCACCCAGAGTGAATCCTGGCGGGGGAGGTGGGGACAGAGGATGGTGCGAGGACCAAAGGGTCCTCGCTTGCCTGCAGGGAAACAAAAAAGAGAAGAGGGGACACATCCAACCTCTGGATCTCGGTCTCTGCATCCATTCAATGGCCTAGCATAAAAGTAACAGCACTGACTTGGGATCGGGCAAACCCGAATTTGCACCCCAGCCCTGCTTCTTCCCAGTGTGTGACCTTGGCAATTTACTCAAACCCTCTGAGCTGCCTCAGTTTTCCCCCTCTATAAAATGGGACTAAATCTACCCAATTCAGTGAGGTGCTTATCACTCAGTCGGGTCTCAGTTTAAATATCCTTCTGCCTTCCACTTCCCAGTCTGAGGGCACTGCCCTTCCCAGGCCACCCCGTCCCCTTCTCCATCACACCACCCTTCCAGCTACTGAGAAGGTGCGAGGGCTCACATTCCATCTTATTAACTCTCCTGGAAGCTCAGCTTCTCTCCCTTTGCAGATGTGCCCCTGGCTGGAAAAGTTGACACCCACGGGCCATGAAGTCTGTTTTCCAGCTCATGATGTGACCTGGGGAAAGCCCATCCCCGCCTGGAGTTCCCGCTTCCCTATCTGAAGAATGAAGATTAAATTATGCCCAGGTCCCCCATCATTCAGTCCAAGTCTGCCACAGAGTGCTGCATTTGGAATCACTGGTGTCTCAGCTAATGGTGTCTAGATTTGAATCCGCTTGGTACTCTTCCCATACTCAACCACTGTGACTCAGGATTCCATCATCAGGGCTTGTAAAGGGATACAGTCAGAGGGATGTGCAGCATTATTCCACAAGGCTCTGAAACCACCCTATTACCTTCTGCCAACTCGCCTAGAATGGCAAAACTCATGGGCTCACCTCTTTTTTTTTTTTTTTTTTTTTTTTTTTGGTCGAGTTCTGGCTCCATGCTTCACCCCTGTTGGACACTCAGCAAATATTCATTACCAATTGTGAAGGTTATTCTAACAGTGCTGGGGGAAGAAACCATACATGATTAGTAAATCCTGCATGTCCTTTTCACTTTCAGATAATCCTATAACTGTGCCCCTGAAACATAGTGTTTAAGTTACTAGATTATTTAGGGAATCATAGGTAGAGGACTTACGTCATAAGAAAGAAGAAGAGTTTGTTGGTACTTATTTTGACCGGCAGGCGGACTCTCAACCACTGCGCCACCAGGGAAGCCCGGGCTCACCTCTTTTATGCTCTAACTAAAAGGATGCCTGCAAACAAGAAGACTGGGGCAAAAATCTCACAACTGGGACTTAAATTCAGGCCTCCTACTCCCAGCCCAGTGCCCTCTCCGGGCCTGGAGAGAATCCAGAGTGTGGAACTAAATCAGCAGCTATGCTCCTCCAGCACCGCCCAGTGCCTGGCCCTGTGCTGAACACCTCACATACAGTAGCTTGTTGAATTTTCATAATCCTAGTAGACAGGGGATGTTTGGGATTCACTCCAAACCACAGCATTGCACTGTGAGAAGGGCCTTGCCCGTGTGCCCCTCTGTTTTGGTGGCTTTTCTGCTCCCATCAGTTGCCCCCAGTGCTCATTCCATCCTGGACCACAGGCAGCCGCACTGGCCTCTCATGTCAGGCATCAGAATTCCTTCTTGGCGCCAAGCTCAGGCTGAGGCTTCCCAGTTTCTCACAGTCACATTCTCCTTAGCACTCTCTGGAAAAATCTTGTGTGATTATTTGTTCATTGTCTATCTCGGCCCCACTGGAATGTCAGCTCCATGAGGGCAGGCCCCTCTCAGGCTTCTCCCTGATGCAACCACAGCAGCTAGAGCAGAGCCTGGCACATAAAGATGTTCAGTAAATGTTTGCAAATGAATGAAAGAATGATAATAAGAGGAGCCTCACAGACCCAGCTCATAAGCAAAAGGCAGGAGGCTTTGATTCTTGTCCCAAGTGATCTTAGTCCCCTCCCTCCTCCCGAATATCCACCTTTAACCCAGCCTGTACAGTTTCCCTACCCTTATAAAGGGAACAGAGGGAGGTAGACCAGATGTCTACAATTATGGTGGTGCCCTGTCTTCTGCTCTCTGTACTCTGTGCATGATTCAATGAATTAAACGTGAGGACTGATGTGTCTGTGAGCTGTGTTCCAAGGCTGGGTGAGATTATGACTCTTTTCTCCACATCAAAATCTGGGAGCCTTCTGTTTGCTACGTCCAGCCATCTCTGCTTTGGCAGTCTTCTGACCTCAGCTGAGAAATTACTCAAGGGTTCATGGATAAAAGCAAGAATTAATCAAGAAAAAAAGAACCATCCCTCAATCTAGCTAGCAAAGGAGATGCACTGGCAGCTCCCCTTTAGCTTAATTAACCATTCACAAAACACTGTACTGCACTTCACAGACGACCTACAGCTCTGTGCAGGCCCTCTCTCAGTTACCTGGCTCAGGCTGTCCAAAACCAACTCTAACCATGCAGCAACTAACTTATCTCGAGAGGCACAAAAATGCATGCAACCCTGACCAGGAAACCCACTCTCAAGAAAGGAGCCCAAGGACAGAGGGCAGAAGACCAAAGAGATATTTGTAGCACCACTGTGGACAGTATTCAACAACAGAGGATTGTTATGTCTATCCTGGCACATGGAGCTGGAGGATGTCAACACAGCATCACAATGCGTGTTAAGGAGACGGACTAGCAATACGGAAAAGGGCTCAATAAAAAAGATGTGGTCTCAGATGAGATACGATCCAATCACTCCTTCAACTAAAACCACTCAAAAGCATGGGCCCACAAACAAGGTATGGAAGAGAAGGCAGAAAAATAAAAGTAGCACCTAGAGTGGTGGGAATAGGGATGGTTATTATATCTAGTGTTCTTTGGTATGTCCATTGTATTATTTAACAATAAAATTAGCCCTGTCACATTTATTACCCCCTTCAAACGTACAATTGAGGGTATTCTGGGCAGGGCTTCCTCAGAGAGCTCTTTCTATAGAGGCTGAAGCCAGAAATTAGGAGAACTGAAAATGGTGGGACCAGAGTCCCAGCGCCGACAGCAACGCACTGAGTGACTTGGGCCAGCTTCTTCCCCTCTCTGGCCCCAGTGTCCTCAAATGCCAAATGCACAGGTGGCACAGTGCTATGAAAAGCCCAAGAGAAGCATAAAAGGTGACCTGAGGCTCCCCGTGGCTGATCCTGGGACGCGAAGTGTGTCGGATTCGGCAGGAGACGGGGGCAGCGGCCCGGGAGAGGGTGGATTCTCCTCGCTGAGGGGCTGGCCATCGGCAGCAGCGTCTTCCACCTGCACTTCCGGGTGCTCTTCTGTGGCAGGTACTGGGGAGAGGAAGGAGGCACAGCGTCAGAGGGAAGCCACGTCCCAGGGCCTTGCTGTGTTCTACAGGGGAGCCACAGAAAGCGTGTGTGGAGGGGCCTCTGGAAGCCTTGCCTCCCAACAGGGCCCACAGGAGAGATCCATGCAGGGGGCACAACGATGCAGAGCCCGGGGCCCTCTGACAGCCACGCCCATGCCAGCCACTAACCCAGGAGCCACAGAAGAAGCCACGATGCCACAGAAGCCACAGGAGCTCCTGAACACAGCCTGGAGCCCAGCTCTCCAAAACCCAGCCTGGTTTCCCTGGGCCTGGAGAAGCATCAAGGCCCTGAGGTGGGTGATGCGGGTGCATCACTCAGATAGGACATGGGGAGCCTGGGGGTGCCACGTCCTAGGGCCTGGCCCGGTGCGGCCGGGCTCAGCTGCTTCCCCTCTCTGGGCCTCAGTTTCCCCATCCCAAGGTAGGAGTGACAAGGCTTTCCCAGGCCTGTGGGGGCATGAGACATGGGGCTAAAGGGCCTCACACCCTTTTTATATTTCATTTACCATGTTGTGTCAATCTCTGCTGTACAGCAAAGTGACTCAGTTATACACATATCAACATTCTTTTTAATATTCTTTTCTATTATGGTTTGTCACAGGATACTGAATATAGTTCCCTGTGCTCTACAGTAGGACCTTGTTGTTTATCCATCCTATGTATAATAGTTTACCTCTGCTAATCCCAAACTCCCAGTCCTTCCCTCCCCACCCCCCTCCCCTTTGGCAACCACCAGTCTGCTATGTCTGTGTGTCTGTTTCTGTCTTGTAGATAGGTTCATTTGTGCCATATTTAGATTCCACATGTAAGTGATATCATATGGTATTTGTCTTTCTCTTTCTGACTTACTTCACTTGGTGTGATAATCTCTGGTTGCATCCATGTTGCTACAAATGGCCTTATTTCATTCTTTTTTATGGCTGAGTAGTATTCCATTGTATATATGCACATCTTCTTTATCCATTCTTCTGTCAGTGGACATGTAGGTTGTTTTCACATCTTGGCTATTGTGAATAGTGCTGCTATGAACATAGGGGTGCATGCATCTTTTTGAATTATAGTTTTGTCTGGGTATATGCCCAGGAGTGGGATTGCTGGATCATATGGCAACTCTAGTTTTAGTTTTCTGAGGAACCTCCATACTGTTCTCCATAGTGGCTGCACCAATTTACATTCCCACCAACAGTATAGGAGGGTTCCCTTTTCTCCACACCCTCACCAGCATTTGTTATTTGTAGACTTTTTAATGATAGCCATTCTGACCAGTGTGAGGTGGTACCTCACTGCAGTTTTGATTTGCATTTCTCTAATAATTAGTGATGTTGAGCATCTTTTCATGTGTCTGTTGGCCATCTCTATGCCTTCTTTGGAGAAATGTCTATTAACGTCTTCTGCCCATTTTTCAATTGGGTTGCTTTGTTGTTGTTCTTGAGTTGTTTGAGCTGTTTGTATATTTTGGAGATTAAGCCTTTGTCTGTCACATCATCTGCAAATATTTCCTCCCATTCCCTAGGTTGTCTTTTTTTTGTTTTTTGTTTTTGTTTTTAATGGTTTCCTTTGCTGTGCAAAAGCTTGTAAGTTTGATTAGGTCCCATTTGTTTATTTTTGCTTTTATTTCTATTGCCTTGGGAGACTGACCTAAGAAAACATTGATACTATTTATGTCAGAGAATGTTTTGCCTATGTTCTCTTCTTGGAGTTTCATGGTGTCATGTGTTACGTCTGAGTCTTTAAGCCATTTTGAGTTTATTGTTGTGTATGCTGTGAGGGTGTGTTCTACTTCATTGATTTACATGCAGCTGTCCAACTCTCCCAGCACCACTTTCTGAAGAGACTGTCTTTTCCCCATTTTATATTCTTGCCTTCTTTGTCAAAGATTAATTGACTGTAGGTGTGTGGGTTTATTTCTGGGCTCTCTATTCTGTTCCATTGATCCGTATGTATGTTTTTGTACCAGTACGATGCTGTTTTGATTACGGTAGCTTTGTAGTATTGTCTGAAGTCTGGGAGAGTTATGCCTCCTTCTTTGTTTTTTTTCCTCAGGATTGCTTTGGTAATTCTGGGTCTTTTATGGTTCCATATAAATTTTTTGATTATTTGTTCTAGTTCTGTGAGAAATGTCTTGGGTATTTTGATAGGGATCATATTAAATCTGTAGATTGCTTTGGGTAGTATTGTCATTTTAACAATATTAATTCTTCCAATCCAAGAGCATGGGATATCTTTCCATTTCTCTGAATCCTCTTTAATTTCCTTTATTAATGTTTCATAGTTTTCAGTGTATAAGTCTTTCACCTCCTTGGTCAGGTTTATTCCTAGGTATTTTATTTTATTTTTTTCTGGTGCTGTTTTAAAAGGTATTCTTTTTTTACATTCCCTTTCTGATATATCATTGTTAGTGTGAAGAAATGCAACCAATTTTTGAATGTTTATCCTGTGTCCTGCTACTTTGCTGAACTCATTTATTAGATCTAGTGGTTTTTGCGTGGAGTCCTTAGGATTTTCTATATACAGTATCACGCTTTTGCATATAGTGACAATTTTACCTCTTCAGGCCCTCACAGGAGAGAGCCACGGTGCGGCGGGGACGTCCCCCTGCTTCCCTGAAGACCTTGAGGGAGGTGAGCTGGAGATGGGCCAGGGGCGTGGAGGCAGCCAGTACAAGGGCAGCTTCTCAAAAATGCTCAGGGCCCTGGGGTGCCCCAGCATGGCCCCCAGGCAGCAAAAAAACACCCTGGTCTCAGCATCCATGAGGCTGTCTCACGGAACCTGGGAAGGAGAAGGTGGTCCCCTTACCCCCTGCCTCGCCTGCATAAGACCTTATGAGCTCAATCACTCCCAGGGGAGGGCGGGGAACTCCTAAGCCTGATGTTTCATTTCCTGCCAGCTTGGCAGAGTAGAAACTCAAAGTAGAAATTATATTCGTTTATATTATACTGATTTATAGAATAAGAATACTGTAATCCCAACTATAAAGAATATCTTATGCTTAAATTGGTTTAGAGAATAATAATATTTACTGTTAAGCACTTCTCATATGCCTGCTAGGCACTAGTTTCACTAAACTCTAAGCGCTTTATATATATAAACTCCTTCATCGTTCCAGCCACTCTATGAGTGTTACCTGTTACCATTGTCCCCATTTTGTGGAGAAGGAAACCGAAGCACAGAGAGATTAAGAAACTTTCAGCAGAGCCCAGATTTGGACCCAGGCAGCCTGGCTCCAGAGCTGAAACTCTTATCCCATCCTGAGGTTGGTGACCAGCATATGTAGAGGCCTCTGTCAAAATAAAACCTCGGCTGAGAGGTGCCAAGCAGCACCATTGAAATGGGAATAATGTTCTCACTACATGCTGTCACCGCCTTGTCTGCAGCATCTAAGATCATCGTGTGTCCTACTGCTTAGATTGGGCATAGGTAGAAACCATACATAAGACCCGCAAACCATCACTGAAGGACCTTGCTCTTGATCCTAGATAGTAAATGTTTTAGAACGAAGTCTGGGGAAGAAAGCCTTGATGTACATCTCTCTGTTAATCTGTGCTGTAAATTCGACCACTAGTGTGACCAATACCAAGCCTTATATAAATCCCTGTTTTTCAAATCTTTTAACTATTTGAAAGATTTTTTTGACTGACAATATTTTCTATTTCTCTACTTGTTTTACTTTTTTTTTTTTTTTTTTTTTT
>NW_006796201.1:648836-666370 GCF_000442215.2 Lipotes vexillifer
TTTTTTTTTTTCTTGCGTTATGCGGGCCTCTCACTGTTGTGGCCTCTCCCATTTGCGGAGCACAGGCTCCGGACGCGCAGGCTCAGCGGCCACGGCTCACGGGCCCAGCCGCTCCGCGGCATGTGGGATCCTCCCGAAACGGGGCACGAACCCGCGTCTCCTGCAACGGCAGGCGGACTCTCAAGCACTGCGCCACCAGGGAAGCCCTTGTTTTACTTTTAATGGCTAATATAGTCACTTTATAAATAGTCTGTATTAAGGAATATTTAAACAGTGCTGCAGTAAACATCCTTGCCTATTCATCAGTAAATAAAATAAAATCAACATGTGTCAATGACAGCCGGTTCAACCCACTGTCCCATTGTGTCACTGGGACTATTTCTCAAAGTGTGGGGCTCCCAGGGACCAGAGAAGGCACATTGTGATTTTAGATGGCACAGCCAAGGTGAAGGATGACAGAAGGGAACCATTCCTCCCTGTCCGGTTCTGTCTGGATCCTGAGAAGGCAGAGAGAAAGCCTCAGGTTAGTGCTGCTATGGCCTTAACACCTCTCTGACGCGTCTGAATCCCCCTTTGCAGCTGGGAGAGCAGACTCAGCTATGAGCTTTCAGCAGGCCACGTACCTCCCTAGAAACTACCAAGGCTACATTGTTCTCCATACCTTTGTGGTTATTTATGCCTTCTCTATATTTATGGCAGGCCATGCTGGTTTTCCATTTGAATTATAATGTAAAGCTTCCTGTTTAAATACACTCAATTAAATGAAAAAGTGAATCCACTGAAAGAAAGATGGTAAGCAAATAAACGCAGAGTTGGTACAGAATGCACAAAAATCGAGCCGCGATATAAGGGTAGAGGACGTGGAAGACCCTTTGGAGTGAGGAGATTTAGGCCTTTAACCGGAACACTGAGCCTGGCGTGTCATCCCCTGTCATGGGGTTGATCACGTGCCACCTTGCCCCAACTCCGTGCCCACCCCAAGCCAGGAGGAGGGAGAGGACAAGAGTGGATCTCTTCTTGTGAAATGTTCAGCTCCACCTGCCTGTGAATCTCAGAGGCAACCTTGCCCAGTGTAATCCAAAAACAAACAAACAAATTAAAGGGAAAATGGCAGGTCTGGTTTGAGTCAAGGCAGAAAGTGACAGGGGTTAGCACAGAGGCACCAGTATGTCCCCCAGCACTTTCCGAAGGCCACTGCGGGGATCTTGTCACAATTAAATGGATCCAGACAGGCTCTCTCTCTGCACTGGCCCCTGAGGACGCCTCCTCTGGGTCTGCCTGTCAGCACCTGGGGGCCTCCCCTTTCCTGAAAGGGAATTTGCTGAGCAGATAACAACAGTCCTCAGAAAGTCTAGCTCCCAGCCAGCTCTCAAGGTCGGTAGATTCTGTCTGCAACGGACCTCCACATTCCTCTTCTGGTTCATTCCCCTCTGATTATTCTCTTCCCCCACCCAGCTCCCTGCCCCAAGCCTCTTGGCCTGGAGATCTGAGTGACTTGTTTAAACTCGGGTATGAGTGACTACCTGTATTAAAATGGATGATCTGCAAAAAGCCATGTTTAACCCAAAGAAATGAATTGTTAATTGTGGAATTTTAGGCACAGAGAGAAGGGGACTAATACCCTTCAAGTCACCATAAAGCAAGATGAAGGCACTGGTCAGCAGAGGAAGAAGGGGTGGTGTTCCGTGAGCCTAAATAGTGGTCCCACGCCAAGACCATGGCACCCATGCAGGAAACAGCCCAAGCCATGCAGAAGCACACCACAGACACCAGCGCGCTGGGTGGTCAATTTCACGCTACCTAGGCGACCGATGGAGCTCCTGGTCTCCTTGGCGAAGCTGGAGTTGGACAAGGCTGTCCTCCGGGAGATGAGGACAGGGGTGCGGGTGATCAGGGGGTGGTAGCTGGGCACATTGGGGAGGTGCTCCACCAGGTTTGGGGGAGCAAGCCCGGGGGTCACTTGGTCAGGTGGCTGGTCCTGGACCAGGCGATTCAGCTCCATGTCCCGGCCTGGTTTAGCCATGGTGCTGGGGGCAGGGGATCTCAGGCAGAGGCGGGACCCTGGGGACTGCAATGAGGAGCACAGAGTTGGGAGAGGCAGGGTAGGTGGGGCTCTTCCCCACCAGCGCCAACACGGACCAGCCCGGTGCCCACCTGCGCTTGCAGCAGCTGCACCCAAAGTCTGGAGCATCACTCTTGTCCCTGGAGTTCAGTGTCAAGAGCATCACCAGTCATGTGGCTCGTCCACCCAACAGCTCTGAGAGACAGCCCTGAGCGCCCCAGTTCTGGAGCTTTCTCTGCTAACCAACCATCGTAGCATTTCATACTTTAGACTCAAAGAAATTAGAATCAGACAACCCAGAACCCCTCAGGCTTAGGCTCACAGACTCAAACGTTCTTAGCCTGGTAGGATTTTCCATCCCAAAGAAATCCTGGAGCTCAATTAATTTCACTTCCAACCAGAAGCAATAACTTTTCCTAGGTCCCTGTTTCCCCAATTGGGCTGCATATTGGAATCACCTGGGGAGGTCTGGAAATGCCTGATGTGTGGGCCCATCCCCAGAGATTCTGATTTAATGGTCTGGGGTGAGGACTGGCCCCAAGATTTTTAAATCTCCCCAGATGATTCCAATGTGCAGTCATGATTGAGAACAAGGGCTCAGGGCCATTGCCTCTCAAACACAAATGCACAGAAAAATCACCAGGGATCTTGTTAACAATGCAGATTCTGGTTCAGCACTGGGCTCTTGTTAAAAAATGCAGATTCTAATTGGGTAGGTCTGGGATGGGGCCTGGGATTCTGCATTTCTAACCAGCTCCCAGGTGACACCAAAGCTGCTGGTTCAAGATCCACACTTTCGAGTGGCGGCAGACAAAGGGCTGTGTTTCAGTGTTTCTCAAAGTGTGGTTCCCAGGCCACCTGCTTCCAAACGACCTGGGGAAGGGGGTGGAACCAGCCCCACAGAACCTGAGTCTGCAACCGGGTGATCCTGGTCTTGTTCATCCATGTGGGGTGCAGACTTAGTAGGTTTCCGGCAGATTTGGGTTAAAGTTAACAGAGGATGTTTTTCAAAGATCAGGTGCGGGGCAGGCTCAGGACACCTGGGGTTAAGACACCCGGGTCCAGTCTCATTTCCATCAGTGGCTGCCTGGGACACAAACATCATTGTCATGGTCCCCATTACGGTCTCTTCTTTCAGTTCCAGTGATGCATTGTCACCCCCACTCTGCCCAACAACCCAGTGAGGTAGGTACTGTTATAGCTCCCTCTTTCTTGATTTGGGAGCCACAGTTAAGAGAGGTCACAGAACTGGTTCCAGGTCACAGAGCGAGGAAGAGGGAGGAGCCTGAAACGCAGGTCTGTGTCCTTGACCACTGAGCCAAATGCTGCCCACATGGAGCCTCAGTTTTCTCATCTGTAAAATGGTCTGTCTGCCTCAAAGGGCAGGTGGAGTACCACCCGTGTCTTGAGGCCTGTGGAAGTTTGCAAGGCCAGGGCTCAGTGTCCAGACATTCTCACTCCCCTAGACTCTGTCCCCATCATCCCTGAAGTTCTCAGGATTAGGGGTGGGAGTGATAAATCATCAAATTGTGCTGGGGATCTTAGCAGTAAGGAGAAGCTCAAAAGACAGAGTCTAGGACACACCCTTAGCGAGCTCTGGCCCCAATTTTCACTCAGGTACGTTACATTTGAGCCAAATGCTCACTGGGCAGTAACCTAGAGAGATGTGTTCCCAGTGAGGGGGTTGGCAGGAGGGGTTGGCTGGGAGTATAGTTTCCCCAGGCCTCTTGGGGTCCTGGGGGGGGGGGCCTCAGTGCAATTCCCTTGGGGCCTTTGAAATACATCATCAGGCTCTGACAAAGTGGACCTAAGATGCACAGAATGGGTTTTGCCTAAGGATGGGATGGGGCAAGGGGATGAGTTGAGAGGGACACGAGGAGGGTTTGCCCCTGTACCCTGGCTGCCCCCAGCCTGAAATCATCCTGGACATTCTTATGCAACCCCACCACACGCCTACCTCCTGAGCTGGTGGCCACGGCCTCCTCCTGCAGCTCCTGCAAAAGATAAAGAGGAAACCGAAGCTGTGACCATCAAGCCCTGTCCTAGCCCTAGTCCAGCCCAGCCCCTGTGGGAGGATCTACCCTCAGGATGGGCCCCAAGACTAGTCCTGGCCCTGCCCGTTTGGTCGTACCCTCCAGCTCACCTTCTGGGGCGTCCAGTGCACACAGGAGCCCCAGGCCCCAACACCTGGACCTGTCACATGTAATGAGGGGAAATTCTCGGGCAGCCCTCTGCGTGTGGGCACAAAGCAACTGAAGCAGCCACCACGGCACTCTCCATCCGGCACCACACTTCACGGCGTAGAACTGTATACAATACTCCAGGGAAGGGTTTTTAGCCCCATTTTACAGAGGTGGCCACTGAGGCCCAGAGTGGGGAGGTGACTTGCCCAGGGTCACACAGCCATGTGAGGACTGGAGTCTAAGCCCACTGCTCCCCACCCATGGCCATACCACCCGGGGCCCTTCCTGACACCATCTGACCCCTGCTACAAGCAGGGCCTCACAGCACGCACCACCCTGCTCACCTCTGTCCTGTGGGCATCTCATGAGCCAAACCCCGCCCCTGTAAGCAAAGGGGACAAGGCCCAGCCCCTTCCGTCGACTCCAGTCCAGGCCTCCGAGGTAGCCCGGTCGCCAGCCTGGTGCAGTTCCATACCTGGTGTGAGGCGCTCTGGTGCTCAGTTCCGCCTGCTTCACTCTGGTCCTCGCCTCCGTGTGCCACCAGACAGCTATCCAGCAGGACACTGTGACTGCGAGGGGGCAGGAGGGAAGGGCTGGGATTAGGGGTGTTAAATGTTTCCTGAACTGTGCTGAGTGCCAGGCTCTGTGCCAGGAGCTGGGGCACAAAGACGCCTAAGGGTAGGTCCTCGCCCTCTTGAAGCTCCCAGCACAGGGCAGGTGGCAGATCTCACATCCTGCTAACAAGTTCCCAGTCTGAGTCACACTCTGGAGCAAGTAGCTATGAAGGGCACAGCACAGTTCTGCCTGGGAGGGAGGGCTTCCCAGAGGAGGTGGCCTGCGAGCTGGGAATAGGTAGGGAATAGTGTCCAGGAAAGGGGAACAGCAAGTGCAAAGAAAATCACGGAGGACGGTTTTGAGGAACTGTCCTTTGGGGGCTGACCAAAGGGCACTGTAGAGTGTTCAAAATCTATGCCCAGCATTTCCCCTCTGAGAGTCTCCAGGCAACCTTGGGGATATAGGCAGAGCAGGGAGGATGAGAAAAGTGACGCACAGAGAGGTCAAGTGGCCCAGCCAAAATCACACAGCAAATTGTCCCACATCACACAAACTTCAGACACAGACCCTGGTTTTTTCCATGCCATGAGATCAGAGCCACACTGCAACTGCTGAAGGTTCCAGGGGTCCCTGGCCCAGGCAGAGGCATACATGAGTGACGGGGGCCAGGGTGAGACTATAGGAAGGAGAGAGGAACCTGTGCCCATCTGAGTCAGCAACCCCACTCCGCTTGGAATGGGAGTCCCGTGGCCAGATCTGCTGATTTTCAAGAGGATCCTGAACTACACATTTTAAAGGTGGGACCTCCCCATCTCTAGATGCTGATAATTAATCCAAATGAATAGATCTATATTAACATCTGTATTTATATTAATATCTATATTAATATTTCAATATCCAAAAGAGCCTGTCTCCAGACTAAATTGGGCCCTGAGATGCCTGTGTGCAATCTCTGGGTTAAAATGATGACGTGGGACCAAGGGCTAATGTGATTTTTGTGGTTAGAATTAGATTCTGCTTCCTAACGGCCTCACCCCATGCCATGGACCACTGTCGCCAAGGGGCTCATGGAGGATGCTGTTTGGCATCTGCTGCCCAGAAAACCTGAATTCCCCATCCTTTACCCAGAGGGCCGAGTCTCAGCCCTCCTGAGGTGGGTGAGGAGATGGGGACGGAATTACAGCCCAGTCAGTTTGGAGCCAGCAGCCTGGGAGCAGGAATCAGCCAGCAATCATATTGTCACAGCAGCTCCCAAGGGCTGTGTGCCAGGCACCGGGCCAAGCACATGGCACGCACAGTGTGTCACCAAATCCTCACCCAAATAAACCCGAGAGCCCAGCTATGACTGATCCTATTTGAGCTTAGAAATCGGAGGTTCAGAGAGGTCAGATGGCCTGTCCAAGGTCACACAGCCTGTACCAGGTGAACCTGGATAAAAGATGGGTGTCTCTGACTCCAGCACCAAGTCTTTAATACTCCACTGCCTGCCTCTGAGTGTCTGCACAGCCCCAGGTGACATGGAGGGGTGAGGCGAGTGTTTGGAGGATTCAAGCACCTAACTCACTTTATTTCTCTTCATTGCATACGCATTTCCATTGTGAGGGGTCTGAATTGTCAGTCACACTCTCTACCCTGCCCAGGAAGAAACAGCTTTTCTTAAAGAAAAGGGCATATTATGACTTCCATAGGGCCCGGGCACTTCAGCCTTCACGGGCCCCTTCCTCCATAAATATATTTTTAAAATTCCATTTTGTGACTGCATTCATATGAAGATTAATATGTTAATATTATATATTAAAATATTCTCTTCCATCTAAAAGTTCATTTTTTGGTCTGATTTGGAAAGAAATTAAAATGTTCTCGGGGGCCTCTAAAGTATTACGGGAACCGTGCCTTCCACACCTGACAGAGAAGTCGGCCCTTCCCGGAAGGGTGGGATGGGCTTGTGCTGCGAGGGGCAGACTGGGTTCTCCTTCCCTGGAACAGATGCAGGGGCCTCCTCGGTTCTCAGAGCGCAAAGGCCCAGGAAATGAACTTCCCACAGTCCCAGTCAGAGGCTTCCTGGTGTCTTGCTCATTCTAGAATCTGGCCTGGAAAGCAAGTCCCCGGGAAACCTCCGTTTGCTTATCTGTCAAATGGGTAGGACTCATCCAGCCTGTACTGTACAGACTGGCTTATTTAAATGAGGTCAGAAGGGCCAGTGAGAAGCTCATGGAAAAGTCAAAAAACCTCCCCATGTCCGGTGTCATCTGGATTCTCCATCTCTAAACACTGGTAAGCAGCTTTCCTTGTCTGTAGTACTAGGTGTCCGCTTAGGAGCCCAGCCTGACCTGGGACCGAATCCCAGCTCTGCGCTTGCTGGCAGGTCACCCGTGGATGTGTGGGCTGTTATCTCTGAGCCTCAGTTCTCTCATCTGTGAAATGGGATTAGCAGTAGGAGCCTTAGCACAACGTCTGGCACGGAAAACAAGTGCTAATCAGGTGACAGCTGTTATTATGACTGTTCTTGTCATTATTATTATAAATCCCAGAGGAGGCGGCGGCCTTCTGCAGGTCTGTGAACCACCCACGTAGATTGCGGAACATTTTGCACAAACATCTCCAGCTACGGAGGCACATAACAAGCCTTACAGTGGCCCTGTCAGCCCCACCAGGGGCTGTTTGGGGACCCATGTACCCCCAAATCACGTTGCCCCCGGTTGGCAGGATGCCTGGTGCCTGCTGAGGCCCCCTCTTGACCAGCCCAGATGCAGCGGGCCATCAACTTCTGGAAAGTTCCCAAGTTCCAGGGATTTCCAAGCAGAGGATCAGACAGACTGGCTGAGGTGGGCATCCCAGAGGTCCTGGCTCTCCGAGTTCAAGGTGTGGGGAGTAGCAGCAACGGCCAGCTGGCAAGAGTTTACCAGCCCACTGCCCTCCCCCAAGTCACAAAACAGGCTGTGCCCGCAAGTTAAGGTCCTCACTGTTGCTTTCAGCAGACTCTTCACCCGGTACCCCAGCCCCGAAAGAAGGAAGGAGGGGAGCCCTTAGGGAGAAGCAGCCACCTACTTGGGTCTCTCTGTCTTTGCTGACAAGGACGCCCGTGGTGCAGGAGTTCAGCTGGGGGCGATGACATTCATTCCAAGCCCCAGGTCGGTGCATGCCAGTGGAGGATTGGGGGAGCCCGAGCCCAGCCCCGAGCCTGTGAGGCCAGCTCTGGAGCCAGTGTGGCTCGGGTGGCAGATGAGCCACCAATCCTTCCTGCTTCTAATCAGTTTGAGGGGATGTGCGGGGGAACTCTGCGGAAATGGTCCCAGGGAGGCCAGGTGGGACCCAAAAGGCTTCCGTTGCTATGAAAAGCTGAGCTGTTGCCAGCAGAGACCAGGTCGCTAGGCGACCATCTGCCTGTTACCAGGGCTTGCGGTCGTCGTCAGTAACCCCTGTGCCTCCGCAAAGCTGGCAAAAGCATCCTTCCCCAGTCAGTGACAGCCCAGCCCACCTGTCCCACGCCTGACACCCTCTGGCCTTGGCCCTGGGATCACTGGCTCTGTCACCACAGGGCCCTTGTCCCTACCTGGGGCCCCAGGCCCCAAAGCGCCCTGAGTTTGAAGCTCTGGGTGAACATCTGTATGAGCCTGTGTGTGCCTGCAGTGTGTGCAGGTAACTGTATGCATGCACTTGTGTCTAGTGTGGATATGTGCAAGTGTGTACATGTGTGCCCGTGTGTATTGCTTGTGTATGTATGCAGGTTGTGTGTGTAAGTGCCCTGCCTACACATAAGTGTGCACATAACCCAGCATGTGTGGCTGTGTCTGTGTGCAGGTGTGTATGTGCGGTGCAGATATGTGTGTGTGTGTCTGTGTGTACTGGGCAGAGAACACGTGTGTAGTTAGTGCGTGTGCCTGTGTGTGTGTACATTGGCTCACTGGCTTTCAAGTGGTGTTTTAGCTCAGGAGCTGTGACATATAAAGGGATTTGCAGACCTATGTGTCGGGCATACGGGTTTGGTGGCGGAACAGCTCAGAGCTCTGCAGTCTACACAGAGGCAGGTGAAAGCAGGGGGCAAATAGAACTGCACTAATGCAGCCAGGCAGCATCTAAGGTCTTCATTTAGGGGAGGGGCAGTTACCTGTTAATGGGAGCATCCTGGCTCTGGAGAGGCCTGGAGGGTAGAATTAGGACCGGGTCACAGAAGCCATAGTTTTGGCAGAAGAAATAATTTCCCAAGTCAGAGGTGGATATGGATGGAATGGACGGCCTTTGAGAGGTTGTGAGCTCCCTGTCATTGGAGGCAATCAAGTAGCTGCATGGCCTCCTGCTGAGGATAGAAAGATTATAGGTGAACTGGGCAAGCATGGACTCAAAGTAGATCACACTAAGCAGGCTTCTAGCCCCCAAATCCTGTGTGGCCTCATGGTTTAACTCTTTCCTGACTGGGACTAAAAGTGACCCTCAGTAGGGATGAGAAGATGGGTGACTGTTGATGGAGCGCTTACTCCACACCAGCTCCTACCGCATCCATTCTCACAGCGAGCCCTCTGACCACTCAGGAGGGGCTGTTATCAACCCCTCCCCCCGTTCTAGAGATGTGGAGGCAGAAGCTCTGTGCCCATCTGCCACTTGCCCGGGTCACTCTGCTGAGAGAAGAAAAGCTTGTGCTCCTAACACTTGTGATGCTACCTCGCCTCAGGCCATGGCCAAAGGGACAGGGAGGAAGTGTATGGGCCGGGGGTACCACAGAGGGCAGAGTGACAGGGACAGAGAATAATACAAGGGGGATGGAGCAAGGGGACAGGTTAAATCATCTGGCCTGATCTGTGGTACAAGAGCCACCACGCTGCTCCTCCTGCCTCAGTCTCTGCACAGTGCAGCTGCCAGCCTGTCACTTCCCTGCTCACAAACCTTCCACGGCTCCCCATTGCTCCCGGGAAATCAAGTTCAAGGCCTTCACAATCTGGCCCCACCACCTCCGAAGGATCATCTCCCACCCCTTCCACGAGCTACACTGTCACTCTGCCTGGGACATGCGGGCTGCTCGCGAGGCAGCAGTTCACTCCCTCCTCCTTGAGACACTTTCCAACTGGGCCTCCAGGCCTCACACCCTTCTCATTTCCCTCACCCCCATGGGCGCCTCCCCCTCCTTGGTCCTTTCTGGTTCCTCCCCATCTCCCTGACCTCTGCTCTGGCATTTGGGCCTCTGCTCCATCTACACTCACTCCCCAGGCATCTCTTCCAACCCCACTTTCATTCCGTCTATGAGATCAGACGCCCATCTTTACATCTCTGGTCCAGCCTCTCATCCCCTAACTCCACGCAGGCATCCAGCCATCTGCTTGTCACCTCTACGTGCATCCACCTCTCCATCTGCCCTTCTGTCCAGCCCACATTGCTCAGAATCACCTCCCTCTTAGTGGTTTCTTTTCTTATTATTCAAATATATTTGACATATAACGTTTTATAAGGTGTACAACATGCTGACTGATACATTTGTATATTATGATACGGTTGCCATTGTAGCGATAATGAGCATTCTATCACATCACCTAATTATCATTTCTTTTTAGTGGTGGGAATAATTAAGATCTAGTCTCTTGGCAAGCTTGATTATAACTTTTAGCGGTTTCTGAGTTCCATTTTTAAGCTCTTACTGTAACTGAATTCTTTTGTGTGTCTTGATGTTGAAATTTTTATGGATGTGGATACAGAATCAACCATTATGGAAGACAGAGCAGAATCCAGGGCAGCCTTAAGAAGGCATCAAAGGCAATCATCGGGGACCGACTGTCGGGGAGGGTGTGAGGGACAGAGACAGCTCTGCGCCTTGGCTTTGCTAATCACACGGGAGAGCTGGGCGCCCACTGCATGGGTCCGTGCATCCATCCATGCATTCAACCAACACTGATTTGGTGCCTACTGTGCTAGGCACTGTTCTAGGCTCTGGAGACATGGCAGTGAAGGCAACAGACAAAAATCCCCACCCTGGGGCTTCCCTGGTGGCGCAGTAGTTGGGAGTCCGCCTGCCGATGCAGGGGACACAGGTTCGTGCCCCGGTCCGGGAAGATCCCACATGCCACGGAGCGGCTGGGCCCATGAGCCACGGCCGCTGAGCCTGCGCATCCGGAGCCTGTGCTCCGCAGTGGGAGAGGCCACAGCAGTGAGAGGCCCACGTACCGCAAAAAAAAAATCCCCACCCCGTGGAGGTGCATTCTACCTCTGTATGTGTGAGTGTGGGTGGCGTGGAGGTGGTCACTGAGTATTAGGTACTATGAATCCCAAGGTCATTACGAGCCCAGTGGGGTCCCCCAGCACCACCTCAGCCTTTCTGGTCAGTGTCCAGCAGAAGTGGGCACGGAAGAAAGGGAGGAGCTTCCGTGAGTGGCAGAAAGCACCCTCACCCCAGAAGCCCGGGCAGCCGCTCCCTGGGCCATCCCTCAGCCAGGGGCACGGGTCCTTACCCAGGTTCCTCCTCTTCTCTGTCCTCCTCCTCCTCGTCTTCTTTCTCCTCTTGAATCTGAGGCAGCTCCCTGAGTTGAGGTCAAAGGCAGGAGGTGAGGTCGCCTGTAGCTGCACCCCGTATCTACCTCCTGACCCCCATTTTCAGTACGATGGACTGTGACCCGCCCCCCAGAGACCAGACCTTAACTTCCCACCCAAGACTTTACCTGGGGAGCCCTGCCTGAGCAGCCCCGGTTTCTCTCTAGCAACAGGGCTCCCTCACTGCATTAGGGGCTGGTCCCGGCCCCCAGCTGTCCTGGTGCTGACCCTAGGTCAGCCTCTAATCTTCCCTGGACCTCAGTTTCCCCATCTTTGCAATGGAGGTCATGGGCCTGAGGACCTGTGGCCTCCTGGCTTGAGCAGCTATCACCCAGCTCACAGGTGGGAACTAAGATGGTTCAGCCCCTGTGGAGGCTGACCCAGACATCACTACCACGGTTACACATTCCTTTCCCTGAGGACCTTGCAACTCCCTCTGGAAATGTGTCCTGCAGGGGGTACACACATGCACATGCAAGGACATGTGGACAGGAGTGCTTGTTGCAGAACTGTTTATAATAATAAAATTTTGGAATCAACCTAAATGGCCATCAAGAGTGGACAGATTAAATACATTCTGGCATACCCATATGATGGAATACTATGCAGTTGTAAAAAAAAAAATGAGGATGATCTCCACGTACTAAATGTGGAAAGATCTTAAGGTATGTTGTTGAATGAATGTAGCAAGGTGCAGATAGGTCAGTGCATGTGATATGCTATCTTTTGTACAAAAAATGAAGGGAATCCATGCTCATATATGCTCAGATGGGCCCTGGAAAGGTACAGAAGATGCTGGCAGCCACTGTGCCCGTGCAGAGAGGGATGGGTGTCTGGTGGGACGTAAAGGGAGGAAGAGGCAGACTTGGTGCCCGCTGTATGCCCTTTTATACCTTTGGGATTCTGTACCATGTGCCTGTTATCTTCCCAAGCACTGTTGTTTTTCAGGGCTTTCTCTGGCTCCCACCTGGGCATCTGCTCCACCACCTCGCTCTCCTCTTCATCAGCTGGAGCTGCCTCTGAGCCCCGTGGGCTGCTGACCTCCTGGTACTCATACTCCTCCCAGTGAGGGTCAGCATCTTCCAGGATGAGACTGGGCTCCTCTTGCTCTCCCGGGAGGATGCTGACTACAGGGGACATAGGGGGAGGGGGAGAGTGGGCCTGGGCCTCTGAGACCCCGGGACCACAAAGGGAGCCTTGGTCGTCACCAGCTACACGCCAGCTCTCAGCCAAGCAGCAGAAAGGGCACCGCTATCAGTGGGACCGTTGACAACCAGGTCAGTGCTAAAGTGACGGGCTGAAGCCCACGATCACTCATCCTGTCTCCCTCCATTGGTTTTCCCTCTTTTTCCCCTTGAGACAGAGCTTCAGTTAGTTAGTCTTGTTTCTCACCGGAGCCTCCTTCTTGGAGGTTTGTGCAGAAGCAGAAACTATGCTTCCACCACAGTATTGCAGGTGATGCCAAGAGACCCAGGCTCGAAGTCCACCCTGCCACATCCAGGTGCAGTGGCCTGGAATGTCCCGAGGGATGCAGACAAAGCTTGCCCACCACCTGTTCTCTAGATGCCACCCCCTGGTGACAGCGTACTACATGCCCATAATCTCAGAACCTCCTTCTGGGAGTCTAGGAAGACTTCCTCCTGGACTAGAGGCTCCAACCTCCAAGGGAACTGAACTTGACTTTCTCGTGGAGGTGGTCTCACTTTGAACATTTCTCCATGTACCCTGGTCCCTGGCAATGAACACACTGTGGGGCTGTGACCTTGGCAGAAGTGGGTGCAGGGGAGCCTCATCAGGAGCCTAAGCCCACCCCAAGACAGGAGAAAGGTGGAGATTGCCTGGTAGCAGGGGTTCCCACAAAGCTCCAGCAGCCTTGGTGGTCTTCAGGCCAGGCATGAATTACTAATGGCAACTTTAAATGGAAGCTATAGCCTCAAGTCTCATCCTTTGACTTTGGAAGTTATTGTTCATGGTGTAGACTCATAATATTAATAATAGTAATGGTAATAATAACAGCACCAGCTACATTTATTGAGCATTCACTATAGGCCAGGCCCTGTGCTAAGTGATTTATGTGGACTAACTCAGTCCTCACATCAACCTTTTGAAGTGGGAATAACTATTACCCTCATTTTATTTTCCCTCTTTTATATCTTATTCCCCATTTTACAGGTGAGCACGCTGAGATGCAGGTTAATACCTTCTTTTATGGGGTGCTCCCCACGTGCCAAGCATGGGGCTGTCTGCCTTCCAAGAGTCACCTCACTCCCCACTCCTGCCTCCTGGCTTCCAGGTACCGATGTCATCCGGCCTCGCAGAGGAGGCTACTGCCTGCCCTCCGGGGAAGTCTCCCACATGCTTCCTGAACTACGGTCCTGGCTCCCCCATCCCTAAAAGCAGCCCTGGGGTTGGACCAGGGAGGATCCTCCACCTGTGGCCCTGAATCCATTGGTGGGACATACATGTCATAGGTATGTGTCGTTCTAAGTTGCCACCCAGTAATGTTGCAGTGTCTTCATCCTGATCAGCCCCTGAGGGGTCAAGTTCCTGCCTGACATCCAGGTGACATCCAGGGGACAGAATATCCCCTGGCCTGTGAGCTCATGAGCTTGCACGGCAGCCCTGCCGGGTAAGGACACCACTCGCCTCCATTTTATCGACCAGAGGGGATGAGTGACTTGCCCAGGGCCACGCAGGATGCTGGGAGCAGTGCCAGGTCCCCTGACTCATTTCCCTGGTGCTATGCCAAGTGACAAACATGCCCCAGGAGCACCGCCCTGCCATTGGTGGCCACTCCATAATGGGCGCTGGAGGCTGTCTTGCTTGCTTGCATCCTTGCTTTCCCTTGCATTAACCCTTTCTTTTTAGGTACTAATTAGTGAGTGGGCATTTTATAAACACTTCCTCCCTTCGTCTTTGTGCCACGCCTATCCCCATTTTACAGCCAAAGAACAGGATGGTGCCGGAGGGTACCAGCCAGGAAGGGCAGGCAGGGGATACCAATCCCTGGGCAGGGCCCTTCCTCCCGTGGAGCTCCCAGCCCTCTCTGCAGGCATCTGATTCACAGCTCTCCCGGCTTTTCCAGGGTCCACCCAGGTCACAGATGGGGCTACGATGCACCACAGGTGCTCAGACTCACATGGAAACTGCTGTTCCATCCAGGGCTTAAACTTCACCCTGGAGTCCCTCGTGGGCACACCGGCTCTCGCACAGCATCCTCTCTGCCAGCCTAGGATGGCCCTCAGGGCAGCTGAGTAGGGTTCTGACCCCGGCAGATCAATAGCCCCATATGGGGAGGGAGCTGCTGTTTCTAGGAGCAGCAGGCAGGAAACCCTGGAGCATGGATTCTAGGCCAAGGCCCCCACCCGGTCCCTGGGTTGCTGGCAAAGCCCAGGCCTTCACTCGAAACCCCCATCCTCCCTGGCAGGCCTGGGTCATAATACCCACTCCCTCTGCCTCTCCCCGGTCCAGACCCACATCTTCTCCCATCTGACCCCCGAAGCACTAACTTCTCACTGACTGGTATTTCTCAAAGCATGGTCCTTGCCACTACCCCATCATCAGAATCATCTGGGGAGGTGGGTGCTTCTTGAAAATGCAGATTATCAGGCTCCCACACTCTTAAAATTGAAAGGTCTGGGCATGGGATCTCCTTCATAGCTCTCCCCAGATGTGGCCTCAAGTTCAAGAACCCTTGTGTCCATTGCGTTCTCTGCCTCCAATGCTTGCTTAGCCTCAGAGTAATTTTTGTGACGTCACTGCCCGGCTCAACCACCTTCAATGGCTCCCCATTGCCTACAGCCTCGGCCCCTAACATCAGGCCCCAACTCTTCTAGTTTTACCTTCTGCCTCAAGGACTCTGGGCTCCAGATTAGCTGAAGTGCCCACCTCTCTCCCTGTACACTCTCACCTCTAGGCACATGTTCATTTTATTACATGTACCAGCTTGCCGTCCCCTCGCTGCCAGTCTGAGACCTCAGGGGTCTCAAACTCCAAGGCCTATGTAGCCAGGGAGATGGTGCATGTGGGTAAAGCGGAGGGTGCCACCTGCCCTCAGGTGGCAGCTGCCACTCAGACTGTCCTCACAAGCACAGTGCGGGACCATTACAGCTCGATCTTCCCAGTTTTCAAGAGAAGCCAGATTTTGCTATGCAAAGCCACCTGATTTTTAAATGTTGACAACTAATTCTAATTTTTAAAATCACGCCTTGCCCCAAATGAAGACATCTGTGGAGCCAGCTGGGACCCAGGGCAACTGGCTCAGGACCCCTGGCTAACTCCTTCCGGCAACCCCAATACCACAGGCCATATTAGTCCACCCACTTCTCAAACCTAGGTACTCGCTTTAGCCTTATCTGAAGCAATAATATCATGCGATCACAAGTTTGATGTGCTGCCGTACGCTTTTTAATGTCAATTAAAGCACGTGCTGGTAGCCCCCAACTCTTTGAGGGGGAGAACATAGCCAAGCCTAAGGAGATCCTTTTCGGGGAAAAACTGTGTCCCGGGGGGGCGCTGAGTGTGCCAGGCACCATGCTGAGGGCTGTGCCCGCGGGCTTTCCCGCAGCCTCTGGTGGGAAGTCCTCCTGCTGTCTAGCCTAAATCCCACAGGCTGCCCTTGGTGGGCCTTCCCCTTGCTCTGGTGGAGAGGGGCCAACCTTGGTCTCCGAGAGGCAGTTCTGGGACTGGATCCCCCTCACCCTGCCTGGGATTGGAGGCGGGAAGCAGGGGGTTCAAGGAGGGTAGGGGGGTCAATGGCCACCTCATCCCCCTGCCCTGCAGGTCTTCTCTTCAGGGAACCCTTCTTTCCTTCCATCCGTCTGTCCATTTGTCCATCTGCGCTCTCCCAGGCTCCCCTCCCTTTTGTTTCAGAGGCCTCCAGCTGCAGCCACCCCTGAAACAAAGGAGAAGAGAGAAGGGTGGGTGGCGGGGTGGACAGGCGGAGGGAATGAATGAGCGAAAGGATGGGGAGACTGGGGGATGGAGTGGGGGCAGGATACTCATCCCTCACCCCTCAGGGTCACCCTTGTGGTGGGTTGAATAGTGTCCCCCCCCAAAAAACGTATATCCAAGTCCTATCCTCTGTTACGTGTGTGACCTTATTTGGAAATAGGGTCTCTGCAGATGTCACTAGTTAAATATCTCAAGATGAGGTCATGCTGGATTTAGGTTGGGCCCTAATCCAATGACTGGTGTCCTTATAGAAGACAGGAGAGGGAGACTTGGCAGACACAGAGGAAAAGGCAGAGATTGGAGGGCAGCTAGATGCCACAGGGCACCAAGGATGGCCAGCAGCCACCAGAGCCAGGAGAGAGGCCTGGCACGGTTTCCCACTCAGAGCCCCAGAAAGAAACAACCCTGCCAACACTTCGATTTTGAACCGCGAGAGAACACATTTCTGCTATTTGAAGGCACCCTGCGTGGTCCTTTGTTACGGCACCCCCAGGAAACTGACACACCCCAGGGCTGAGTCCGCCCCATGGCTGCCCCAGGCCCCACCATGACCCGCACACTCCGGGCACGCAGGGAGGCCCTGCTACAGCTGGCTGAGACCTGCCTCCTTCCAGAGGAGCAGGGAGGAGGGTAAGAGGGCTGGGGGCTCCATCCTCAGAGCTCTCAGCGGCCCCTGGTAGGAGGGGGTGCGTGGGTGGCTCTCTGTTCCAGGGAAGATTTTCTGCTCCTCTAACCTTGGCCTGGCTGAGCAGCTGCTTAGCCCAGGGGTCTAGTCACTGCTCCATGACAACTTGCTTTGTGACCTTGGACACGTCTCTGCCCCTCTGCCTTCCCCAACAGCCATAGACGGCCCGCGCTGGGCCCTCCAGGGTGGCCACGAGCTCGAGACTGAGCGAGCCCTGCTCTGAGCCTCCCCTTCACGACGCTGTCACGATTATACAAACCCCATGACACCCACACCCGAGCTCCACAGCTGGCCAGCCTGTGGTGGCCTCCCATGTCAGAGTGCTCATAAAGGCCACCATTGGCCCAGCGGGCCTGGGGCTGGCAGCCCTGGGACGCCCGAGGCCCACGGTCCAAGGGCCTGTGTCCAGGGTGGAATAGGGCCACTGCTCCCAGGTCTTAACTCTGCTCTGCTCACCTCCAGCGCTCATCACCGGCCTGGCACATAGCAGCCCTCCATGAGCATTTGTGAATGGATGAATGAATGAATGAATATACCACATATACCACATGCCTTTCCAGAGGCCATGAAATGAAGGAAGAGC
>NW_006796201.1:666492-669498 GCF_000442215.2 Lipotes vexillifer
GAATGGAAGTAAGAGCGGATTTGGGGCCCTAGCCCTCCCCTCCTGGCCTCAGTCTGGGCCCCAGTCCTGGTGCACAGCTGGGATAAAAGGCAGCACACATACCCCACAAGGGAGGGGATGCCCTCCCAGCTCAAGGGGTCCAGTTCCCCCAGAGAAAGCCCATCTCCCTCCTTTCACCCCACAATCAGGGACTCTGCTTAGCCAAACCCACTGGCCCAGGGGGCTGTGGAGAGTTCTCACCGGGGGCTCCTAGCAGGAAATGGGGGCCCATCCAACTTGACCTCAGAATTATTTTTTCTGGATAGAAGCTGGAAGGCAAGCCAGGTTCCTGCCTATGTGTGCATCTACCCAACCCCGGCTCCCAGGAGGGGCCTCCAGCCACCATCTGGCTCTGGGCCGGGCTCTGGTGACCTGGCCAGGCTGATCTGAGGTAGGGCCTACAGAACATGGGGCTCTCCCAGCTCCAGGTCCGGAGGCTCTGCCTGCCCCACGACCCATGCACGCTCAGACCAAGCAACCCCCATGGAGACCCACATGAGGATCCACTAACGTGTCACTTACTGCTCTGCACGTCACATGTCACAGGGGAGTCAGGCTCCTGTATGGGGAGAAAAGGAGAAAAAAACTGCTGTGGACTCCTCACCGGCCTCCCTGCTCGCATCAGCCCTCACGGCACAGGCAGGAGCAAGGGGGTTTCCTCACGGCTCCCGGGACCCGTCCTGCTTCTTTCCTCCCGCCTCAGAGGCCGCCCACCCCTCCAGTCACTCCCCCGCCAGCTGCACCACTTGCCTCGTCCCACCTCAGCTCCTTTGCCCAGGCTGGGCCCCTGCCTGGAATGCCCTCTCTCTGGTTCTCTATGTATGAAAAACCCCTCCCATCCTTCCCTGGAGTGTTGTCTCAAAGTTCCATCTGCACGAAGGCCTCTCCCCGCCAGCACCACACCATCCCCCCGCAGCCCCGTCCTCAGGGATCCCCCCCTCAGTGAGCACATCTTCATCCACTGATCACTCCTGCCACTGGACACCCCGCTTTCCTCCTGTTGGGGAGCTCCAAAGCTGAGCGTCCTCTGCCACCCTCAGAGGCCATGAACGTGGAGCCTGAAGGCTCAGCCCACGGGGAAGGGACCCTGAAGCTTCCTGCCCACCTCCTACTGCAGGGGGAGTGCGACCCAGGCCTCCTGCCCCCCAGGTGCTTCTATGAAGATGGCCAGTTGTCCCCAAGAGAGAAGGGCCAGGTGGGAGGTTCTGGGAGAGGGAGAGGTGGGGGAGGCCCTGCTCCCCCCGCCCACCCATGTGGGAGCCCTAGGTCGTCAGGAGCGCACACAGGGCCCACTGGCTTCCTGAGAGCCCCACTTCTTCCCAGAACACTCCGGGCCTCTCGTCTCTGGGCCTTTGCACATACGGATCCTCTGCCTGCACGGCCCTTCCTACACCACCCTCTTCCTCCTCCCCCTCCCCCTTCAGTTCTCAGCTTGCAGGCCACTTCCACTAGGAAGTCTTCCTTGATGCTCCTGGGAGGCTCCTCCTCTGCACCCCACATCCTCTCTGCCCGCCCCCAGGGAAGCACCTCCCCCACTGACTGTGACCACCTGGCAGGAGGGGCTGGGCCAGCCCTTCTCAGCCCTGTGGCCACAGTGACCAGACAGTGTGTGTGGAGTGAGTGTGAGCCATGCAGACAGGCGGGCTGGGTGGGCTGAGCTCCAGCTGCAGGCTCCCTTCTTCCTTCTGTGCCCTCCCCTCCCACCCAGGGACCATTCCTCCCTTGCCTGAGCTCCCAAGACGCCTCCAACCACCACTCAAGGCCCCCACTCCCCCCAGACCAGCACCGACCTGCTCCCCAGCCTTCCCACGGATCACTGGCTGTGGCAGGGCCATCTCCAGCCTGTGCAGGAGCCATGCCATCAACCTGCAAGGGGGAGAGAGAGAGTGAGATCCCTCCCAAGGCAGGTAGCAAGCCCACCCAAAGGTGGACTGGAACCCAAGCCCCCGGCCCTGAAAACCACTGCCCCATCCCTGGCCTCCCCAGGAAAGCCTCTGACTACTGTTCCAACCCCAGCAGGTAACTCAGTCCCCCCCACCCTCCCTGCCACCCCCAAGGTGCATTTCAGGCCCCTCACACACTGCCAGGGCAGGAGCACCTAGCAGTACCTATTCTGATTTTATTTTTTTAATTTTTATTTTTTTAATAAATTTATTTATTTATTTTTGGCTGCATTGGGTCTTTGTGGCTGTGCACGGGTTTTCTCTACTTGTGGCGAGCGGGGGCTACTCTTCGTTGCGGTGCGCGGGCTTCTCACTGCGGTGGCTTCTCTTGTGGAGCACGGGCTCTAGACGCCAAGAGCTTCAGTAGTTGTGGCTTGAGGGCTCTAGAGCGCAGGCTCAGTAGTTGTGGCACGCGGGCTTAGTTGCTCCGCGGCATGTGGGATCTTCCCGGACCAGGGCTTGAACCCATGTCCCCTGTATTGGCAGGCGGATTCTTAACCGCTGAGGCACCGGGGAAGTCCCTATCCTGATTTTAAAGGCATGTACCACTTGGACCAACAACTCCATTTCCTCCGATTTACTTGCACATGAACGCAATGATGCCTGTACAAGGCTATTAACTGCAGCAAAAGTGGAAACAAACCTGAATGTCCACTGAATGCTTAAATAAAAGCTGGTACATCCGTATAACATACTACGCAGCCGTTGAAAGAATGGAGCAGACCTCTATGCGTAAAACCACCTCTGAGGGCTTCCCTGGTGGCACAGTGGTTGAGAGTCCGCCTGCTGATGCAGGGGACATGGGTTCCTGCTCCAGGCTGGGAAGATCCCACATGCCGCGGAGCGGCTGGGCCCGTGAGCCATGGCCGCTGGGCCTGCGCGTCCGGAGCCTGTGCTCCGCAAGCAGGAGAAGCTGCTGATGCGAATGCCCGGGGAGGGGGCGCTGCAAACACCTTTGAATTTTCTCTCAGGTGCATGTGTTACTTTTCTTTTTTTTTTTTTTTTTTTTTTTTTTTTTTTTTTT
>NW_006796201.1:669684-689211 GCF_000442215.2 Lipotes vexillifer
CCGAAACGGGGCACGAACCCGCGTCTCCTGCATCGGCAGGCGGACTCTCAAGCACTGCGCCACCAGGGAAGCCCCATGTGTTACTTTTCGAATTTAAAAGACTCATTTGGTAGATGTTGGGCTGGGGCCACGCACTGAGTCTGCTGCTTGTGGGAGGAGAGGCATTTGGGAGGCTCACCTGGCAGAGTCCTGGGTGGGCGGCAGGGAGGCGGCCTGGATGCCGGGCTGGGGCTCTGGAGTCGGCTCCTCCTCAGGCTTCAGGGGGGCAGCAGCAGGCAGGGAGGGGCTCTCCTGGGCCTGCGCAACGGGCTCCATTTCCAACGGGGGTCCTGGGGGATCTATGCAGCAGGGAGGGCAGGAGACTAAGGATGACGTGGTGGGGCTCCATGCAACCCCTAGGGCACGGAGTCCAGATTCAAGGTGCCAACGTGACTGAGTGGGGAGCCCCTTGGGACCACCCCAATGCCCCTCATCATCAGACAAACACAGAGCTGAGGTGCAGGGAGGGGAAGGGACTTGTTCAGGACCTCACAAGGCTGGCTTCCCAGCCTGGACCAGGGAGCGGGGTTTAGGACTCCCACAACAGCCTGCTCCCTGCAAGCCCTGAACCCTGCCCCGAGCATCCTTCAGGCCCCAGTTGTACCCCCAGCCCAGTCTGTGACCATCCCAGGCAGCCCCTTCCCAGGTCCCCTCCCTGTACCTGGACCCAAGGTAGCATCTGCAGGCTCATCTCTGCAGCCCTGCGTCGTAAACAGGAAGTGACGTCACGAAAGAAGGTCAGGTGCGTTCCCTGCCCCGGCCAGCCCCACCCACCCTTCCCCTGAATGCCCTGCCCCTCTTGCAGCCACTCCGTGGGTCCCAGGGGTGAGGACAGCCTGCTGGAGTAGGTAGGCACTTCCTGGGTGGTCAGCTGCCTGCTCCCCCTTTTCCTCGACTTACCTCAGAGGTTTTCGGAGGCTGAGGCAGCATTTTCTCCAGATTCTGCTCAAGCCACCTGAGCAGCCAGGGCCCGGGCCTGAAGAGGGGCCAGAGGTCAGCCGAGCGGCCTCAAGGAGTGCCCAGCCACGCTGTCCTGACCACCTGCTGGGGTCCCAGGCCTTGAGCAGCCCTTCCTCAGCTCCCATTCTGCACACTGGGGACCTTGGACTCGATACTCTTAAAGGGCCTCCGGGGTGGGGGACTTCCACCAACCTGAAATTCTGACCCAGGGCTGGAACAGGTTCTGGAACAACAGGCCCAGCCTTGGCCTCCTGGGCACAGATGAGAACGGGGGCTGCCTGGGGACCTGAATGCAGCCTGGGGGCCTCCCTGTGACTGGGACAGAGAGCTCTGGCTTCATGGGTATGTGAGCAGTGTGGTCACACAGGGCCTCATACTTAAAGGGCCCATTTTTGGTTTAATGCTCTATCGTCACTGTCTTAAACTCTTAATAATTTTTTTTTAAAGGAGTCCTACATTTTCATTTTGCACTGGGCCCCACCAATTATGTAGCTGGCCCTGGGACAAACGTTGGGTCCCCAGATCCATCTGACCTCCAGGCAGCCCTGTCCTCTTCAGGGAAGCTCCATGCTCCCAGGGGAACCCATCCCCCAGATACGGCCCCCAAAGAAGCTGGCAAGTCCTTTGGGTGCCCTCATCCTAAATCGTTTTACTGGTCTCACAAGTCAGCGGAGTGGCCCTGGGGACCCATGACCAGGGCAGCCTCCAGGGGACAAAAGAAATAGACAGCAAACTGGAGCAATGGATGAATGAATGGAGTGTGTGATTGTACATATTCATTCATTCATTCATTCATATATTCATTCATCCCTTCTGTGCTGAGTCCCCTTCGTCTGGCAGGCACTGTGCTGGGCACCAGGGCGTTCAGCAGTGACTGAGACAAAAGCCCCCGTGCTCAAGGACCTGACAGTCTAATGAATGAATGAGGGAAGGAATGAATGGGTGGGGTGAATGGAGATGAAGGCGTGACTCTGAATTTCCAGCAGAGACGCAGCAAACTGGAGCCTTCAGGTTTATTGCGGGAGCTCACAGTGTTTTTGAAAACTTTTCAATTCGTTGGCAACATCTAAAAATTAAGGAATATGTAAAAACCTAAATTTCTAGCTTCTCTTGAAAAACTGGAGGATCTGGCCACACCAGGTCAGCACTCCTGCAGGGCAGAGGGAAGTGGAGTTCAGTGGGGCCCCTCTCTGGAGAGAGACATGGGCTCCCCCGTTTGCCACGGTTCCCATCCAGCCTGCCACCCGCCTCGGTCAGCTCTGAGAAGTCTGAAGCTCTTGCCAACCGTGAGGCCAACCTGGGCACCCCAATGTCCCCCACGGTAGCCCAGGCCCTGCTTCCGGGCTTCACACGGCACCCACCTACTCGAGGCCCATCTCTGAGGAGCTCATCCATGCCTTCTCCCATCCTCGGAAGGTGGCCCCCACCCAGGGATCTCTCAGTAATCAGCACAAAAAACCTTGAGCAGCACCGAACCCATCGTTCCGGTTTTGTGGATGAGAAAAGTGAGGTTCAGAAGAGATGAGGGGCATGTCCAAGGTCACACACAGGCGGTGGTGGACCCTGGGCTCTGGGCATGCTGAGCCCACCACACATACTACAGATGGGGCTCAAGGATGGGGACTCACCCGGTGTCTTGGGCCCTGGGGGCCTCACTGTGTCCATCTGCAGAAGAAAGGAAGCCGGTCAGCAACAAGAGGCCTGCCCGGAGCTCCCCGGTTAGCCCAACTCAAACCCAGGTTCGAACCCGGGCCAAGTCAGATGAGAAGCTCTGGCCCTGTGGACTCACCCCGGGGAGCAGGGCCCAACGCAACAGTCCCTGAGCCCACCCCTAAGCCATCCTGCTTCCTGGCCTTACCTGAGCCCCCAGTGCTGCAGTGCCCAAGGATCTGTCCTCCTGCCTGCTGGGACAGACAGACAGATGTGGGCAGAGAGTCCAGGGCCATCAGCCTTCCTCCCGCCCCTTCCCCACCCGGCTTGCCTCAGCTCCCGGCCCCAGTAGTACCTGAGCTGGACCCTCCAAGCCAGCAGCGGTGCTCTGGGCAGGCCTGCCACTGTGGACGGGCTGTGGAACTACCTTCTCCACACCCTTTCTGAGCCAGGTCAGCACCCGGCTGCTGGGACCACTGAGAGACAGAGATACCGGGCTGCCCTCAGTGTCCGCAGCCCCCCTCTGGTCGGCACGGCAGTGCACAGCACCCTGAAGAAGTTGGTTTGAACCCCAAACCTCTGTCTCCCCACTGTGACACTTCAGACACATCACCTCCTTCCTGGAACCTCGTGTCCCTCTCTGGAAAGTGGGGGATGCCAACCCTTGGTGCCATTCCAAGCCCACCGCCATCAGATACTCAGTAAAAGCATCACCGTATCACCCTGCTGCCCCATTAGCCTGGCTCCAGGGGGCCCCTCCTGCACTCGGCACATGTCTTGTGCTCTGAAAGGGTTGAGTTTCCTGTGAGGTGTTTCCTTGTGATGGAGGCTAGTCAGCCCAAACATGAGGGTCACAGACTCACCGTCTGAGGCCAGCCCTCCACACCCTCTGCAGACACACTTACTTGGATGAGTACCAAGGGTCTAAAATATCTGAGCTATCTGGGAGATTTCATGGAAAAGTCTGGATTTCTGTCTTCATTGGGAAAATCAGAAGCTCTGGCCACACTAACCTGAGTTTCACCCAAGCACTGAGAAACCTCTGGTCCCCCCGCTCCATTTCTCTTGGCCACATGGTCCATTTGGCCGAGGAGACCCCCACCTCTGCCTGAGCCTCCCTTCAGCCAATTCCTAAGATGTTCTGGGCCTTTGCTTGGGAGTAACTGTAGACCTGAGAGCAGTGCCCATCCCCACCCCCTCAATGGCTCCCTAGCTTGGGTGGGTGGCTGGCCCGGAGGAGAGGGGAGGGTGGTGCAGTACCTGTTCGCTTCCGGAACCACAGCGACCTGAGCCTGGAGGGATGTGGGCGGAGAAGGGGCAGCCTCCTGGGTTTCTGGAAAGGAGTCCCTCATACTTTAGAACTGGAGCCTCAGAGAGACCTGTTTCTACCCTGCTGGGGAGGTCAAGTCAGAGGCAGAGGAGAGGGGAGAACCCTGAGGGAGTCAGAAGCCCAGAGTTCCAGCTCAGCTCAGCTAAAAGGTCCCCAGGAGCCCACTCTTAGCTTCTCTGAGCCTCAGTTTCTTCATCTGTGAAATGGGTCTGCCAACGTGGTGGGCTGCTGCAAGGCTCCGAGCAGTGGAGAACACAGCCCTTTCCCAGCCTCCAGCCACCCTGCCAGCCTGGGCTTCCAGCACTCACCCTGAGGGCCCGGATCAGCCTCAGCCACTTCCTTCCCCACGCAGGCCTCCTCAGGTGGCTGGAGGGTTCAAACAGGACCATGTAAACCCTCAGAGAGACTAGCCTAAGGCAGGAGCAGCCCCTGATCCTCCTCACAACCGACCCCCCACAGGATCAAACAGCTCTATTCTCACAGTGGTCTCTGTAAATCCTGGTGGCCTCACCTTCCACCTGGGACACTCCCTTCTTCCCAGCCCCAGGCCTCATCCAGGGCTGGGCCCTCACCACGCCACCCCCCAAGGTGCCCCCCAGGCCTATCACATCCCCCAGGAAGCTGCCCCACTCAAGTGACCTGAAAAGAAAGAGGAAGAGAGTTACAAGGCCTTGGGGCAACTGAGGGGAGGAGGAGGCAGGAAGAGCCCAGCCCTCGGCCAGCCCCCAGCCAGCTCCCTCTCATTCTGCTCCAAACCTTCCATTGTCCCCCTAGTAGCTGGGCGGCCTTCAGCTTCTGCCCTCTGCCTCTCATCTGCCTCTGCAGCTGCACCTCTGCTGCTGTGTGCGCATGTGTGCAGGTACAGACAAGCATGCACATGCATACAGACACACTAACATGTGTGTGCATGTGTGCAGGTACAGACAAGCATGCACATGCATACAGGCACACTAACACGTGTGCGCACATACGCTAATACACTCTCTCTCATATACTTCACACATACACAGACACACACAAGCACATGTGTATACAGAAAGTGACACACAGACACGTGTGTATACACACATGCATACACATGTGAGCTGACACAAAAATAAGTCCATCTGCTCACACATAGATGTGCACATGCAAGGCACAAAGCACATGTGCATATACATTTGCATGTGCGTGCATGCCCCAACACACACACATGTGCATATAAGCACATGCCCACTTGTGCCTATACACATGTGCATGCATGCAGATGCACACACGTGCAAATATCTGCAAGTGTACAGACACAGACATACAAACATGCATATGCACACAATATATCTGCATATATACACAGGCACAGATATCTGTGTGTACACACATGTACATATACATGCTCAGCCACATAAACAGGCATATACACACATACACACTCATACCTGCACTGACACACAAACATGCACTCATGAACACATTATTTCATATGTGTATTAACACACAAATACACACATAGATGTGCATACATGCACAGGTGCACAAAATATGTATATATACAAACATGCAGGCACATACCAATATGTCCATCCATACAAACACACAAGCACAGATATGCAAACGAGCATACATGCACACACACATGAATAGATTCACAGACTCAGAAACACACACTTATACACACTAGCATGCCCCACATGCACATGGAACTACAGGCACATGAATGTGTGTGCACATACACGTATATGTGCGCACATGTATGTGTGTGCACACACCTGTGAATCGGCATGCATGTGTTCTTGGGCACACAGTTTGCTAATACACATGCATACACAAACATACCACTAAGAACACGAGGCGCACATGTATGTACATACACATGTGTGCACATGCAAACACATATGCACAGCAACCCTATACCTGGATAGTTCACTGTTTCCTAAACACACCCTGCATTACCCAGTAATAGCCTTTCCTCTGCCAGGAAGGCCCCACCTCTTCATCTCCTCCAGTTACGATTTGGCCCAGCCCACTGTGGCTAGGAAGCACTCCTCCACCAGCTTCCAATCTCCAGGATTAAGATGGCTCTCTCCTCTGAGCTCCCAGAGTTTCCAGCCTGATACACTTATTTGGTCCTCCCAGAAGGGTAAGCTGAGGATGCTGTTGAAGCTCCCCACCTTCCCTCATCACCTCTGTCTCCTAGAAGAATATAACCTGGTTGGGTTCTCGTCTGCTGACCCCCAGGGGCAATGCTTTATTCATCACTGTGCTCCCGGCACTGCACACAGGCCTGGCATCAATTAGAAGCAAAATCAAATCTGTCTGAGTTTCTGAATTGGTTGTCATCAGGTTCTCGAATGAATGGGATACAGAGCTGGGAAGTTTGATGTGCCTGACTGAAAGTTCTAGAGCAGTGTTGCTCAAAATGTGGTCCAGGAACCAGTGTCAGTCTGCAAACTGTTACTGGTCCACAGTGATTAAGCAGTTTGCAGCAGAATGTATTGCAACACACTGCTTCCCTCATGCAGAAAGTCTTACTGAAAAACAAATACAGCTGAACTAAGCAGTGTGCTTACTTATATAGTAAATTATATCTGGCAAGCTTCTGATCGCCTCCTGGACTGGTAACAAACAGTTCATGGACTGGCTACTTTGAGTAGCTCTAGAGGTTGGAAAACAATGGTCAGTGGGCCAAATCCAGCCTATTGCTTGTTTTTGTAAATAAAGTTTTATCGGAACACAACCAGCTACGCTCATTCATTTACGTATTGTCTATGGCTGTTTTCACACTACGGTGGCAGAGTTGAGTAATTAACAGAGATGGCATGACCTACAAAGCCTGAAATATTTACTATCTGGCTGTTTACAGAACCAGGTGACCGCCACGTTTCCTTCTGGCTCCAATTTTCTCTGTTGTGGAAGGTCGCTGGGGGCAGCTGACCTGAGATGGGGATTCTCCGAGCAGTGAGGCCAGTGTGCCCTTCCTCACCATTCAGTTCTTACCCGGGACTCTTCCAATAGCTCAGTCTCCTCAGGGGCTGTTTCAGGCTCCGGCTCCAACTCTGGCTCTGGTTCTGCCCCCTCCTCCTCTTCTCTCTTGGTCTTCGCTGGTGTCCCTGGGGTCTGAGGCAGCACCCTCTGGACCCAGCCCAGCATCCTGACACCTGTAGGGGACCGAGTCCTTAGGCCCCTCCAGAATGCTCACAGTTGCTCCCACCATTCATGGGCTCCTTTTGTGAGTTATATATTTCCCTTTTCCTTCATCTTTAAAAATATCTTTGCAGTTATACCTCCAGGTATTTTCCTGATAGAAATACTCAAGCCCACAGACATATGTGTGTAAAGAGGTCGGTCACAACAGTGTTAGAGCAAAAGATGAAAAACATCCAAATATCCATCAGTAGGAGACTGGTTACTGGGAAGTATCTAATCGGTCTTCTGTAAGAGGGGCACAGATTAAATAAATTATAATACATCCAATAATGGAATATTATGGAGCCATTTTTTAAAGTAGATCAATTTGAACTAACATGGAAATATCTACATGCTTTGGACTCCAGTCATGAGCAAATCAGTTAAATGCTCCATGCCTCAGTTTGCTTGTCTGTAAAATGGGGGTGTTAATAAATAGTAGCTATCTTGTGGAAGTTAATGTGAGGATAAAATAAACTGATGAGAACAGTGACTGGCACACACTGAGAGCTTAATAAATGTTGGCTGTGACTATCATTGGATGTTAAGCAAAAATGCTAATGCTAGACTATCATGTTCAGCATAATCCCATTATAAATTTTTAAAAATACATTATGAGCAGCATATGAATGGAAAATAGTTTTTGTTTAATATAAGATAAAAATCAACCTATTTTCATGATCTAGAAATTTTTAAGAGAAAATAACAAGCCCCTTTTTTCATGGTTTACTGCAATAGTTCAGCCCTACCTTACACGGGCTCAGTTTCTGGCATCATTTACTTTCAGGGAATGGGCAGCCCTGCCCTTATGACTAAATCCCTGCAGGATGGCCTGGCCCAGCGGGCGCCACACAGGTCAATATATGCAAACTCCCAGCCTTGAAGGGCCCTTCGGAGGCCGTGCCCGGCATGGTGTATCCTCCCTCCCCCCAGCCATGGGCAGCCAAGGTATTCTCTGTCTCTCGTTGCCAGGGACCCTGGCCACAGGCTGCAAAGGGCAGGCACAGGGCCCAGGACCCCTGCCCCAGTGCCCATCTTCCCGCAGCCCCGGCCATGCTGCCTGCCCTACTACTCACAGCTCTGACTCCTGTCCCTGCTCTGGCCTCAGCAGCCCAGCTTCTCCTAAGCGAAGCTGTGCTGCAGGACACAGCTCTGAGTGGGGGGTCAGATCCCTGGCTCAGCCGCCAAAAATGTGACTTGGGCCAGACATGACACCTCTGGTCTTCCATTTCCTTGTTGGGTATGGGGGTAAAAACACTGATTTCCAAGGTTGGTAGAGCCCAAGATTGCATGTTTAGGACGGCAGATTCCACCGATCCCAGCCAGCCCAGGCAGCCCCGTAAGCCATGATCACCTCATCCTCACCTCCTCCCACTCAGCCTCAGTAAATAAGCGTTTTCATCACCACTTCATAGCCAAGGAAATGGAGGTACAGAGAGGTCAGCAGACTTGCCCAAAGTGACACAGCCAGTAAGCGGCCCAGCTGAGTTTACACTCAGGTCTGCCTGGCTCCAGGTGTCCTACATCTACCCCGGAGGTACTGACGTTTGCCCAGGATCGGCTGCTTCTGCAGGCCAGTCCTGCAAGCCGTTTGACAGCAGGCAGCAATGCTGGCTTGTGCTTCTGAACCTTCTGGAAATGACTAGGGAAGCCTTCCCCACTCCCAGTTTCCCTTCTTCCCCCAGACCCAGCCACTTCTTCCTGCAGAGAAACACGTGCAGGCCCCTCCCATCTTTTTGCCCTGTTGCTGCTGATTCCACATTGATGAGGGAGGCGCAGGAGGGAAGGGGGGCCTGGGAGTGGTACCCAGAACAACAACAGTGCTTGGACCACCAGCCTTTCAGAGCCTTCCGGGGAGCTGCGGAAGATACAGATTCCTAGGCCCCTCTAAACCCTCTGCAGGATCTGGAATCCGTATTTCACAAGCTGCCTTGGAGAGTCACTAAGGTTTGAGCCTCACAGGGGAAGACAGAAGCCTCGGGTTTCCAGCCTTGCCGGCTTCTCCATGTCCAAATGGCTTGATGGGAGAAGAGCACGGAGGGAGTCTCATCGGGGGTCGCACGGAGCCGCGACCTCACCCTGAGTTACCTGCTCAGATGCCGTCCACCAGCCAGGAACTGCCTCTTCCTGCCTCTCTCAGCTGGCCTCTCAGACACAGAGGGGATTAATTGGCAGCAGCCGGGCCGGCCCGTATGCAAAGGATTAGGAGGTTCTAAAGAGGGTGGGGAGGTGGCAGTGGAAGAGAAGACATTGATGCGGAGGGAGCCGGCAGCAAACCCCAGGGGCCCCCAGGAATCGGCCCCGGGGAAGGAGCCCTACATGGCCCTGGTTTGAGGCACCATGAGCTGCCAGGGGACCTGGTTCCCTGCGTACCGTGGCCAACCCACAGAGCAGCTGGTGGGAGGATAAGAGCTTGGAGTCCCCAGGTGGTTCTGGGAGACTCCTCAAGGTAGCAGGGGCCTGTCAACTCTCAGTCAGCAGTGGCAGGAGGCACATTCCAGCTCTGCAGCCCCAATGCAGGGACTCAAGCAGAGTCCCTCTGTCTCAGAATCTTCTGCAGCTTGGGCAGGGCCTCAGCACCCCCTGCCTTGGGATCCACCAGAATGGCTGTGGTCCCAGGGCTGGGCCTTTAGGGAGGACCCAAGGACGGACAGATGACTGACTGCATCCAAGCCGGCCTCCTGAACTGAGGTCGAACCCTGGAGGGGGATGGCGATCTCAGGGGAGAGCGGGAGAGGGGCAGAGGCCCAGCACAAAGGGGCTCAATGAGGTGACAGGACCTGGGTGGGGGGCAGGGCAGTGGGCTGTTTAGCAAAGGGGCAGGGGACTTGATCACCTACAACATTTCTCGACCTTGCCTGTGTGCCAGGCAGCTTGCCAGCCTTGGCACATTGAGAAGGACAGAAATAGGACCTGCCCTCACGGAGCTCACATTCCAATGGAAGATTCAGAAGTAAAAAAGATTAATGATGAACTTAAAAATATTGCAGATATGCTGAGTGCCATGAAAGAAACACACAGGGCAGAGGCGTGTGTGAGGTGGCGGGAAGCGGGAGTGGCACAGGCGCCTCTACGAAGAGGCTGGAATGAGCACCTGAAGAGCAGAGCGGGGGCCAGGGGCTTAGTGGGTGTAGGGGAGAGTGGTGGGAGATGAGGTCCAGGACAGATCAGGTAGGGCCTGTAAGCCACGGCCAGAAGATTGGGTTTTAGCTGATGGCCCGTGGAAGCCCATGGTGGTTTAGAACAGGGGCCGGACGCCACCTGTGCGGCTGTTTTGTAGTGGGCAGGTGTGGAAACAAGGCGCTAGTCAGGAGGTAGCGGTGGAACAAACCAGTCTGTGACTGGACGACCCCTGTCCTCTCCTTCCTGTGCAGAACCTCTGATATGCAACCACCCCCAAGGCAACCGGTGTGGGAGAATGTCCTTTCTGCCGTGCTCTGTCGATACGCCGGGCTGCTGGGGATCAGCGCTCCTCCCCATGGCACCTCCAGCCAGAGAGGACAGTGAGCTCTACTGCTCTGCCTGGGTGTGCAAGTGACGGCCAGCGTCATGGGTGATGCTCACCCTTGCCTCCAGCTCGACAGAGGCCAGTGCAGAGATGACGAGGCTTGGACCGAGCAAGTGGCAGGAGAGAGAAAAGGGGAGGGGAGGGCAAAGGGAGGTGTTGAGGGTGTTCAGCTTAGGCAACTGGCAGGTGGTGCCATTTACTGAAAAGAGGGAGCCTGGGGCTGTGGCGTAGAATAGTTTGGGGAGAATCATGGGCTCTACTTCGTTGTCTGAGACACATCTGAGTGGAAATGTGCACCAGGTGGTGAGAGGTGTGTTTTGCGGGGTGGCGGGTGTCTGGAGTCTGGGAGAGGTGGACGACTGGAGATGGAAACTTCGGAGGCATCAGCTCAGCTTGTAGATGATGCTTAAAGCCACAGGACTCACTGAATCAAAAGTAAAGAAGAGAAGGACCAGAGATGATGCCTGGAGCACACTGGCACATTTCAAAGTTGGGAAAAGAAGGAGGAGCTAGGAAAGGAGACTGAAAGAGCTGCTGGTGGGGTAGGGGAAGAGCCAGGAAGCCGGGTTTGCTGCAGCCAAGACGGCTGAGTGTGTTGGGGGAGGATTGGCCACGTGGGGCCACCGTGTGAGCGGAGGCTGACCTGGGCCCCAAGGTTCGGCAACCTGGGGGCGTGGAGCCCGGCCAGTGGTCAGAGTCAGGTGGGCCTGGCTGAAGAGTAACGAGCTCTAGGGTGAGGCAAATGAACGAACCTCAGATACACCCCAGTTGGATGACTCTCGTGTGCATATATACGGAGGGAAAGAAGCCAGACTCAAAGGACCCCAATGGCCCATGCGTACAAAGCTCAAATAGGGCACAATTAGCCTGTCTTGTCTATGGCTGCAAACATAGGTAGTAAAATTATAAAGAAAAGCAGTGGTTATACTACTCGGCCAGGAGAGTGGTTACCTCTTGCAGGAGGTGGGACTGAGAAGGGGTATGGGGAAGCTTCTAGGGGCTGGCGGGGCCCTAACTTGCTTTCTTTATCTAAAGACATCAATTTTTTAAAACAACGTTATTGTCATATAATTTGTATGCTGTAAAATTCACCAGTTTTAAGGGTACAACTCAATGATTTTTAGTAAATTTACTGAGCTATGCAACATCTAGTTTCAGAACATTTCCATCAGCCCAGTAAGATCCCTCATGCTGGTTAGAATCACTCCCCATTCCCCCCGCCAGCCTCAGGCAACCACTAATCTGCTGTCTGTCTCTAAACATGTGCCTTTTCTAGACATTCTATATAAATGGAGCATATAATATGTGGAGTGTTTCTGTGTCTGGTTTCTTTCATTTAGCATAATGTTTTGATGATCATCTACATTGTAGCACGTATCCATAATTCATTTCTTTTTTTAATTCCCAAGAGTATTCCATGGCATACAGTCTGTTTCCATGGCATAGATATATTAGTCTGTTTACCTATCCGCTAGTCAATGGACACTTAAGTTGTTTCCACCTTTTGGCTATTATAAATAATGCTGCTATGAACATCTGCATGCAAGTCTTTGTGTGGACATATATCTTCATGTCTCTTGGGAAGATTCCTAGGGGTAGAAGTGCTGGGTCATATGGTAAATTTATGTTTCACTTTTTAAGAAACTGCTACACAGTTTTGCAAAGTAGTACCCATATCTTGACCTGACTGGTAGTTACACAGGGTTTCACTTTATAAATTATGAGTTACATTATATATTTATGCACTTTCTGGATTTTGTTATATTTTTAACTTTAAAAGAGTTTTTAAAAAAAATTGTGATGGGGTGGTGAATGAAGTTCAGGGAAAGTTTTCTTTAAGGGGTGGGATTTGGGGCTGCTGCTCTGGGGCTGGATGGGGCACTGGAGGAGAAGCAAATAGGGAGCCAAATCCTACTTGAATCTCACAGTAGGGATGCCAGGGCCCATCAGGCTCAGCACTTGGGCAGGTGTATGCAAAAGCACGTGCCAAGATATGCAAATAAGTTAAGAGTCTCCCCAGGGTTTCCTCACGGGGATGCGGGGGCAGGGTCCAGGGTCCACCTCCAGTGGTTCTTTTTTTTTTTTTTTTTTGGCCTCCCTGCGAGCCTTGTGGGATCTTAGTCCCCTGACCAGGGATTGAACCCCGGACGACGGCAGTGAAAGCACTTAGTCCTAACCACTGGACCGCCAGGGAACTCCCCCAGTGGTTCTGACCTTGATGGTGGTCAGGCCCCAGGGCTTCAGGGTGCTGGGCTTAGGACCTCATGACCTCGCTTTTTTGGGAAGGTGGGAGGGAGGCTGCAGGCCTGCAGGGAGAGTATCACCTGCTAATCCCTGTCCTGCTGAGGCCACCACTCTCCCTGATCCCCTTATGCTGACCCTGGATCCTGGAAGCCACTAATCTCCACCTCTGGAGACTCAAGGACTGGCAGGCAGGGCAGTGCCCTCTTCCGTGAGGCTTGTAAGGAGGGGAGCAAGTGTCCGTGAGCCCTGCCAGCTCACAGGCACTCGTCCCGGCAGGGCCGGGGGCCCTTGCCTAACACAGATGGGAGCTTTGAGGCCCAGAGACAGACAGTATGTAGTCTAGGGTCACACAGCCTGCCCTGGCCGGCCCTGGCCAGCCCTGGCATGGCCACCCCCAGGGAGACCCAGCTCCTTGTCTGATTTTCCCAACATGCCCAGCCAGTGTGAGGCCTGGGAGACGGCATCCTTCAGGAAGGCTGAAAGAGGGGGCCAGTGCAAGGACCCCTGGCAGCAGCCTCCGCTCCTCGGAGCCTCCGGTTGTCATGGTTGCCGAGGAGCCGGTGCCCTCACAATCAGGCTGCAATGGGCATTGTCTCCACAGAATGTCCCTTTATTCTCCTACTGCCTCAAAAGGCGCTGGGCCTCGGCCCATCTCCCTGCCTCTTTTCCCCATTGAGCGGTCGGCAGAGCGGAAAATCCCTGTAAGCCTGTGCACCTGGGGCCCGCGGCCTGCAGGTGAGGTACCACTGTGGCGGACCAGGAGCAGGGAGCCCTCTCTCCCCTCTACCCTCACTTCCTACTTCCCTGCCCCTTCCCCACGAAGGCCCAGCCTTCGAGGCGGCTTCCCCATCTGCTCGCCATGCCCTCTCCGTGCTCCTCCATGGCCCAAGGTCCTCTCTCCTCCTGCCCACCACCCTACCGCCCACCTCCATCTCTCACCTCCAACTGGGGTCAGGAAGAAAGCAACGGGACTCAACAAATTCTCACTAAAGTTTAAATGACTCAAAGGCTCTGGGAATATCCACTTTTTAAAACGAAGGACTGGGGAACCAGCCATATTTTTTCTAGTTCCTGTCTATCACGTCTCTCCCCTTATTTAAAACCTTTCTATGTCTCCCTGTAGAATGTTGAGTAAATGCCAGATACCTTAGCTAAGGCCAGAAGCCCATAATTAATTACCCAGAGGCAGACTGAGCTCAACTGTGAATCCACTTGCTGCTGCTGCCGCTTCCTGCTCATTATTGAAGAACAGACACAAATGGCATCTCTTTTTAGACCATTCGCTGAATCCTCCAGCCTCCTCAGACACACATCCCCTGTACTGACCTCTGCCGGGGTACTCAGCACATCCTCTGTGTGTGTGTGTATTTGAGCGTCCCTGACCCCACCACAGCTCCTGGCACACAGTAGGTGGTCAGTACCTGTTGGACGAGTAGATAAATTGGCACTGGCCAAGGTTGTGTTCCCACACAGAAGGGTGTCTGGTTGGGGTGTCTCTGCCCCCCCCCCAGCCATGGCCCGCATCATCAACCTGGTGCCCTGGGAGGACGGCTCCACCCACGTGTACGCATCCCCTGCCATCCTGTTGCCCGTGGCACAGCGGCGCAACAAGCTGGCCAGCGTGAAACAGCAGCTCTACCACCCAGCCCTGCCCAGCCTGCGCCGCATGGACATGGACTCCGTCAGGGCCTGCCTTTCCGACGAGCACTGCCAGTCCACCACCTACTGCGGCAAAGGTCAGGCCACCTGGCCACCACCAGCCCCTCTGGGCCTTCGGGGAAGGCGTGGGTGGTTTGGAAGAGAGAGATCTCGGAGGGAGAAACCATGAGTGGCAGGTGAAAGGGTTAAAGGGAGTCGCCCCAGCTCTGCTCCGCCCTGCCTGGGTATCCTCCAGGTCTGAGCCTCTGTTTCCTTATCAGTAAAATGGGGATGCTGACAGTGCCAGCCTGTCAGGGCTATTTTGAGATTAAAATGAGATAAGGCATGAAAAGCTCTTGGAGTAGTGCCTGGCACATAATATGTGCTCAACAATAATGTTGTTATTATTAATGGAGAGGGAACTGTGCAGAGGCCAGCAGTTGCAGGAGGAGGAGGAGGAATAATAATAGCAATAATAACAACTTCTGCCCAATCATCTCTCCCTTTGAAAAAGGAAGAGAAAGACACCTGTCATGAAAGAGACGTGGACATGGGAGCCTTTGGGGTAAAGGGCCACACGGGGCTAAGGAAGAACCCTTCATCGATTGAGAAGCTTGGGTATGGAGATAGCGGTGCCACACAGACACCCACACTCACTCATTCCAGCATATTTATTAATTGCCTGCTTTGTGCCTGACACTGTGCCTGGAACAAAGGCGCTCCAGCTAGCGGGAACAGCACATGCAGAGGCCTGGAGGGGAAAAGCTGCGTGAGGTGTTGGTGAACTTGAGGGGCGTGTTTAGGTGGGAGGATAAGGAGTGCGGGGGCAGCAGGAGCTGTGGCTGCGGATGGCTAAGCTCAGTGGCAGGGAGGGCTAAGCTCAGGGGTCTGGGCTTCCTGGGGAGGTAGATAAGAACCTCTGAAGACTTTAAGATGGAAAGAGGCCCAAGCATTGGGGCCATGGGGAGTGGGTGACCCAGAGAGACTAGAAGCGGATGATGGGGGGGAGGGTGAGTGATTAGGACACTGGGAGGGACCACAGTGTTCAGGAAGTAGTGATAGTGTCTGGCCACAGGGGAGGGATTTGGAAGGTATTTAGGAGATAAAGTAACACGATTTGTACCAGTGTGGGTAGAGGGGCAAGAGTGAGGAGTCCAGGGTGATACCCAGGTTCAGAGCCCGGTGGCAGGTGGAGTGAGGGTGTCAGAGACTACAGGGAGATCTCCAGAGGCCCCACAGAGACCCCTGCAGGGCCAGGAAGGGAAACACAAATACGGGAAGTGGGTGAGGATGCAGTGGGGGGAAGGGGTGAAAGGTGAGGTGGAGTCCCGACACCCCCCTCCGAAGGGGAGCAGCTATGGGGTCCTGCTGATACTGTGTGGGAAAGGTCAGCACAGTTCTACCAATTTCCTGGCTTCCGGGAGAGGCCAGGAGTCTAGATTTTTAGGGAGAGCTCTTGATTATTGCAAGTATGTTTTTAGTAAAAGCAATGGAGTCACAGTTTCAAAACTCAAAATGCTGTAACAATGTACATTTAAAAAATTCTCACTCTTCCCCTGCCATCCCCACTTACAGGTAACCACTCTGAGCTCCTTCTGAATCCTTCCATTTTACTGTAAATACAACCTATTCTCTTCCTCCCCAACTTTTTTTATTAGGAACATATTCAAACATAGAGGAAGGTTGAAAGACTAATACTATGAACATTCATTGCCTTCCACCTGCTTCAATGAACGTTTTGACATATTTGTTTTCATTCTCTCTCTCTCTCTCTCTCTCTCTCTCTCTCTCTCACACACACACACACACACACACACACACACACACACACACACACTTTAGCAAGCAGTTCCCAATGATAGAAACAACCTCAATACCATTATCACATCTAGGAAAGTTAAAAATAATTCCCTAATATCTAATATTCAGTCCATATTAAAACATCCCCAATTATCCCTAAAGATGTCCTTTATAGCTGTCAAAAAATTTTTGGAACCAGGATTCAATCTAGGATTGTACCTTGTAATTTGTTGTCATGTCTCTTGGGTCTTAGTCTAAAACAGTCTACCCACTTTCCATTTTTCCCTCATAATACTAACTTTTTAAAGAGTCCAAAACAGTTTTATTGTACAGGAGTCCTACATTGTGAATTTGAGTGATTGTTTCCTTATGGCGTTGCTTACCTTGATAGTCTATTTTCTGTAAACTAGAAGATAGGTGTAGAAGCTTGATTGTAGGAGCTTTCACAGGTGTTGGATGCCATATTTGCCATGATGGCTCAGCAGGAGGCGCATAATGTCATTATCCCACTATTCGTGATGCTAAGTTTGATGACTTGGTTAGGTGATGACCTGAATCTATATTCTTCTTTGCCTCCAATCGTCTCAACTTTAGGCTTTAAAGCCATATAAAGGCATATACTCTTCTGCACCTTGGAAGGTTTTGAATCAAGATTTTTAATCAAGGCATAGTGAGGATGAATCATAGTTTATTTAACCAGTCCTTTAATGACAGACAGTTGAGTTATTTCCAATCATTTTCTATTACAAACTATGCTGAAATGGGTAAACTTTCTACCCACATCATTTCCCAGTTGTGCAACTGTGAAGTAGGATAAATTCCCAGAAGTGGGACTATAGGGTCAAGAGGTATGTGTATTTATAATTCCAATAGATAATGCCAATTTCTTTCCATAGGCTCAAATCAATTTATACCCCCCGCTGGCAACATATGGCAATGGCCCTGTTTCTGATAACTGCATTAACTTTTGGATTCTTTCCAATCTGATATGAAAAATTGGTATCAATGTAGTTTGAATATGCATGCATCTTATTATGAATGAAGCTGAGTGTCTTTTCATAGTTTAGGGACCATTTGTATTTCTTGTGTTTGTGTGTGACTGTTTACCTATTTTTCTTTTTTTCTCTTTTTCTTCTATTTTGTTTTATTTTATTTTATTTTGTCTTGATTTATAGGAATTCTTTCAATATTAGGGAAATTGCACCTCATCTACAAAATAAGTGGAAATATTCTTTTCCCATTTGTCTTTTGACTTTCCTTATGTTTCCTTATGCTGCCATGCAGAATTTTATTTCTATGTAGTCCAAGTTATCAACATTTTCTTTAGGCTACCTGATTTTGAATTAGAGTTGGTAAGGCCTCCCCCACCCCAAGGTTATAAAGAAATTTATCCATGTTTTCTTCTAGTACGTCTATGGTTTCATTATTTTACATTGAAGTTTTTTATCTATTTGGAGTTTGTTTTGTTGAATGGGGTGTGTTAAGTAAGAATCCACTTGATCTTAGATTTTTTTTAAGTTGTCAAGTATTTCAAAAACCTTTTAAAGCAGTATGGACCAAACCTCTCCTGTGTGGGCCTGCAACCACTGGTGGACTCCTCCCTTTCTCTTTCTCCTTCAGATGACTTTGACAATGCCTACTTCACACTCCTCGGTGTCCCCAACAAACCCCTGCAGTGCTTGGTGAGTGTCCTTTGGCCCTGGCCCTGGGTTTGCTCTGGGGACCTGAAGGTCCCGCGTGCACCCAGCCCCAAGCACCTCGAGTGCTGGGCTCTACTCCGCGCACTTCCTCAGCTACTAGCTTGGGACCCTACCCCCTTCGCATCTCCTTCAGGGGCTTCAGGAACCCCCTGGGTCAGATGGTTCAAGTGCCCCCCGCGCCCTGACTCCCTTCGTCCTGGCAGGACATCACGGCGACCGGCCAGAGGCTCCGAAATAGGTGCCGCGAGGGAAAGCTGGCGCCCATCGCACCGGGCATCAACAGGGTCGACTGGCCCAACTTCACGCGCGCCATCGAGGACTGGTCCCGCTTCGTGTCCTCTGCCGGCGAATGCAAGCTGCCCTGCCCAAGCAAGAAGGGTCAGTCTACCGGCGGGGAGGATGCCTTAGTGTGGGAGAGACAACTGGGCCGCTGGGTCCCTAGAGCCCTGACCCCGAGCTCTGACCGCGGGCGGGGGCTTCGGGGGTGGGGTCTGACAAAGACAGGTCTAGGAGAGATAGGAGCAGCTGGGGCACTCAGAGCGGGCTGGACCCAGACAGATTGAGGTTCATAGAGACAGGGCTTGTCCTGGGGAGGGGGCGGGGCCAGGTCCGAGCCAGTGGGAGCCAGTGTGGCGGAGGTGGAGAGCGGGGCTGGTTCTGGGACTGACGGAGCTTAGTCCGGAGCGGGGACTGGTTCTAGGAGCAGGCGTGGGCGTGGCTTGGTCTAGGGGCGGGGCTCAGGTAAGTGTAGGGGCGGGGCTTGCTCTGAGCTGGCGTTGGGGCCAGAGATGGGCGCTCTCTCCGCAGTCGAGAGTTTCAGCGGCTCTGCGGTGCGGTACTTGAAGCCGGAGGTGACCCAGAACTGGCGGGTAGGTAGGGGCGCTGCTCCGTCCCTGGCCGGGAGGGGGTGGGAGAGAAGCGGCTAGCACGGGGGTCGGGAAGGGGGAGAGGAGACCGAGAGTAAGGTCTCCCAGTGCCCAGGGCCAAGATCCCCAGCAGAGAGTGCTATTGCGGGGCCTCGGCGGGGGAGTCCGTGTCCCCTCTACTCAGTGGACGCCCCCCCATTCCTCTGGCCCGCCCCAGTTCTGTCTTAACCAGAATCCCAGCCTGGATCGCTATGGACAGAAGCCCCTGCCTTTCGACTCCCTGTAAGTGACCCCACAGACCCCGGGGCCCCATACCTGGCGGGAGAGTGGGGTCTTGGCTGCTTTCACCACCGCATACCCAGTGGCCCTTGAAAATGTGAGACCTAGGAAGAACTGATTGGCTCCGAAACACCACAAGAAAATTGCCATTTCAAAATGACTAAATGTTTAATTCCTACCAAACGGAACATCCTGTCATCCAGTCCCTAGCAACTCCACCTTTCAGAGTGGAGGAGTTAAGGTGGGGCGAAGGTGCAGTGTAATGTTGGTGGGATGGCGCCTGCCGATGTGTTTGTTCCCAGATAGGGTCACCCTTCCTCGCCTCGGCCTCACCCTCCTCTCTCTTTTGCA
>NW_006796201.1:689265-689725 GCF_000442215.2 Lipotes vexillifer
GGGGGGAAATGACCCCGCCCCCGCCCCACATTTGGCCACGCCCCCAGTCGGGCAGCGCGCGGGCCCTCGTGAGGGAGGCACCAGAGGATTGGTACCCTCCTGGATGATGTCAGGGGGGCGCGAAGGTCTTCCCCCTGGAGGGATCTTCGCCAGGCAAAAGTGCAGCCCACTGGGAGATGGAGGGAGTAGAGTGCCTTTCCCTCCCGATTTGGCCCAGAGGAGTCCAAAAGGCAAAGATGGGGGTTAGGGGGATTGGGGGGGAGGGGGTACCTAGGAGAAGAGCAGGGACTGGAAGAGTAAACAGACATATAAGAAATACATTGGAAGGAGCCAAGAATTTGCCTTCCAGGAAGCAGGTGAAGTGGTAAGGGCTGGGACAAGTGTTCCCAGGAGAAGAATGCAAGATATTCAAGCACCTTCATAATTTGGCCATCTCCCACCTCTCCAGCCCCGTTCCCTA
>NW_006796201.1:689735-694324 GCF_000442215.2 Lipotes vexillifer
CAGCAGTACCAGACTCCTGCGTGCAACCCAAACCAAGCAACCAGACACTCCATATCTTTGCTTGTGCTGTTTCAGCACCTAGATGATCTTTCTACCTCTGCCTGGAAAACTCCTCCTTACACTTTAAAGCCCAGCCCAGGTGTCCCATCCTCCTTGAAGTCTTCTCTGACCTTCTGCCTTTCCCCTCCAGCTCAAACCCCCCTCCAGTTGGTCTCCGTATGTGGATCCCTCTCCATCTTAGAGCACACAGGCTATTGCATTATAATTATTGATGAAAGTTTGCCTTCTCTCACCCACCCTGTGCACACACAAGGGAAAGCATTTTTTTTTTAGCTACTATACAATGCCTGCCAGAGTAGGCTCACTAAATGATTGAAAAGTGAGTAAAGCTCCCGGGAGATAAACATGAGGCAAACCGGAAGTGGGGCTTGAAAGTCAAACAGACCAGCCAAAAATATATTAAAGATAATAGGGAGCCATTGAAGGCTCTTGAGCCATAGAGAGACAGGACAGAAGCTGTGTTTTCAGAGCCTCGAGGGCAGGAAGGTGGGTTTGGTGGGGAAAGCCTAGAGAAGGACAGCCTGATTTTTCCCCAGGACATCCTAGAGGCCCCCACCTCACCTGTTTCTTTCCACAGTCGTGTCAACTACCTGACCCCCTGGCGTTAATCTGTGAAAAGGAGGCCGATCCCCAGGCTGCCGAACCATGCCACCTCAGGTTCCCCAGCAGGACAGAGGGTATATGGTGGCAGCACCCATCTCCCTAAGAGTTTAGCCTGACTGGAAATAAACCTTATGCTCTATAAGGAGGCACCACACCCGTGTGTGTGTGTGTGTGTGTGTGTGTGTGTGTGTGTGTGTGTGTGTGTGTGATGCAGGGGCTGGGGGAGGGTCAGGACCTCAGGACCTCAGGATGTCTTGCCCTTACCTGCCTCCTGCCAACTCCTGGAGGACTGGTGGCAGTAGAGGGAGTTGGGAAAGATGTCTGGTGACCCCAGGTAGAGAATCAGGGTCTAGGCCCAGGGCCCAGCCAGGGATGAGGTACAGAGGCAGGCCTACCTGAGAATTAGGTTTTCTTTGTGCCCCTGTTCCCCTGCTCATAACCCTACAACCAAGCCCCTTCCACCTCAGACTCTGAACTTGAGCCCTAAAGAGAAAAGAGGGGGCTCGAAAGGGATTTTAGACACCTCTCAGAAGCCCTTGCCATCCCAGTGTGTGCTGAGGGCCTCCCTGGGCCCAGGGTTCCCCTGAAGAAGTGGAATCAGGCCCTGGAGGGTTGGCCTATGGTCTCTATTCCCAGTGAAGCAACTGAGTGTGGAAGTAAGATGAGGTGCCCAAGCCCACTCAGAGAAGAAAGTTTTCTCTCCCCAAAGCACCGCCAATGAACATACCATGTAAGCAAAAAGTTATCTGCTCTATCCACATAGCTTCAGGACTAGCCCTCACCTGCCTACCAACCTACAGAAAGGAGGCTTGATGTGCTGGGGACAGCCGTGGGGCTCCTGGGCCAGGTCCAGAATAACCCTGCTCAAAGTTTTGGGCTAAAGAAGAGTGTCTCGGCGTGGCTGGGTGTTTGTTAGAGCGGCCAGCATCGGCGTGGCTGGGTGTTAGAGCGGCCAGCATCAGCACTTAGCTCCAGGACCTTCCAAACACCATCCCACCTGTGGCCAGTCTGCAAGGACAGACCCAGATCAGGGTAAATAGCCACCAAGCCCAAGAACTGTTTGAACAGGACTTCTGGTGCTAGAGTCTGAGGCCTCAGGGACCCATGAACCTTCTGAAATCATGTGCAAAACCGTGGGTCCACCCACATGTGCATTTTCCATGGAAAGTCTCCTTGTTTTCATCTGATTCTCAGGAGAGTCAGTGCCCACAAAGGTTAGGAAACCCTGACTTACATCCTCCTCATCCCCTTCCACTAATATTTACTGAGCACTAGTGGATGCAAGCCTGGTCTCAGGTGGAAGGAGTTTAAAACAATAATACCAGCCCCTCACCTCTGGACCCTGTGTTATACTGTTTAGAACACATCATCTCCTCCAGGCCTCATACTCCATAAGCACCCAGGAGAGTGAGCAGAGCCAAAGCTACCCTGCTTCACAGATGGGAAAACTGAGGCCCAGATCAGGGAAAGGCTCCAGCCAAAACCAGAACCCAGGACTCAAAGTCAGTCCCAGCACCTGTCATAGCACTCACATATAGTTTGTGCTTGATATTCGCAGAATACGTTATTTCCCAGAATGGGGGTCTTTTGTTCAATCTTGGGTAATAAACAAGGAAATGAGTTGTTTTGTTGTCTGATATGCAGACAGAGCCTGCCTTATAAATTTGAGGCTGATTTTAATTTCTTTTGGGGGTGGTGTTGGAGATCATCACCCTTACACCGAGGTGAGGGAAGGAGTCTGTCTCTCTGTCCTGAAGTATGGGGCTCTGCTGACAACAGGGCAGGAGACGGGAGCGTGGGGAGGAGGGGATGGGAAGTGGCAAGCAGACCAGAGCCCTTTCCTCCTTGGGGGCCTGTCAAGGAGGTATCCAGCTTCCTGCCATTTCGTGCAGGAAGCAGCAGCTTCCTCTAAGCCCAGGGGCAGCCCACCTGGACCGAACCTTGGGAAGCCATCGGCGAAGGCCCCTGAGGTGTGAGAGCCACATTCTTCAGCCCTGAGTGTCCCCTCCAACATGACAGCTCAGAGAGAAATAGATCTGCCCAAGGCTCATAGCAGAGATGCTGGAGTCCTGGCCTGTGTGAGACTGGGGGCAGTCAGGGAGCTCCAGAGAGCGTGCTGAGATACCAGAGGGAATCAAGTGCCTGTGTGTGTTCTCGTGGCCCTGCTTCCTTGACACTGAATAACTAGACAAGTCCATGTCCATGCTGGGTGCTGGGACACAGACCAGAAGACTTGCCTGCCTTAGAGGTACTTCTAGTCCAGTAGGAGAGAGGTAAACCCAGCTGATTCAAACCTGAAAGCAGAAGGTGAGAATGTGAGCACACCTAGATCATGTTCCTCAAGCCTAGGAATTTGATTAGGTCCTTCCTCACCAGTTGTACACTGAATCCTAATTTCGTAGATATAAAAATATGTGCCCCACCATTGTAAAGCAATTATACCCCAATAAAGATGTTAAAAAAAAAAAAATATATGTGCCCAAGAATCAAGGAAATACAGAGTAGATGCGTATTAACAAGTCTGATTTAGTATGCACTTGCTATTTTTTACGTGCAAGGCAATGTATCAATATTAAGCACTTTGCAGTGCCCAGGAGGTGGGCAGTTTTAGACCCATTTTACAGATGAAGAAATGAACTCAGAAAGGCTAAATGACTGGCCCATGGTCACACAGCTGGTGATTGGCAGAGCTGGGAATTGAAGCCAGCCTGCCTGACCCCCTGAGCCTGTGGCCACCATACTCTACTGCCTTCCTGCTATGAGAGAGATGCACGCCAAGAGTCGGGGGGAAACCAGTGGGGACATTCGACCTGAGCTTAGAGAGAGGAGAAGATGTTCCACCAAAAAGTTCTCTTGGAGTTACTGGCAGTGGCAGAATTTGCAGGTTGAAAATCCCAAGAGATGGAGAGAAGCCACCCAGCCTGGGCCACTGTCTCCCGGCCTGGAAGTTCCCTCAGCCTCAGGGGGCTCTTTGCTCCTCATAGAGAGATCACAGTAGAAATCCTCCCTGTGGCCATTGCCTTGGGGACAGCCCAGCCCCCATGGCCTCACCTCCAGGCCTTCCTGGCCTGATCCCAATCCAGTACCCAGGCCCTGGGCCTCCATGCGCTACCCCTACCCCCAACGGCATCACCAGTCTCCTTGCTGTTTCAAACACCCAGGCTCCTGTCTGCCTCCTAACCTTTAGTCAATGCCTTCCTCCCACCTGAAATGCTTTCCCCATCTCTTCCTACCCAAACCTCACCCTTTCTTCCAGGCAGGCCTCTCTCAAATCCTCCCTTCTCCCCAATTCTTCCCCAAGACTATGAGGACAGGAACCGTAGCTGTTTCAGGGGGACTAACTCATAGCCTCTGGCCCACCGTAGGCTCTTAGGAAATACTGCACTCGCCGGCCCCTCTTATCTCTCTAACAGGATCTGGGACTCAGGACTGGGGCCTGGGGCCTCCCAGAACCAACACACGGGCATGGACTAAATGATACAACTACTACAAAGTAATAGTTGTGTTTATTACAAAGTAACACGCAAAACACATACCCTCACCCTGGGGCTGGCAGTGGGGAGGATCAGGGATGGAGTAAGCGTCCTAGCTCAGGGAGAACGGGGTGAGGGTCGGGGAGGACTCTCACAGGTAATGTTTTGTACTAAATACCAGCAGCTTTGACATTTCTGACCCTACCTTTTGATACATGAAAACCTCAAAACTCTCTCATCTGAAGTTCTACCTTCATACCCTGCCACACCAGCTCAATGTCTGGCAAACAGCAGGTGCTCAGTGATGCTTATGGATGAACAAAGGCAAGAATGCAGACCCAGAGTGGGGATGGACACACACGCATAGTGAGGAGGGAGACCCCACAGGCCGCAGCCCACCTCCGCCCCTCCCCTCGACCTCCTTTTCAGGGCCCTGAAGGAGGACTGGGCATT
>NW_006796201.1:694399-728352 GCF_000442215.2 Lipotes vexillifer
AAGGCCCGGGCCTTCCTGCCAGAATCTGCAAAAATCAATAGCGGCCAAGGCTTTTCCTGGAGGGCATGACCTCAAGGAACAAAGAAAGCACCTTGAGGATGGGATGTGGAGCTTATCACAGGCGAGCCTGGCCCAGGCGCAGAGGCCTTGGGCAAATTTCCAAGGCCTGAGCAGTCCATGGTCCTGTCTGGGGCCTGCTCTGGAGGAGGGATGAGGCTGGTGACTGGGAGGTCTGGTGGAGGCTCTCTATGGAGCTGCCTGTGCACAGATGGCAGGACAGAAAACGGAGGCTCCAGTCCCTCAAGGAGCTGAGAGCAGGCCCGAGGGCTGGCTGCCCCCTCTGCCTGCTGGTGAAGAGCTTTCCTGCTTCCATGGCCAGCCCTGGTGCCAGCACCAGTCCCGGCCATTGTTCCCAGCTTCCTGGCCCGCAAAGAGTGGGTTGGAGCCAGAGCCCCGGGCTTCAGTGGCTGAAGCTGGAGGTCTGTGGGTTCAGAGCCCAGGCGGTCCCACCCCACCGCCTATCCCCCTACCTAGCCAGACCCCACAATGCCAGGCCTCTCTCATCACTGAGCATACAGCTTTGGGAAGCCCCTGGACTTCTCAAGGATCAGCACAAAACACATCCTCAGGTCTGCCCTGCCCATGCCATGGAGGTGGTATGAGGCTCAGACCAGCTGGTGGATGGGAAAGGTCTTGTGTAGCAGGGTGGGCGTGGGAGAGCCCTGACACTCAGGTAGGAGAGCTAGGCTGGCTCCCTTCTGCCTCTGACCTCCCAGTGCTCTGCTTTCCTGAGTGGCCACTATGTGGCAAACACTCCACTTAGGTCATTTCATGGGACCCTCACCCTAAGCCCAGAAGACAGCATTAATGGCTCCATTTCACAGATGAGGAAAATGAGGCCCAGAGAGGTCCAAAAACCTTCCCAAAGCTTTGGTGCTGATGAGTGGCAGAGGCGGGACTCCAGCCCGGCCTGACCGTTGTGCTCTTAACTATGACAGCACAGCACTGCCACAGGGGTTCATGAGCATAGGCTCCACCCTTGGAGAGCAGGGTCCTCTCCCACTGCCCACCTGGGGGGCCGAGCACAGAGCCAGCCACACAGTGGGAGTCTGACAGAGCCGTCAAGATGATGGGCTCCCTAGGGAAGTTGTCTTTGGTGGCCCAGCTTGCTCTGGCAATGACTTCGAGGACCCAGGAAAAGGGACCCCCACCCCACCCAGCAGTGCCTCTTTCCCCAGGAAGGGGAAATTATTAACTCCAGAGTGTGAATTTATGTCAGCCTCTCGCTCTCGCTCCTCTGGCCCTCATCCACATGTCACCCCTCACCCCAAGGTACCACCCTCTTCCCATCCTGTCAGTGGTTGGGGCAAAGGGGATGATTACCCGGAGGTTAAAGGTGATAGTGCTAGTTTGTAGCCCTAGCCATAGCGCCTGAAGTTCCCCCATGAAAATTCCATGCTCTAAGAGACGGAGCCTCACATCAGCTATGGGACACAGGAAGCGGTGGGGTTCCTGGGCAGGTAGGTGGGAGAGGTACCTGTGTGTGTGGCCAGGTACAGTGTGTGGCTGCTTAAGCCAGTCTGCGCTGTTTCTGTCACTTACAATCAACAGAAACCAGAATGAGACAGGTGGGGAGCAGACTGGAGGCCGAGAGAGGCAGGAAGGGGAATAGGGGCCACAGGTTGATCCGGTTACCTTCCCAGAATCAGAGCGACAGGTCTCTAAGGACCCTTAGAGATCAGAGGTCAAGACCTATGCTTCAGATGGAATCAAGGCCCCAAGAGGAACAGAGCCTGCCTGGGATCACTTGTTATCAAAGGTCTAAGACCTGAGCCTCAACACGCAGGCCCCCCAGGCCAGGGCTCCATTCACGGCCCTGGTTTTGGCCCAGGTGGGAGCCCCACTGCTTTGTGAGGGGAGGCAAGGTGGGGACAAAAGAAGAAAAAGTCATTGCACCCTCCATGTGGGCTCATCCAGGGCTCCTCTGGCCCCTGGCACACGCAGAACACCACCCGTTCAGGAAGAGCAACCCGAAGCTATAAAGCACCCAATACGTGCCAGTGCTTTCCAGGGGTCTCTGCGAGGTGGGTGGGTTTTGCCTAAGGTCACTGGACTACAAAGGAAGCCAGGATTCAAGCCGGGCACAGGGACAAGGGGTCCTGCGCGTCCTCGCTGAGAGGTGGACGCTTGCACACGGCTTCTCAAGGGCAGAGTCCTCCTGTGGCCACATGCAGAGGGAGTAAGAGGATCATGGGGTCCTGGTCACATCCGGGGTCCCCCCTGGCCTCTCCACTAAGACTTGTGCAGCCAGTTTTGAGCTCTCTGCGGCGTGGGTAGCTCCTTGTCCTCTTTCTGCCCTCACCTCCACCCCTACCTTCAGGGCAGGGGTCCCTCCTGACCACCCTCCACTGGCTCTCAGCCCTGGGGGCAGTTGCTTCTACCTTCCTCTCCCCACCTCCACCCTTGCCTTTGAGAAACAGAAGCCTGAGTTGCAGTTGGCCCACTGCGGGACAGGACAGGGGACAGAAGAGGGGTGCAGGAAGTCTGAGATGGAGGCGGCTGGGCTGGACATGCAGATGGATCACCGTGCAACAGGGTGAGTAGGAGTGGGGTGAGAGCATGTGATGCTCGGGGGCGGCGCCTGTAGGCTGCTCCAGGCAGACCCTGATTTTCCACTGGGGCTAAACAAGCTCTCCTGCTTACCAGGCCCAGTGCCCAGCTTCTGACCATCCATGAGCTGCCGGTCCCTCACAGATTAGCTCCCTTTACAGGGGCTGCAGTTAAACCCCAAGGATGTCAAGAGGTCACAGCCCAAGGATCCCAAGTGTCCCGCAGTTGGTACCGTCAGCATTGTCACAGCTTCCCCACCAGGGCCGCCGTATGCGATTCCACTTAATTCTCACAAGAACCAAGCAAGGCAAGGGTTAACCTCCCCATTTTATAGATGAGGCAACTGAGTCCCAAAGAGGTTAAGTGACTTGCCCAAAGTCACACAAACAGAATGTTCAAAACATTCAAACCCAGCCTTATGTCCCAATCCCAAGCCTGCCACCCTGGCCTGCACACCTCACTCCCTCTCCACGTCCCAACATTCCCCTCTGAAGAATGACCAGAACAAACTGTGCTTTGGTCTGTGAAGGTCAATGTCTTTACTTCTAAAGCATACATTGGACTCACTATATATTAACATCAAAAGGGCTATCTAAAATGGAGTCATTCTTTTTAAAAATCCAAATTCTCACATTTTTATATAAGATCCAAAATGACATGAAATTAAACTATACAATGTTATGAACAGTATAACAACTGCTTTTAGAAAGCAAAATGAAAGAAAAACATTAGCAGTTGGGACTGTTGTCAGCCTGGGTTCCACGTCTTTTGAGGCATTGTGACTAAAGCCAGCACCAAGGGGAAGGACCAGCCCCTCTCTACGGGCACAGGAAGGGAACCTAGGCAGAGGAGGGGGATGAGGGCTTTTCAGACTTCTGAAGGTGAGAGTGGGACAAGACAGGTCTCCCTGCTCCTCTGGGATCTTGGGGTGGGCACTGATTAAAGTCTCCTTTTAAGACCCAGGGAAAGGGGCTGGGAGAGGGTGGGGCAGAGCTGGGTTCAAAAGAATCATTTTGATAGTAAAGGTCTTCTGGCTTTCCCGAGGACAGTCCCGGCCATCAAGCAATACCAATCGACTCCATCTACCTACCGGTTTCCTTAACAACCCTCTTCCCCTGCCCACTCCTTATCCTGGACACCCTCGGCTCCATGAGCCCAGTGGGCAGCCAGAGACCTAGGGGGGCCCTAGGAGGACCCGAAGGAGAACACTCTGGCCTTGGAAGCAGCTGGATGTTGTCCGGAGCATCTTGGTAGAGCAACACCCCTGAAGTACCGGCCAGCAACCAGCCTGATGGGGGAGGGTGCGCACGGGCTGGCAGGGCACTGTGGGCTCAGAGGCGTTCCCGTGGTCCTTTCACCTCCCCTACCCTGGGTACCCAGGCATGGTCTTGGCCCTGAAGCAGGGCTGGGGCGAGCTGATTAGGGCCATGCCCTTGAGGCTTTGGTTCACACAATTCAAAGGGGTGACACTTGTTCCCATCCACTGGGAAGATCACGGGCTTGGCCCTGCTTCCTCCCAGGCACAAGGTGATCTAACAATCCCCTCTTTCACATCAGTAGTTCTGTTGGGCTGAGTGCACATTCCCCACCAGTGCCTGGAACCATGCCGCAAAGGTGGGAGGGGCACTTCCAAAACAGTGGGATTAGCCCTGGGTGCAAAGGCTGCCTTTCCTCCTTTCCCTGTGGACAGCACTGTCCCTGGCTGAGTCACAGGAGAACTTCTCTGCCTCCTCCCTTCTGGCTGGGCCAATTGTTCTCCAAGCAGACTGAGCCCACAGGTGTGCAGCACCCCTGTATGTCTCGCCTGCCAGAAACCTGGAGGATGCATCGCCCCTGGCTGAAGCTGACGGAGAGGCCGGTGGCTCACAGTTTGCCCTCCTGGTCCCAGGACTACACCACGGAGCTGACCCTCTCCCTCAAACAGCAACCTGAAGGGGGATGCCCTACACCCAGCTTACCTCTGGAGTCCAGCCCTTCTCCCAGGCCCTACCGTGACCCTTCTCTTTCCTAACCTATCTGATTTCTGATTAGGCTGAAAGGTCTGGGAAGGTTGGGCTAGCACCACCCCCTCGTTGGGGTGGAGAGAGGCCATTTGACTTCCAGCCTGGTTCCAGGCCCCCAGAGACAAGGGAGGCTGAGGTCTCTCAAGAAAGCGAATCCTGTAATGGGAAAGAGGTCTGTGGGGTCAGGACCAGCCACAGCAATCTGCTGCCCCCGCCACCCCCCCAGGCCTGTACCGGGAGTGCCAGGCACCCACACCCTCCACCTGCCCAGCACCCTTCTGTCCTCACGCCCAGGGCCTCCCTCAGAACACCAAGCCGGGTGCAGGGATGGGTGCGAGGAGGCTGGGCCAGGCCTGGTGGGGGCCGCGGCGGGGACTCAGGGCAGGCAGGCGGCTACCTGGTAGGCGCCCTCGGCCGCAGCGGCGGCGGCGCTGTGCTGCGCGCTGTGCTCCTGCAGCAGGGCCACGTCCAGGAAGCGCTCACCGCACCACACGCACTTGAACTGCTGCTCCCGGGCGTGCACGCCCTGGTGCTTGTTGAGGTGCTCACGCTGCTTGAAGGCCTTGTCGCAGTTGGGGCACTTGTAGGGTTTCTCGCCCGTGTGCACCCTCCGGTGCCGCTGCAGGTCAGAGGCGTACTTGAAGCGCTTCTCGCAGTCCGGGCACTTGAGCGGCTTCTCGCGGGCCGGGTCGCAGCGGTGCTGCACAAACTCGGAGGACGAGAAGAAGCGGCGCTCACACAGGGTGCAGCGCAGAGGCTTCTCGGCGGCCGAGCAGTGGGCCAGCTGGTGCTTCTGCAGAGCCGACGCCCGCTTGTAGGCCTTGTTGCACACCGGGCACTTGAAGGGCCGCTCAGCCGCGCCCGGCAGGCACTTGTGCCGCAGCAGCTCAGCCGACTGGTCGAAGCCCTTCTGGCACACGGGGCACTTGAAGAGGGTCTCGAGGGTGTGCACGTGCTGGTGGTAAAGCAGGTGGCTGGGCTGCCCGAAGCCCTTCTCGCACAGGCCGCACTTGAAGGGCTCCTCGGTCTTGTGAGTGCGCCGGTGCCGCATCAGCGCATACTGCTGCTTGAAGCCCATGGGGCACAGGTCGCACTTGAAGGGCCGCTCGGCGCTGTGCGTGCGCTCGTGCTGCCGCAGGTCCGACGGCCGCTTGAAGGCCTTCTGGCACTCGCTGCAGCGGAAGGGCCGCTCCCCGCTGGGCGTGCACGGGTGCTGCAGCAGCTCGGATGACTCTTTGAAGTGCAGCTCGCACACATTGCAGCGGAACAGGTGGTGCTCCCCCGAGTGCGCGTACATGTGGCGCACCAGGTGCGAGCGGTGCTTGAAGGTCTTCTCGCAAACTGCGCACTTGTACGGCCGCTCTGAGCTGTGCGTGCGCTTGTGGTGCACCAGGTGGGACGACTGGCTGAAGCTCTTGTCGCACAGTGTGCACTTGTAGGGCTTCTCACCCGTGTGGATGCGCTCGTGCCGCGAGAGCTCCGACAGGTGCTTGAAGGGCTTCTGGCAGATGGGGCAGCTGTAGGGCTTGTCGGCTTGTTCTGCAGGGGCTACGGCGGGCGGAGGGGGTGCTGGGGGCAGCGAAGGGGCGGCCGTGGCCGCAGGCTCAGCTGCCTCGGCAGGCTTGTAGGTCTTCTCGCAGATGGAACATTTCACGAGGCCCCCAGTGCCGCTGTGCGCGCTGTGGTGCTGCGCCAGCGACGTGAGCAGCGAGAAGCCCATCTTGCAGACGCCACAGACAAAAGGCTTCTGTTCGGCCTGCACGCACTGGTGCTCCAGCAGGTCGGTAGCCTGGTGGAAGATCTTGAGACACTGCGTGCACTGGAACGAGCGGTCGTGGCCTGCCAGGCACTGGTGCTCATGCGGGCTGGACAGGTGCGCCAGGTCGTGACCGCACACGCCGCACTTGGGGCCCGGCTCGCCTGCTGGCTGCAGGGGCGCGTGCTGCGGGGGCTGCAGGCCCGGGTCAGGCTGTAGAAGGATGCCATAGACGGCACAGCCCAGGGGGTTCTCAGCTGTGCCTGGGGTCAGTGTGTGCTCGGCCAGGGCCGGCGGTGGTTCTGCGTGGTGTTGAGGCTGCGGTGGCTGCGGCTGCTGCGGCTGTGTCTGCGGCGGCTGCTGCCAGCTTTCCGACATGCTTGGGAAGATGAAACAGGGTTTGGAGAGTAATGGCTTCAGTTTCCCCGCTTAAGGTGACCCACACCAGAGACAGAAGCTGCCCAGGATCAGGTATGGATGAGGACCTCAGACAAGGCACAGAGAGGGGCTAGTCAGGCGGCCCAAGTCATTAACTAAGACAGACTACAAGGCTCTGCCTACAGGACGGGGGTCTTCGAGGCAGGGTGCCAGCAATGGCAGGGAAGCTCTGCCCTCCCTGATGATTGGTTCTGTAGAGAAGAAAGAAATCGTGAGCTTGAGGCAGGGACATGCAGCTGCTCCCGGGGCCTCTCCCTGATCTGCCTGCACTCGCCACATTGACATAAACCACATCAGGGAAGCGAGAGGGGCTCAGAGCTGGGAGATCTGCTCCCTTCACATGCTACCAAAGAAGTCTGCTGGCGGCTCAGCTCCTCCAGCAAAGGGGACGGTGGCTGTCTCCATGCCCAACCCACATTCAGTTCCCCATCCCTGGGCCAGGCATCCCAACCTCCCGGCTCACTGTCAACCCTCTTCAATTAGCTGTCTCACGGGTGACAGTCTGGGGTGATCTGTCCACAACACAGAGAAGTCACAAGTAATGCTCTTGCTCCAAAGAAAGAAGGAGGTGACCAGATAGGGCCCTGGCATCCAAAACAAGAATTTTAGTAACATAACTTTATTTTTTGCAAAACACTTCTTACTTGGAAGCCCAGTACCTAAGATAGATAAAAGCAGAAAGGCTCTGGTTGAGGCCTCCCTGTAGGCCTGCCAGCTTCTCTCCTGTTGCTGAATCTCAACCCAGGACACAACTGCTTATAAGAACAGACTGTGGGTCTAAGAGGCCAGGCCTCCCAGACCTGAGGGCCCCACAGCAAACGGCCTCAGTCAGTCAATATCTAAAACAACTGCATGAAACTGAGGACCATCTCAGAAACCTTCTCCCATCAGGGGCTGGCCCATACCCCTCTCAACTACCCCCCAGGCCCTCCCCCCGACCATGTGCCTGTTCTCTCTTCACATAAGTGGGATGGCTTTGCAGGGACCTGAGCCAGTGCATGATGGGGGTTAGATGGCGGGTCCAGAGACCCACGCAGCCTAGATGTCTACATAGCAGAAGTTCCCTAGTCCAGTCATCTCCCAGAGCACCAAAACAAGTCCTAAATCCTCTCCATCTGACAGTGTCAAGGCCTGTAGGAAAATGCAAGCAATTTCGAGTTTGCCCCTTCAATGTGGGAAGTGGCATGCTAACCACAGAGCGTTCATCCCTATCACCTTTCCGGAGAGAACCCTGTTCCCTTGCTCCAAGTCTGTAACATTTTGGATAATCAGTGGAAAGTAGAGACCACCCAGCTCAGGCAAATCTCTAACTCACCACTTTGTGGCAGCATAAGGTAATGACAGCGAGAGGGAAGAACTTTTAGAATCAGACGCAACCCACTTTCAGGTTCCCAGCTCTTCTGTCTCTAACATTGAAAAGTTTCTAAGTTTTCTCCCGATGAAAAGAGAAGGGGATGCCTTTAGAGGCCAGCCTGGCCTCTAACTGCCAAAGAAACATAAGAGTCAGGCTAAAAGCTGTCAACCTCAGCATCTTTCTGGGAAGAGAAGTAAAGAAGCCGCTGCTCTGGGTGGAGGCAGCAGGTTGCATGAGTGAGCAGGTACTGAAGCCTCCCCAGGAAAGAGGGAAGCAGAACTACTCTGAGCGAGGTCTAGGTCAGGCTGCACCAACCCAACTGTTTTTTTTTTTTTTTTTTTTCCGGCATGAATAGCTGCCACACAGGGTCCACGGTCCTAGGCCCCCAGCTCAGCTGCCCACCTTGGCCCCCCTCCAGGAAGGTGCGGCCAGAGGCTCCTCTGATCACTCAGCAAAGAGGATGAGCGACTAGGGTGAGGGCAGCAAGCGGAGGCCCCCACCTGAGCCCCACCCCAGCCCTTCCTCTTCCCTGGGAAACCGAATGAAAGCCGATCACCTCCCTGCCGGCAATGCCCGCCGGCCCAGCTGGGCTGCCTCCTGTCAGCCCTCGCCGGGAGTGGACAGGCCGCTGCGGCCCGAGGGCCGGCCCCGCGGGCCACTGGGCCCGAAAAAGGCCCCAGGGCTGCAGGCTTGGCCCGGGAGCCAGCTGCGCGTCGAGGTCGGCCTGGGCCGCCCAGGAGCTCAGGAGGCCGCCGGGTCGGGCTGGAGGGAGTGGAGGGGCGGCCAGGCCGGCTGGGGAAAGGGTGCGGCGGGCGCGGGAGTGGCGCCCAGCCGCGGCCCCGGGCGCCCAGCCGCTCACCTGCTCCAGGCCGCCCGCGGGGTCAGGCTCAGGGCGAGTGGCGACCAGCTGCTCTCTCAGCCGCCCCTTTATTCCGACTCCATCCGCGGCAGCGCGGCCTACGCGCTCTGCCAATCCCCGGCCTCGCGTAGCGGCGGCGTCCGGCTCGGGGGCGGGAACGGGCTAGCGGCGGCCGGAACCGAGGAAGCGACGTGCGCGGCCGGGATAGCGGGGCCGGGGCGGAGGAGCGCTGGGAAGGCGGGCGGACGGACCGATGGCCTTGCGGAGACCGGCGGACAGGCGGGCGGCGCGGGGGCCAGGGAGGCGGGGCCGGGGGGAGGAGCGGCAGCCTGGGTGGCGGCGGCAGCGGGAGGAGCGGACGGCGTGGAGCGAGGCCGCCCCCTGCCGGGGACCCCGCGGCCGGGCCGGGTCGGACAGCCGGGCGCGCCGGGCCGGCTCTCCAGTCGCCCGGCCGGCACGCCTCAGCTGACCCAGGGAGGGCGCTCTGTTTCCGACCACCCTACTCGGCCTTAAGGGTGGAAGCTCCCAGGACCCGGCCCCCGGTCCGACCCCTGAACCTGAGAGGAGGGGCCTCCTAGACTCTGAACTTATGGAACTGAACCGCCTCTGACTGTTCAGCTCGCTCTTAGGGGAGGGGACCCCGGAGCTCGGACTTTGGGCCAGCTTGAGGAAGAGGCCCCGGGACCTCTGACCCCGTCCGGACGGCGAGGGCAAGGGCGAGGGCACTAGACTCCGATGGGTCTAATGCGCTGACCTCTGACCCAGGGACCATCTGCTGCTGGGAGGTCCCGAGCTGCTGCAGACCGAGCAGCGGACAGAGAGGTCAGAGCCGAGAGCGATCGGTTTAATGGGCACACGGAGGATGGCGGTTCCGGGAGGCACCAGGTAGTGGTCAAAGCGCGGCGAGCCAGCAAGCAATGTAGTCTAGGTGGGTAGCCTCTTGGCTCGAGTCCTGCCGGGCCCCGCCCCAGACCCCGCCCTGAGGCGGTGCTAATACGGGCCCCGCCCCCTGGAGAGCACTTCCGGCTCAGAGGAATTCCGGGTGTGGTTCGACTGCTGGCGGGCCGGCTGTGCCCTAGCGAAGGGGGTCCTCCATGAGTGCGGCGCCCCTGGTGGGCTACAGCAGCAGCGGCTCTGAGGATGAGGCTGAGGCCGGGGCCCGCGTCCGGCCGGGGACTAGAGGCTGCAGTCGGTGAGGAGCGAGGAAGACTTTCTGGGGAGGGTGCGGGTTGGCCCCGGACCGGACCCGAGCTTTGGGGTGGTTGGGGAGGGTGCCGGGCTGCTCGCAAGGGAAGGAAAAGGGGCACCGGGGGAAAGGAGGATCCGGAGGACAGCCTTGGACAAAGCCCCGGAGTGCCCCCACCCGGCTGGGCCAAGGTTAGGAGGCAGGAAACGTGGGCTCGGGTCCAGCCTCCGCCGCTGGCCCACTCGTCTCCCGGCGCGCACCGCTGTACCACCCTAGGTCTGCTTCATCATATGGAGGGTGTTTTCCTTTATCAAGTATATATTCATTGAGCACCCTCTCTGCGCCAGGCTCGGGACTGGGGACTCAGCAGTGAGCAAAACCATCCAAGTCTCCTACTTTGTGGAGCTTCAGTTCTTAATTGCCAAGCCTGGTGCATCCTGAGTGCTTTGCAAGCAGTCTCCCGGTTCATCTCACAATAGCCCTATCAGGTTGCAGTGCACTGTACAGATGAGGAAACTGAGGCCCACAGAGGGCACATGACTTGCCCAGGTCCACGGAGCTAGGAGGTGTCACTCTAGCTGAGGCCTGTCCAGTTAGGGCATGTGACCTCTGAACCACATATTGCCACTTGCCCCGTTGTTTTCCATGGGGACCACGTTCCCTGCTAAAGTCTGCCTCCACGAGCCGTTGGGAGACCCCAATGAGACAGTGTTGGGGAAAGAGCTTTGTGGTTATCTAGAAGCTGCTTACAGCACCTGGTGAGAAATAGACACGCAGACTCACCTGGTACAAGGGATTACAACTTTCATTGTGTGTACAGAGATAGAGAATGCTAAGAGGCTAAATGTGCTTGATTTCTTCTTTTCTCTTGCAGGGGCCAGAGCCCCCTTCCCAGCCAGAAGTTGCCAGTACCCGACAGTGTGCTGGACATGTTCCCAGGCACCGAGGAGAGGCCTGCGGATGATAGCGCAAAACATGGGGGCCGGGTGCGCACCTTTCCCCACGAGCGGGGCAACTGGGCCACCCACGTCTATGTACCATGTGAGTAATGCGTGACAGGCACGTGGCTGACACTGACAGGTGCCCCTTATGGGAGGAAGCTGGCCCCAACCAGGAGGAAGAAGCCAGAAACCTCTGACACTGGTGGTGGGAAAGAGATTAACTCAACAGAGAGAGCACAAGTTTCAAAAACTAGGGAATTTTTCTGTTAACTTGATTTCAGGTTTTCTGGCCTTTGTTTTTATATTGGGATGTAGTTGATTATCAATGTTGTGATAGTTTCAGGTGTACAGCAGAGTGATTCAGTTATGCATATACATGTATCTATTCTTTTTCAAATTCTTTTCCCATTTAGGTTGTTACATAATATTGAGCAGAGTTCCCTGTGCTATAGAGTAGGTCCTTGTTGGTTATCCATTTTAAATAGAGCAGTGTGTACATGTCAATCCCAAACTCCCTAACTATCCCTTTTCCCCTTCCCTTCCCCCTGGTAACCATAAGCCCGTTCATGAGAGAGCTCCTTTAAACTGCCATGGACCACACAGAGGGGGCATCCAGCACATTTGCAGTGACCATAACTTTACTGTGAGCCTATCTCTCACTAGGTTCAGTTTTGAATTCGTTGCCTGAAATATTTTTTACTAACCCTGTGTATACTGTTCTCCCTGCTCATGAGGATGTGACCAAGGGAGGGTCTAGGGCAGAGTGTCAAGGCCATCCCAGACTGCAGCTGTAGCTGGTACTTTATTTCAAAGAGGGCTGTTGGTGTGCTGGCCTCCAGTCCCACCCCACCCTAGCCCTAATGAGTGAGTGGCAGGCAGAAAATGCCCAGGGTTCAGAGTCTGACCTCACTCCAGTACCTACTACTCTGTGTGCCCTTTAGTAAGTTGCTGACTTCTCAGACCCTCAGTTTCCTCATCTCTAAAATGGGGATAGTAGTAATACCTATCCTCTAGGACTTTTGTGAAGATTAAATCAGATAATCTATGTCAAGTTCTTAGCACGATACACGGAGAATGTGGTGGCTCTTATTACATTGTGTTAGATCAGGTAAACTCTTGGAACCTCCATTTCCCCATCCACAGAATGAGAATGATTCTCTATACTGCATACTCCACGGGGCATTTGAGCAAATCACGTAACTTATTAGTTGTGAGCAGACTATTAACCATGCAGCTCTAGTCACATGTTTGGTTAAAAAAAATGAATAATCTGTGAAAATACAGTGGTGGTCCTTGTTGCATTCTTTGTCTTTATGAACAATCAGGAGCATTCTAAATGTCTATCAGGAGATTCTAAATGTCTGATTAAAAAAATGAACTGTTTCTAATTATGGGTTACTGTGGAGCTGTAATTATGAGCTTGATTTATGTAACAAGAGGAAGGCTGTCCAACATGTAGTGTTATATGGAGAAATCCAATGGAAGAACTGGTATGCCCTCATCATTTTTAACAAATAAGATATATACGTTAGTACATGCACTGAGAAAAGGCTGGGGAAATAGGCATCACATTTGACAGCCTTTATCTCTAGGGTAGTATCTTGAAAGTGGGCTGTATGTGCCTGGGGACGGGATCAAGATGATCCATTAGAGAGAAAAATATTAAAACCTTTTAATGTGTTTCTCTTTATCTCATCTTTTAAAATTTCTGTTGTTCCAAGTGTACATTTTATAACACACATAATTTTTCGGTGTAGCACATGTTTGTAATTTATAAATAAATACACATTTATTGTGGGTATGTGTGCAAGCTTGTTTGACTAATGGCCTGTGCAATCACAGTAGTTTGGAGACCACTACTGTACGTGATAGGATATCAGAGGCCCCTACTTTCTCTGTCACATATTGCTTTTCTCACTTGAATTCTTTTAAAGGAGCATGTATGTGTTACTTCTGTAGCCATAAATGCATATTAAAGTATTATTCGAAATACATAGGCATAGGCTACTCTCAAAAGCCTTTCTCCGCCTTCTGGGCTTCATCCAGCCATGCCGCCCTGGCTAAGAGAATGGCCCACCCTCTCCACTCCTCCCCTCCAGATGAAGCCAGGGAGGAGTTCCTGGACCTGCTTGACGTGCTGCTGCCCCACGCACAGACATACGTACCCCGGCTGGTAAGGATGGAGGCCTTCCACCTCAGCCTGTCCCAGAGCGTGGTTCTGCGCCATCACTGGATCCTCCCCTTCGTGCAGGCTCTGAAAGACCGCGTGGCCTCCTTCCAGAGGTGAGTGCACAGTGCTTCCCTCTGCCCCTCATCTCCCTCCCCTTCAAGGCTCCTCTTCCTGTCCTGAGCTCTTGTGGGGATGGACCTGTGGGATGCACTACCCCTTCAAGCAGGCAAACCTAAAGGTTAGCACACCGAACATCTCCCAGAGCCGCTTGCTGCATGCTTCATCCCATGTGCCCTTGGGCGTGCCACGTAAGCTCTGGAAGCCTCCAAGCCTTACCTATGGGCGGGTCAGGGGAGTGGTGGTGGCTCCCTCAGAGGGGGACTTGTGAGAGTGAATGAGATCACGCATACCCTCAACGTGGCACTTGGCGAACGATCAGAGCTCACCCCCACTCTGGTTTTATCTGCCAGCCTAGGCTTTTTTTCCCTTGACTGTTTCATACCTCTTCTTTCTACTAGAAATGGCTCTCCTTCAAGACTTGGCCAGATCAAAGCACTGCTCCTTCACTGAGGCTGTCCCAATTGGTATCTCCTCCAGAATTCTTCAGTCCCAGGGACCCTGCTATCCTGTGCTTGTCTACACCCCAGTGCTCGTTCCACTCATCCTCATATCCATATTCAGTCATCCCCATGTCCCATCTCCCGCTTGGAGCCCAAGTTCCTGCAGGCCAGGAATGCGGCTGCTCTCTGAATTACACCACAGCTTTTTTCCAGGTGCTTTGCTCACTATAGGCATCAAATGGGTGTTTGTTGAATGACTGAGCAGGAGAGAGAGAGCCCAGAAATCCTCCTCTGGATCCTCTGAATGTTGGTTCCAGTAGGAGCCTAAGAAGCCATCCAGGTGGTGGTTTTCTACTCCTGGTCTTATCTGCAGAGTCCTTTCTTCTGATGAGGTGTTACACAGATCTCTGATGTGTAGCTGGGTAAGAGAGAGAAAAACAGAAGTCTTTTAGCCAAAGCCCCACCCTCGCAGTTCAGGAGGCCCAAGGCCTAGGGATTCCATAGAATTACTCTGCCCCATTGGAGGACTGCCCATTTTGTGTAGCCCCTACTCAGGGTCAGAGGAGGAAGACATTTGCTCCAATTCAGTCAGTTAGCCAGAGACTCAGGACTAAAACTCATCTCTCCACCTAATCCAGCCCCCACCCCTCTTTTTATTGAGTCATGTATGTTAGTCAGGACCTTCTTGATCGCAGGTGCCAGAAATCCAACCAAAAGTGGCTTAAACGGGGAATTTATAGGCTGGTGTAACTAAAATGTTTAGAGGTAGCACTGGCTTCATACATGCGACCGGGAGACGTCAGATGGCACCAAGTCCTTTCCCCTTCTACATGAGAATGCTTCGGTTATCCTGCTTCTAGCTGTGTCCCTGGATAAACGTGGAATGCCAGATGTGTTCTCGGGCCATGGCACTTATGGTAAAAATGACTTATGAGCACGTCGTGTCTGGGCTGGGAAGACTGTGAGTGAACTAGCCCCTCCTGGGAAACCATGGCTTGGGCCTCCCTGCATGCGGTGGTTCTCTACCTGGGCAGGTCCCTTGCTGGGACCTCTGGAAACTTTGCACAAGGGCTATTACAAGAGGTATTGCTCCCCAGGGTTGCTGGGGTGGGTGGATATAGCTTGTTTTCTTGCTCATTTAGGGAACAGCCCCTGGACCACTGGGTTGGCCCTCCCTGGTGCTGCCCTGCTGGTGCAGTGTTTCCTAGCCTGTGTCCTGAAGGAAGCTGGGCCGGGTAGCCTCTTCAGGTTTGACTGGTTGAGCCTAAGATGACCAAGAGTGGGTAGTGCACCTTTGATTCTATGGCCGTGACTGAGGGAATGCTATGCTCTGATTGTCCAGGCCTGTCAAGTTCACACCCCTGGGTGGGGGCAGGTTGACCACTCTACCAGCACAAAATGGGAGAGCAGTCCTCCTATATAAGATCACCAGGAGAAAGGGTGTTGGTTGATGTATTAGTCAGGGTTCTCCAGAGAAACAGAATCAATAAGATGTATACAGATATACATAAGAGGAGATCTGTTATCGGTATTGGCTTATGTGGTTATGGAGGCCAAGAAGTCCACTATCTGCCATCTGCAAGGAGAGAACCAGGAAAGCCGGTGGTGTAATTCAATTTGATTCCAAAGTCCTAAAAATCAGGGGGCTGATGGTGTTAAGTCCTGGTGTGAGCCTGAAAGCCTGAGTACCAGCACGCCAGTGTCAGAGGGCAGGAGGAGATGGATGTCTCAGCTCAAGCAGAGAGGGGGAGTTTGTCCTTCCTCTGCCTTTTTGTTCTATTCAGGCCCTCAACAGATTGGATGATGCCCACCCACCCACATTGGGGAGGGCCGTTTGCTTTACTCAGTTCACCAATTCAAATGCTAATCTTTCCAGAAACACTCTCACAGGCAAACCCAAACATAATGTTTCACCAGCTATCTGGTCATCCCTTAGCCCAGTCAAGCTGACACATAAAATTAACCATCTCAAGTCCACCCCTTATCAACCTGACACTTATATGCATCTTCTTAAACCATACTTAATCTCTAAATTAAGACCACAACAAGGTCATAATTCTGCCTAACATGATACAACATCCAGTGTACATCTGAAAATGCATTAATCCCTTCCCCAGAAGAGGAGGTAGTCTTCTTGAGCGATACTTTTTACTCTTCTAAAAGCCCGTAACTTGAATACTGTGATGTAAAATTAACAGAACTTGAATACTAGTATAAAGTAACTACATCGTATGTTACATGATAAGGGAATAAGAGAAGAAAACAAAGATATTTGCTCAACATATGTACAGGCAGACCTTGTTTTATCGTGCTTCACATATACTGCACTTTTTACAAACTGAAGGTTTGTGGCAACTCTGCATTGAGCAAATCTGTCAGTGCCATTTTTCCAACAGTCACTCACTTCGTGTGTCACATTTTGGTAATTCTTGCAATATTTCAAGCTTTTTCATTGTTATATTTGTTGTAGTGATCTATGATGTTACTATTGTAATTGTTTTGGGGCGCCGGGAGCCACGCCCATATAAGAGGGCAAACTTAATTGATAAATGTGTGTGTTCTGACTGCTCCACCAACCTACCATTCCCCCACATCTCTCTCCCTCCCCTTGGGCCTCCCTATTCCCTGAGATACAACAATGTTGAAATTAATAACCCTACAGCAGCCACTAAGTATTCATGTGAAAGAGTCACATCTCTCACTTTAAATCAAAAGCCAAAAATGATTAAGCCTAGTGAGGAAAGGCATGTCAAAAGCAGAGGTAGGCTGAAAGCTGCTAGGTCTCTTGTCCCAGTTAGCCAGGTTGTGAATGCAAAGACAAAGTTCTCGAACAAAATTGAAAGTGCTACTCCAGTAAACACAAGAATGATAAGAAAGCATTTCGCTGGTTTGGGGAAAGTTTTAGTGGTCTGGATAGATGATCAAACCAGCCACAACATTCCCTTAGGGCAAAGCCTAATTCAGAGCAAGGCCCTAACCCTCTTCAATTCTCTGAAGGCTGAGAGAAGTGAGGAAGCTACAGAAGAAAAGTTTGAAGCTAACAGAGGTTGGTTCATGAGGTATAAGGAAAGAAGCCATTTCTATAACATAAAAGTGTGAGGTGAAGCAGCAAGTGCTGATGTAGATGCTGCAGCAACTTATCCAGAAGATCCAGCTGAGATAATTCATGAAGGTGGCTACACTAAACAATTGATTTTCAATATATGAAACAGCCTTCTATTGGAAGAAGATGCCATCTAGGACTTTCATAGCCAGAGAGGAGTCAGTGTCTGGCTTCACAGCTTCAAAGGACAGGCTGACTCTCTCGTTAGGGGCTAATACAGCTGGTGACTTTAAATTGGAGCCAATCCTCACTAGCTATGTCAAAAATCCTAGGGCCCTTAAGAATTATGTTAGGTCTTCTCTGTTTGTGCTCTGTAAATGGATGACAGCACATCTGTTGACAGCACGCTTTACTGACTATTTTAAGCCCACTGTTGAGACCTACCGCCTAGGAAAAAAAAGATTCTTTTCAAAATATTACTGCTCATTGACAATGTACCTGGTCACCCAAGAGCTCTGATGGAGATGTACAATGAGATCAATGTTGTTTTCATGCTGCTAACACAACATCAGTTCTGCAGCCCATGGATCAAGGAGTAATTTCAACTTTCAAGTCTTATTATTTAAGAAACACATTTCATCAGGTTGTAGCTGCCATAGATAGTGATTCCTCTAATGGATCTGGGCAGAGTCATTTGAAAACCTTCTGGAAAGGATTCACCATTCTAGATGCCATTAAGAACATTCATGATTCATGGGAAGAGGTCAAAATATCAACACTAACAAGAGTTTAGAAGTTGATTCCAGCCCTCATGGATGACTTTGAAGGGCTCAGGACTTTACTGGAGGAAGTAACTGCAGATGTGATGGAAACAGCAAGAGAGCTAGAATTAGAAGTGAAGACTCAAGATGTGACTGAATTGCTGCCATCTCATGATAGAACTTTAACAGATGAGGAGTTGCTTCTTACGGATGAGCAAAAGAGTGACTTCTTGAGATGCAGTCTACTTCTGGTAAAGATGTTGTGAAGATTGTTGAAATGACAACAAAAGATTTAGAATATTCCATAAACTTAGTTGATAAAGCAGTGGCAGGGTTTGAGAGGACTGACTCCAATTTTGAAAGAAGTTCTGTGGGTAAAATGCTATCAAACAGCATTGCATTGCATGCTACAGAGAAATTAGTCATAAAAGGAAGAATTGATCGATATGGCAAACTTCATCGTTTGCCTTTTTGTCGTCTCATTTTAAGAAATTGCCATCACCACCCAGTCTTCAGCAACCACCACCTTGACCAGTCAGCAGCCACCTACATCGAGGCAAGACCCTCACCGGCAAAGAGATGATGACTCACTGAAGGCTCAGATGATGGTTAGCATTTTTTAGCAATCAAGTATTTTTAAAATAAGGTATGTACATTGTTTCTTTAGACATAATACCTTTGTTTAATAGACTACAGTGTAGTATAAACGTAACTTTTATACGCACTGGGAAGCCAGAAAATTGTGTTGCTCACTTTACTGTGGGGCTCTGGATCCAAATCTGCAATGTCCCTGAGGTGTCCTGTATATATATACTCGCAGACGTATTCATAACAAAATAAGGAGGAAATACTCATGACGATTATAGCCCTCAGTTTTGTAACTGGTCACATGGTCGTAGCTGATATTTACAACTACCTTCCACTACCTAGCTCTCTGTTCCCTTTGCTTTCAGCAAGCACCTCAGATGGCTGTGGTTCTTTACCTGGGGTAGTGACCCAAATCTTCATTCCCGAAGGGTCTGGGCCATTACTAATCCTGCCTGGATTAGGTTGTTGTAGTTTTCCATTGGCCTGAAATCAGTAGGCATGGTAATACTAAAAGATGCCCTAACAGATCTCCTGTATTCCAGATATCCTCTTCCATATCTCTATTGTGGAGTGGTAGTCCAATTTCCTCTGGGTAGTCAGGATCAGTGACCCCAGCCAACACTGTAACTCTTTTGTCTGTTGATTCAAAGGTACAGGAGCCCAGAGTGGCAAGTCTCAACTTCCAGTTCAGTGGAAGCACTATGTCTCCTGGTGGAAGCATTCCTCCCTCGGAACTAAGACCTCTGGGCTAGCAGAGCATGAAGTTGTGGGAACAGGAAGCAAACATTGTGCTAATGCATCACTAGGGCAATGGTGAGTGGTACCACTCCCATTTCTACCCCTTGATTCCTGGCCCCGTGAATCCTGGCTACAAGAGAAACAGCACCATATGTGGCTGCTGATTCAGAGCAGATACAGATATTGTGGGTTCTGTTCCAGAATAAAATAGAGTGAATGACACGAAGTTTTTGGTTTCCCAATGTACATAAAATGTACAATAGCATTATGTTTAAAAAAAAAGGTACATACCTTATTTCAAAACTACTTTATTCTTCATCTCAAAGGGGATATCTCGATATGCCCCACACCATTGGACCTCTAGACGTTTCACTGAGGTAGAAGACCCTGAATTTTAGTTGGATTTATTTCCCACCCTCTGACACACAAATGTCTTAGCAATAAGTCTAGAGTAGTTGCCACTTCCTGCTCATTAGGTCCAGTCAACATAATGTCATCAATGTACTGGAGCAGTGTGATATCTAGTGGAAGGGAAAGGTGAGCAAACCCTCTACAGTAAATTAGGACGTAGGGCTGGAGGATGCTGTAGCCCTGAGGTAGGACAGTGAAGGTGCATTGCTGGCCTGCAAGTAAACTGCTTCTGGTCCTTACGGACAAGGATGGAGGGAAATGTATTTGCCAAATCAATAGCTGCAAACCAGGAACCAGTGGATGTGTTAATTTGCTCAGGTAATGAAACCACATCTGGAAAAGCAGCTGCAATTGGAGCCATCACCTCCAATCATCAGTTTATGACCATCCACTGTCATCTTCCACGATCCATCTGTCTTCTGCCCAGACAGAATGGGAGTTGAATGGAGATGTGGGAGTCACCACCCCTGCATCTCTCAAGTCCTTGATGGTGGCACTGATCTCTGCAATCCCTCCAGGGATGTGGTATTGCTTTTCATTTACCATTTTTCTAGGTAGAGGCAGCCCTAATAGCTTGCACTTGGCCTTTCCCACCGTAATAGCCCTCACTCCACAGGTGAGAGAATCAGTGTGGGGATTCTGCCTGTTGCTGAGTATGTCTGTTCCAATTATACATTCTGGAACTGCAGAAATAACCACAGGATGGGTTTGGGGACTCACTGGGCCCACTGTGAGATGGACCTGAGCTACAACTCCACTGATCACCTGACCTCCATTAACCCCTACTCCGAGTGATGAGCCACAGTGACATTTTGGGTCTCCAGGAGTTCGTGTCATTTCAGAGCCAATGTCCAGTAGTTTCCCAAAGGCTGGTTATTTCCTTTTCCCCAGTGCGCAGTTACCCTGGTAAAATGGCATAGGTCCCTTTGGGGAAGGCTGGGAGAAAGATTAACAGTATAAATTTGTAGTAATGTACCAGAGTCCTTCCTCAAGGGGACCCGACTTCCCCTTCTTTCAAGCGGCTCTGGGTCTGTGAACTGGCTCCATTCTGGGAATTGAGGGGCCATGACTCTGCCTTTATGACTCAAGTTAGACTTTGGCTCACCTGGCCTAGAAGTTTTCTGCTTATACAGATGAAGGAAGAATTTAGTAGGCTTCCTATCTATGTCACTTCTAGAAACAGCCAATGCCCTATGTCTGTACAAGTCAGACTTCTGATTGCTGCTTCGATTCTGCTGTCCTTTACGGTAACCACGCCCACCTTGCGGGCCAGGTATTTCCAGTTCACTCACTGTAGGCCACCTTTTGGTCCGTGTTTCAGCCATCTAACCAAACAGACCCCTTTCCAACTCCCGGAGCTGCAGCATTACATGCCGAATCTCTGCTTAGCAAGCCCATATCCGTAAATTCAGCCTGATCCCACTATTGATCCTTCTGTCATTGCCCCACACTTTTTTTTTTTTTAATATTCACTTATTTTTATTTTTGGCCGTGTTGGGTCTTAGTCGCGGCATGCAGGATCTTTCATTGTGGCGCACGGGCTTCTCTCTAGTTGTGGCACGCAGGTTCCAGAGCATGTGGGCTCTGTAGTTGCGGCACACAGTCTCTCTAGTTGTGGCGTGCAGGTTCAGTAGCCCTGCGGCATGTGGGATCCTAGTTTCCTGACCAGAGATTGAACCCGCGTCCCCTGCACTAGAAGGCGGATTCTTAACCACTGGACCACCAGGGAAGTCCCACCCCACACCTTTAATATCCATTCCCACACACGTTCCCTGGATTTCTGCTTGTATATATTAGGAAACTCAAATAGTTCTGGAGTGTAGCACATCTCCCCTTGGGCCACACATGGTACCTCACCTTTAGGGGGTCTGCTGGGACTTGAGTCTAGTTATAGGTCTAGAAGCAGAGGGGTGTTGGAGGTGGGTCCTGAGGGGACTCAGCATTTTCTTGGCATCTGCCCCAGGGGAGGCCATTACCATTTCCTCAGGCAATGCAGGGTTAAACCCCTCAGAGGTGGGAAGGTCCATAACACTAGATGGGGGAGGACCCTTCCACTGCATCTGAGAACACTCATCAGAATTTAAGGGCTCGGGCATCCCTGGTGGTGCAGTGGTTAAGAATCCGCCTGCAAATGCAGGGGACACGGGTTCGAGCCCTGGCCCAGGAATATCCCACATGCCACGGAGCAACTAAGCCCGTGTGCCACAACTACTGAGCCTGTGCTCTAGAGCCCGTGAGCCACAACTACTGAGCCCACGAGCCACAACTACTGAAGCCTGTGCACCTAGAGCCCATGCTCCGCAACAGGAGAGGCCACCGCAATGAGAAGCCTGCACACTGCAAGGAAGAGTAGCCCCCACTTGCCGCAACTAGAGAAAGCCTGCGCGCAGCAACGAAGACCCAACGCAGCCAAAAATAAAATAAATTAATTAAAAAAAAAAAAAAGAATTTAAGGGCTCAATACGCCGAGCTTCATCAGAGTTTCCCACAAGCCCCCATACTTTCCCAATCAGTGCCCTCACTTTAACTGTAAAATCCTGCTTGTTCGAGGAGTTCAACTTGTGTTATAATTCAGCAAATGGCAGGATAAGATTCCAGATTTGATTTTCAGCAATTTCAGCCCTGCAGCTACAGGGAATCAAGGTCTCCTTTAGGGCACACCGAGAAGCTCTTAGGTCCTTTATGCTTGAGTTGGGAATTCAATACCCTGAGCTCATCTTTTTATTTTACCACTTTGTCCAGCAACATTAGGAGCAGCCAGCCAACATCATTATATTCCTTAGTTTTTCAAAAATGTTCGCAAGTAGCATATAGGGTCACTCAGCTCCTTGCTTCTAATAAATGGCTGATGAGGGGTATCAAGGAAGACATTTTCACATCTCCAGAAACAGTCCGTGCGGCCTATCAGTGCTCTCTTTACTACTGGAGATACAGTCATTAGCGTCTTTGAATCGAATCAGATTAGAGAGCGAATTCCAGAAACCACAGAACCAATTCAGAAAACTCATCCTTAAAATTCTGTTCCTCTAGAACCATTCTCAGTGCCAAAATCTGTATTAGGGTTCCCCAGAAAAACAGAACCAATAGGATAGAGAGAGAAATAGAGATAGGAGGAAATGCACTGTAGGAATTGGTTCACGCAGTTATGAAGGTCAGGTCCCAAATCTGCCAACAGCAAGCTGGGGAACTAGGAAAGCCAGTGGTGTCATTCAGCATGAGTCCAAAGGCCTGAGCACCAGGGAGGGGTGGGGGGACTGGTGGCATAATGACTGATATGAGCCTGGAAGCCTAAGAACCAAGGACCCCAACATCCAAGGGCAGGAGAAGCTGGGCGTCTCAGCTCCAGCAGAGAGAGCATGCACTTGCCCTTCCTCTGCCTTTCTGTTCTATTCTGAAAAGTAGGATGATGCCCACCCACACTGGAGAGGGCAATTTGGTCCACTCAGTTCAGCAATTCAAATGCTAATCTTTCTGGAAACACCCTCACAGGCACCCCAGAAATAATGTTTTACCAGCTATTCAGGCAACCCTTAGACCAGTCAAGTCAATATTTAAAATTACCCTTTATAGTTGGGTGCAAACGCCCCATGTCCACCCCAGGACATCTGGCAGGTACTCTACACTTAACCGAGCTCCTGCTGCTTCTATCACCCCTTACATTCTCCCCAGAAGGGGTGCACTAGGAGGCTGACAGGAAAGCCAAAAGTTAACTGACTTCGTGCCCTTGGACAAGTTGTGAGATTCTAACCGGCAAGCTGGGTTGTTGTGTTCCCTCAGATGAGGGTGAGAGCTTGGCCTGGAGCCTGTAAAATGAGTGTTTCCTGTAATGGGATTTGCCAAGTTGGTCCAGGAAGGGCAGGAAGCCAGTTGGTCCCTCTGAGATCACCTAGTGTCCCAGAGAACACAGGCGGAACCAGCCAGAGTCAGAGCACTTACCTGGCAGAATTTGATGGTCCCCGTGTAACTGATCTGAGAGGTGGGTGACGGTATTTCTGCGGCAGTCTCACACCAACAGAGACCCCTCACTAAAGCATCAGGTGAGAGCAAGGGCTCTGGAATCAGGCAGATTGAAGTTCAAATTGTGACTCACCAAATTCAGCCTCACCAAGCTTCAGTTTCTGTGTCTGTAAAATGGGTGTCATTATAGCACCTGCCTCACAGAGTTGTATGAGGATCCCCAAGCTCAGCCCAGGCACAAGGAAATGTTCTTCTTGTTGCTTAGACTGGATCAGAATTGTCTTTTGTTAACGTGCAAAGAAAAAAACTGGCTCTTAAGTGATTACCACCGACCTGATGACTTTCTCAGTTCCCATCAGTAAAGCTGGGGTAGTCGCAAATCGCTTATTGGAATCAGCTGCTCTTAATAAAGTAAAATTTTTGCTAGCATCTGAGTGAAGCTATGTGTTACCTGGACTGGGTCATTATTTAAGGTCTTGCCCAGCTCTAATATTTTAGGGTTCAGTTTACCACCTGTATAATAGGGTGACAATACTAAATGTGAAATGAGTTAACTGTATTTTCAAAGTGATGTTTTTTAACATACACTATTTTCTCTGATTTTTTCCTTATTATTCTTCCTGAAATGTGGTCCTTCTTCTAAATTTCAGATTCTGCTTTACTGCTGACCGGGTAAAGATTTACACCAATCAAGAGAAGACCAGGTGGGTCTCCCCACTCTGCCCCTAGTTGTTTCCAGAAGAGGATTCTTTGGAGTAAAGACTTGAGGAGGCCTTGTCTCTCTCAGTTTTTTGTTTGTTTGTGTTTTAACCACCCCTATGACTACAAGGGCAGCTGTTCCCAAATCTGAACGTTTCATTAAGAAAAATAACTCAGGGAGCATGGGAGGAGGAGCAGAGGGAGAGAACGACATCTTGGTTTAGTGGGTAAAGCCTGAGACTCAAAGAAAACCTGGGTGCCTGACCAGCTCTGCCTGCAATTTAACGTTGAGCTCATACCTTCAACCTCTGTGACCTGCCATTTCCAAGCTGTCACATCATCCATCACATCCTGTCCCATTTCCAAGCATCCATCATTGGGCAGTTGTGAAGCTCAGATGAACGAAACAAGTTTTATAAAAGCATTCAAGGATGAGATGAACATAAGAAGAAACTGTTGTTATCAAGGCTTCAAAGCAAGCCTCCCTGTCAGATCCACTCACTGGATCTGAGCTGCCTTCTGCTCTCAGCACCTCTAAGAAGAGTACTCATTCGCTCATTCATTCTATGCTCCACAAATTTGTTAAACACCTCTGGTGCCAGGCACTTGCTGTACACTGCAGATCAGCAGTGAAAAGGTCGGCATAGCCCCTGCTCTGTGGGATCTCACATTCTGCAGGGGAGACAGACAATAAACAAGGAAATGAGATCGTTAATAACTATCGTGTGAAACGATAGTCTGGAACAAGTGGCTGAGGAGGGCGCTAGCAAGGTGGCATTTGCTGGCGACATGAGGACAAGAAGGAATCAGCCTTGGGAAGAGCTGCCCCAGGAGCCTCCAAGCAGAGGACACAGCCAAGGAGGTGACTGAGGAGGAAAGAGCCTGGCATGTTGGAGGAGGCCAGTGAATCAGAACTTGGGGAGCACGTGGGAGAGTGTGAGGAGATGGGTCAGGCAGGGTTAACTCCCGCAGGGCCTTAAAGGTCAAGGTCAGGAGTTTGGATTTTCAGTGTCACAGAAGCCATCGGAGGGATCTAAGCAGAGACGTGATCCAATTTACGTTTGTAAACGTCAGTCCGGCCCTATCGTGTCTGTGTCTGTGGCTCCTGAGTGGAGAAAAGATCTAAAAGACCGAGGTTGGATGCAGGGAGAGCAGACAGGAGACAGGTGAGGCGCCAGTGGTGGCCTGGCTTAGGGCGATGGCAGTGGAAGAGCCAAGAAGCAGACACATTCCCGATATACTGGAGGTAGAATCAACTGGAATTACCAGTGGGTTGGGTCTGTGCACTGTAAGGGGAAGAATCAAAGTAGATTCCTGGGTTTGGGGTTTGAACAGCTAGGTAAATATAGGTAAATGGCCCCATTGTCTGTGATGGGAAACACCTGTGGGAGGAAGATGAGAAGTTCTGCTTTGTACCTGGTGGATTTTGCCGCCTATGAGACCCCCGGGTGGAAGAGTCGCATACACAATTGGGTATACAGGAGAGGTGCCAGCCAGAGATAGAAATGTGGGAGCCATCGGGCTGTGTGATACTGAAAGCAGGGCTGGGTGAGATCAGCCTGCGGGGGAGGGCAGGCGACGTCAGCTCTGCAGCCCCTGACCATTTAGAGGCTGGAAAGAAGAGAGGGCGGCAGAGGAGACTGAACAGGAGGCCAGAGGTGGGGTCACACCAGGACGGTGTGGTAGGTGGTCTCTTGGAAGCCAAGAGAAAAAAGGGTTTCAGGGAGGGAGGAGTCAGCTGTGTCAGATCCTGCGGAGCGACCAAGGTGAGGACAGAGAAGTATCTGAGTTCAGGAACACAGGTGGTTGGCAGCTTTGATGGGAGCGGTTCCTGGCTGAGTGGACTGAAGATGGGCGGGGAGGAGTGAGACAGCCGAGGGAGACAAATCATCTGAACGCAAGTTTTACCGGAAATGGATGGGGGCTGGCTGAGGGTGTGGGTTCAAGGGAGGGGTTTTAGAGATGAGAGGGTGCTGACGGGAGGGAGCTGGTGCCAGAGAGGGAAGCCCTGGAGAAAGAGTCTGACATGGGAGTTATGCCAGCAAGCCTGGGCGCAGCAGCCTGGGGGCCCGTAGCCTTGGCAGCAGCGGATGAAGACGGCCCTGCTAGGGTTCTTAGACCCTGGGGAAGGAGGGGAGATGTACGATTAGAGCCGGGGAAGGATGGAGCGCCAGCTCAGAGAGCGGGGACACGAACTGAACTCATGGCCCAGACCTCCCTCCCGGCTTTCCTCTGTGGCATCCTCTGCCCCCTCGAGGATGGTTTCTGTTCTCAGGCTGCGTCTCATGCCCGTGTGGTCTCCACCTCTGTCTCCCCGCAGGACCTTTGTTGGACTCGAGGTCACCTTGGGACACACCCAATTCCTGGACCTGGTTTCAGAGGTGGACAGAGTCATGGAGGAGTTTGACCTCACAACTTTCTACCAGGTAATCAGCAGCGTCTTTTTCTCTCCACTGACCCATCTCTAATAGGAATAAAATCAGCCTTAAAGAAACCCTTGTTAGAGGCAAACGGAAGAGCCCTCCAGAACTTGCCCGTGGGAAGTGTCCATTCGGCCAGCCCTCAGAGGACACACAACCCTGGGGAGTTGAGGGTCTGAGGTGCGGTCGGATGCAGCCCAGCAGAGGTCCAACATTTCTTACAGATCTTCTGTTATCTCTTCAGTATGCGTGAGATTTATGTCTTCTACTCTATAATGTATCCACATTTATTTTATATTTTTTAGGAAGTAGGTTTCCCCAATACTTTTTAGTCACGTTGACACTCCGGGTAGAGCTGCAGCTTCGCGTACCTTCCTGTGCCTTGCCCCGTGCCCTCCAGGGGAACTTGAACTCCAAATCGAATATCAAGGCTTTAAAGGGCCAGTGGTTTTGCTTGATATATTCTTTTAAAATCATGCTAAGAGATATAAGTATGCATTTGAGTGGAGATAATTTATAGTTTTATAATTTTAGACATTTTGGTTTTTGTTCATCTTAAAAAGTATGTCATCTCTTGAAATGTTTTTGATCAGAAAACATTAAATCTGGGACACTTGTTCTCTTCCACATCCCAGAGGTAATGACTTTCTATGATATGTAAAGGAGAGCCTCTGAGAACAGGACTGTCTTAGCTTAGGCTGCCATAACCAGATACCATAGACTGGATGACTTACACAATAGAAATTTACTTTCTTGGGCTTCCCTGGTGGCGCAGTGGTTAAGAACCCATCTGCCAATGCCGGGGACACGGGTTCAAGCCCTGGTCCGGGAAGATCCCACATGCTGCGGAGCAACAGAGCCCGAGTGCCACAGCCATTGAAGCCCGCATGCTTAGAGCCTCTGCTCCGCAACAAGAGAAGCCACCGCGATGAGAAGCCCGCGCACTGCAACGAAGGGTAGCCCCCACTTGCTGCAACTAGAGAAAGCCCACACACAGCAACAAAGACCCAATGCAACCAAAACTAACTAAATAATTTTTTAAAAGAAATTTACTTTCTCACAGTTCTGGAGGCTAGACGTCCAAAACCAAGGTGCCATCACGGTCAGTTTCTGTTGAGGCCTCTCTTCCTGGTTTGTAGATGGCCATCTTCTCACTGTGTCCTCACATGATGGAAAGAGAGGAAGCAGCTCTCTGCCGTCTCATATGGGCACTAATCCCATCATGAGGGCCCCACCTTTAGGACCTCATCTAAACCTAATTACCTCCCAAAGGCCCCTTCTCCAAATACCATCACACTGGGGGTTAAGGCTTCAGTATATGAATTTGGGAGACACAATTCAGTCCATAGCAGGGACCAACCCAGGGCTATTTTATCTGTCTGTGGAGGGTGCTTGGGATCAACACTGAGGATCTAGTCTCCCATGAATCAGGTCAGGGATGCAGCAGGGATACCGTGACAACTCTGTCACAGAGCTGCTGTGATGTCTGAGCCTGCCACGACATCCAGGTGACCGCCTGTCTCCCCACCATTCCTCTGCAGGACCCCTCATTCCACATCAGTCTGGCCTGGTGCGTGGGTGATGCACATCTCCAGCTGGAAGGGCAGTGCCTGCGGGAACTACAGGTGAATTCCCAGGGCAGGAGCATGGAAGGTGCTGAACCCCAGAAGCTGGGGGGGTAGAGGGGAGCTGACGGGCGCTGAGGATTAGGCATGCAAACCTGAATCCTGGCATAGGAAATAACTGGCATAGCCAGAGACCCCAACACCTTACCCTGCGCCTCACAGTGCAGTCCCAGACCACCTGGGAACTTATTAGCAACACTCACTCTCAAGCCCCAATCCAGATCTAAGAAATCAGAATTTAACAAGATCGCTAGGGATTTGTGTGCACGTTAAAATTTGAGAAGCCCTGCCCTAGAACACTAATCTGAGAGGATGCTGCGGGCCTCCCCTGAAGTCCTAGACCCTCACCCAGAGGTCAAAGGCTCGGGTGCTCCCAGGGGCCTGGCAGGTGCTGGAAATGAGTGAAACGCACCAGGTCTAAAGAACGTCCACCCTCATAGCCTTTCTCGTATTGTGGTAAGTAGGGGATATCTTTCACTTTCCCGTCAGTGCCCTCAGAGGAGCCGGTACTCACCCCTGGTGCAGACAGTTGCCATGCAGGAATGTGGACCTCGTGTAGCAAGCACTTCTGTTTTTCAAGGGAAGCCAGAAATCTTAATTTTTGTGGGTAATCCCTCTATTTTCAAATGTTGGCAACCAATATGTATTTTTTAAGAAAACATTTTGCGAGCCAAACAACAGTGTGCAGACGGGACACAGCCTGTGGGCCATCATCAAGTAGCCACATCTGCTCTTGGTCTAATCATTCTGGAGGCAGCAAGGAGCTCCGGTCTCAGGCTCCAGTAGACCCAGGTCCCAAGCCTGGTTTTATTGGATTCTGTGGTCCAGGGCTCTCAGCATCCATTTCCTTATCTGCAAAGTTGGGATGATAGGACTGACCTCACAAGACTGCAGAGCTGATTAGACAAGGTAACCTGGAGAGCCTGGCGCCTGCGTGGCCCTCAGCCTCCCCTGAGCAGGCCTAACCTCTGAAGGATTTCAGTAGGCTGGCTTTGTTTGCAGTGCCCTCTGAGTCCCTGATTCCCCTTAATGTGATGGTCCTCTCCTGGTTTAAGGAAATCGTGAGTGAGTTTGAAGACTCCGAGACGTTGCTGCGTGCGCACGCCGAGCAGATCCGCTGCAAGTCTGGGAACAAATTCTTCTCGATGCCTCTGAAGTGAGCACCAGAGGCCCTCGCTGTCCTGGGCCCCTCCCTCTGCAGCCAGGCAGAGATGGAGGAACCCACTCAGACTGATGGGGACGCTGCCAGTCCCACCACTGGGAGGCCCGGCCAAATGTGCAGCCGCTGCTGGCCCTCCCCGAGAGCTGGTTCTCTTTTGGCCCTTTGGGGTTGCAGGTTGGGTGCTGCTGCGTTGCGATCATCCCCAGAAATCACCAGTAGAGGGCAGCCAGGGCTTCCTAGTTCTAGGTCTGTGGTGGTTATGCCTAAAACAAGACACAACAAAAGATGGGGGGTCACCTGGTGAGCCCACCCAGACTCAGCCTGAATCCCCACTGTAGTCCCTCCAACAAATGGCCCCTTCCCCACAGCCCCGTGGGCTGTCTGCATTTTGATGCCATTGGCCCCAGACGAGGAGTTTTGTAAGCCATCATACCCTGGCTCATCTCTGCTCAAGCCTGACATAGCGTGCTTCCACGGGCCTGTCATCCTCCCTCCTTGACACGGTGTCGCTTTTATTTATTTGTTTGTAGTCTCACCCCCTCCTATGCCAGCAGAGGCCATTTCAGGGCCAAGGCCCAGGGTGCTAATTTGTGGTTTAGCATCAGTTTTCTCCATTCCTTCCTCCCACTCACCCCCAGCCAGGTGCCTGGGGAGACTTGAGCAGATGTTTCATCTTGGCCTGACTGGTGGCTTTAAGCCAGGCCTCCAACGCTCTGTGACCTCTGGCTTCCCATCAGCTTCCCAAAGAAGCAGAGAGGAGCCTTCACCAGGCAGAGTTCTCTTTCTGCTGCCTCCAGCTGCCTGCTGTGGCCTGCGGGCATCCCAAGGGGCTGCAGAGGAAAGGCCAGGGGCTGCACAGGGGTTTTTGTTTTCCCTCAAGCCCTCTTGGGGAGCAAAGGACCAGTGCTCTCCAGTTGCCATCTGATTTCTAGTGATGGAGGAAGAGACACTTTGATGTTTTAGTTTTAAATTAAGTTCAGCAAATAAAAATTGCAATTTTTATTCTGGATTTTGTTTTGGACCACTTCTTTTCAACTAGGTGCAAAGATGACTTTCCCCTGCCCCCATCTTCCCCAGCCTGCTTCACAGTTTGGCGGTGCTCTCGGGAGTCTCTGCTACGACGTCTAAGGTGGCTGGGAGAGGCCTTAGCGATGCCTCAGTACAGGGTGCCTCAGTACAGGGTGGGGTCACCTGGCCTGCCAGGCCTGCTGGCCAGAGGGTCGCACACACCGCACCTAGACCAGGGCGTAAGCACAGACATTTAGACGTGATCCTGCTATAACACTTTTGAGTCCTTTCTAGGACCCTCTCAGCTGTTCCTCCCAAGAACCCATGAAAAGTAAACTGGGTTGGAATGATTATTCTGCTTTTCCAGAAAAGCAGGTTCCATGACTTGCCTGGGGTCACATGAGAAGTCAGGTAAGGCCCTAACCTCAATGCTGCCCTTTGCAGCCTGCCAGGCCTGCTCTCCCCTACTCCACCCCGAGCCCCCAAGGGAAAGATGTGGGGAAAGGGGGACTGTGGCTCTGGCTCCCACTGTGCCTCCCGTCTGCGCTTCCTGAGGCCAGCTCCCAGTCACCATGCTGAAAGACCCAGGAAATCACATTCTGTGCCCTTCGTCCCCAAGCCCTCTGCATTGAGCTGCTGATTCAACTAGGACTGGCCAGTCAGTTCTTCTGGCCTTTGAGGTCACGCGGGCTGGAGAGGGAGAAGCCGGCCATCCTTCCTGGCAAATCTCCTGTGCAGCCAGCACTTACTGACACCTGCTCTGTGCCAGTCCCTGACCTGGGCAGTTGGGTGAATCAGACTCCTCCGGCCCTCTGGATACTCGCAATGATGCGGGGGGATGGTGGTAGCAGACAGGGTGCAGAGAAGAATCCCCATCCCCAGCCTTCGCACTTCTCAGACTGGGAGATACAAGCAAAGCCACCCAAATTCCTACAGGTTCCAACCTCAGGATGGAGGCAAGCCTCCAACAAGGCGGGTTCTGTGGGCACAGACCACCTGATCTTCCTCATCAGGGACATGGAGCCTCCATCTCGGGCACTCGCTCTTTCTGGGAGGGGGCCCCATGTCATGTAGCATCACCATTAACAAACCCAGGAGGACAGACTGGCCGGCCAGTCCCCTGGGGGAAGATGTGGCACGGATGGAATTAGAGTACAGCGACTTTGATAAATGGGCCAAGATCAATAACCGGCTCTTCAAGAGAGGATGGAAGGTGGTGATAGAGGAAGGAAGCAGGAGATCCACCAAGCGGGGTGGGGCAGCAGGCGGCAGGGCTTGGCGGGCGCCCAGACACTGAGAGTGCAGCTGGAGAGGGTGCGTTCACGGGCGCTGCGCTGACAGTGCAAGAGCAGCTGGGGCTCTTCCATAAGAGGAGATGTGCTCCGGAGACAGGAGGCAAGACCAGAGTGCGCTGGGGTCCACCCCTCGGCAGCCTGGCTCGGAATAAAGACACGCTCTCGAGGGGGATTTTCTCACACCAGGGAGGGTGCAAAATCAACACATCTGGCCTCGGTGTCCTCAGATGTTCCCTGCAGGGCAGAGAAATCATCATCTCTCGGCCTGTTTGGCCCTTTTCCACCTGGCACTCTCCCTTCTCTCCACACGCCTCTCCAGACCACCCCAGCTTTGTTTCCAAGGAAGCGGGAAATTACCTCGGCTTGTTTGTTTATTCCCTGTCTTGGTACCAGAAGCCCAGGGGGCCCGCAGGGGGCGCCAGGGGCGGGGGTGGGGTCTCTGGGCCTGGCTCCAGCCCACAATGCCTTTCCTTTCCTGAGCGAGGGATCTCAGTCTCTACCTGAGCCAGAATCTGCCTTTAACAGATGAGGAGGCTAACCCAAAGAAGGGAGATAACTTGCTCAAGTTTGCCCAGTAAGTAAATTCGTGCTGGGCAGGAACCCCTGGCCTGGCTTCGGATCCAGAGCTGTTTGTATAACCTCTCACACCACAGCAGGGTATCAGAATGAAACTGTGCTGTGAAATGAGGTGTCTGGGCTTTAATTCAAAAGACTCCAGGAAAAAAAGTGGGGAGGTTAGGGGCTAGATGAAAAGATAGAGTCGAGATGGGGGTGGTGGTTTAAAGCTGGGTGACTGAGAATAGATACATTCAGTTAGACATACATATATATAACTGAATCACTCTCCCCCTATTGCAACAGTCTTCCTGAATAAAATGTCTCTTTACTACTTTAACCTCTGTCCAGCTCTAGTTCTCTTGAACAGTTTTTGGTGCCATGATTCAGATCTGGATCAGAACCACCACTGAATCCTCAGATGCGACAGCCAGGCCTCACAGGGCACACCTACCTTTTTGTCTCCGGTCTGCTTGCTGGTTTGGGGATCCAGTGGTGAGGCCGACTCCAAAACCCAGTGCTCTGGATAAATGTCCATTGACGCGGAATGAGGACAGATCTTGATTCTTAGGACTCAGAGTATACTCTAGAAGCTGGGTTAGAGCCCTAGACAAGCCAAAGCCAGGTTAGAGTCCTGGGTTTCTCTGTAACAAGCTAGGTCAGAGTTCTAGGCTTTTCTGTTGGTATGAGGCTGGTCCCTGTAAGGGACAGGCTGGGTTAGAATCCCATGTTTTTCTGTTCGTACGTGTAAAGGCACTATTAGTCAAGAATATGGGGGCTTCTTAATCACCGGGAACTCTCCTCAGACTCCTGCTGGCCACATGCTTCTACGGCCCTAGTACTGTCTGCTTTTGTTGGCAAAACTTGACCACAAACTCTCTTAAGCTAACACAGCCCCTCTGGGGCTCCTGGGATCTGCTCAAATTAGTCCACCTAAGGGGAAGCCCTAGGGCAAAAGGGAACTAAAATTTCTGATGCACGATGGTCCACTTTCTTCACTCCGTATGAAGAAGCCGAAAACAGCTAAATGATTCAAACCTCATTCAAACTATTGAAGTTCTTAAATAATGTCTTCAGAAAATGTTTTCTGGGACTTCCCTGGTGGCGTGGTGGTTAAGACTCTGCGCTCCCAATGCAGGGGGCCCAGGTTCGATCCCTGGTAGGGGAACTAGATGCCACATGCGTGCCGCAACCAAGAGTTTACATGCCACAACTAAGGAGCCCGCCTGCCTGCCTACAACTAAGGACCCTGCAAGCCACAACTAAAGAAGCCCGCCTGCCACAACTAAGACCCAGCGCAACCAAATAAATAAATATTAAAAAAGAAAATGTTTTCTGACCCAGGAAACCTCCTAGACACCTTCATAGTGCCCCGGAGTTCCCCTCCCAGCTCTCCATGATATCTGTCCCTGTCTCCCAGAACGTCCTTCACCAGTGGCACCCCAGCCCCTCAACTCCCTGAAACTGTAAGGTTCTCCAGGTCCCCACCTCTTGTAGATGAAGCTCAGGGTGTGGTTGTTACCCATTCTCAAGGGAGGCAAACAGAAAAGAGAACATTTAAACCTTGGTCTCTCTCAGAATTACGTGCCATCATCAAGAAATTTCCTGGACTTCCCTGGTGGTCCAATGGTTAAGAATCCACCTTCCACGGGCTTCCCTGGTGGCGCAGTGGTTGAGAGTCTGCCTGCCGAAGCAGGGGACACGGGTTCGTGCCCCGGTCCGGGAGGATCCCACATGCCGCGGAGCAGCTGGGCCCGTGAGCCATGGCCGCTGAGCCTGTGCGTCCGGAGCCTGTGCTCCACAACGGGAGAGGC
>NW_006796201.1:728416-730771 GCF_000442215.2 Lipotes vexillifer
GCGTACCTTGGGGGTCCGGAGCCTGTGCTCCAGAAGGGGAGAGGCCACAACAGGGAGAGGCCCGCATACCGCAAAAAAAAAAAAAAGAATCCACCTTCCAATGCAGGGGACGTGGGTTCGATCCCTGGTTGGGGAACTAAGATCCCACATGCCGTGGGACAACTAAGCCCATGTGCTCTAGAGCCCGCGTGCCACAACTAGAGAGCCCGTGTGCCGCAACTACCGAGCCCACGTGTTCTGAAGCCCACACGCTGCAACTACTGAACCTGTAGAGAGAAGCCCACAACTAGAGAGAAGCCCGGGCGCCACTATGAAGAACCCGCGTACGTCAAGGAATGATCCTGCGTGCCACAACTAAGACCCGATGCAGCCAAATTAATTAATTAATTAGTTAATTTCAAAAAGAAAAGAATTTTCCTGAGTCCCAAATGAAAAAGGAAAGATTTCTTGAAGATTTATTCAGTCTTCAATTGAAGATTGTTCTGGGAGCATACTCTCCAGATTCCCCAGTTTATGTCAACTTATCCACCTATTGGCTGGCCCTGGGGCTTGGAAAGGCCAAATGGAGCACCATCCCTGAAGACCCTCAAGGGTCTCAGATGACCCTGATTCTCATTGGAGAACGAGGGAAGTAAGAGGAAAGTTACCAGGAGCCATCCCTCGGGTCTCTCTCACCAAAACTGGTCGGTTGTGTATTCAAAGTTGTAAACAGCAAAGAGATGAACTGTGGCTGACCATCACCATCAATTAGGAACAACAGGAAAGAGCATCTGGAGCTGGACCTGACCTCCCTGACAGCCTCTGCTCTGGCCACAAGCTTTGTACATGGCCTCAGACCAGAGCTTCATGACACGTTACAGAGAAGTAATATTAACTGGCAAAATGCAAACATGTCTGAGCTCCAGACATTAGCCCAGCATTATGAAGATGTTATTTCCAGAAAATTGGAAAATACACAACACAAGCTTATGGCATTTCAGTTAAAAGAGCTAGAAGGACATGAAAATTTCAATCTATGGCAAGCTCCAAAATCACGGTCTCCTATGGATCAAGACCCTTGCTGAAATTGTAAGAAAAAAGGACATGGGTCTGGGAGTGGCCAGACCTCGAGAGGAGTGGGAAGCCTACCGCTTAAGATAGAAGTCTATCTTTCCATGCCCCTCCGCAGGATTCCCCAATAGCACTGAAGGCCAGAAGGCGTTGAGAGGCTCTGCTCGATAATCCAAGATTAATCAGACAGGAAACGTCGAGCTCCCACTTGCAGTCCATGCACAACTCCCATTTGGATCATCAAAGCCCTCAATGGGCAAGGATGTTCGTTAGTCCAGATCTGAGATTTATCAAAATCGTGAAACTCAGATATGCCCTGGTGCCCAGTCCTGGCACTATCCTGTCTGCTATTCCTCCCAACACCCAATATTTCCCAGCCCGCAATTTGTGTTGCGCGTTGTTTAGGATTCCCCTTTATAAGGAATCCAGTACTTGTTTGCCTTCTCCTGGGATAACCAGTAATATACCTGGACTGTTATGCCCCAGGGATTTACTGAGGCTCCTACTTCCTTCTCACACACCCTGAATGCCAGTCTGAGGGACTTAAATTCCCAGGAGACTCCACTTTAATCCCATATGCAGATGACCTCCTTCTATGTTCTGGCAGTGAGGACAACTCCTTTTGGACGCTGAATACCTTTTTAAGGCATTCTCAAGAAAGAGCGTGAGGTGGCTAGAGACGAAATTCAGATATGCTCTCTGTGTGTCTGATATCTGGGTCATGATATTTCAGTTGCAGGGGGAATGATCACAGACTGAGCCTCTGCTATTCAACATTTTCCTCTCCCTGAAAGAGAAGGGCAACGGACAGGGTTTTGGGGTCTTGTGGTATATTGTAGGGCGTGGATACCTAATTCTCTATGATTGCCTTACCCCTCTATGCCGTGACTGGGGAGGCACCCCCCAGACCCAGTAGTCCGGGACCCCCTATCCAAAGATGCTGTCAAGAACCTTAAGGGCTCTCTGCTTTCACCTCCCACCCTTGAACTTTCCAACGACTCCCTGTCTTTTTCCTTGTTTGTGCACGAATGAGAGGGTCATGCCCTCAGTGTTATCCTAGAAGCATAATGGACACCAAAGACCTCTGGGATATTATAGTTTGGCCTTTGACCCAACAGCTAAGGCATATCCCCCTTGCCTGTGAGCCATGGCTACAACCACCAAACTTGTCCAAGCTACCTCTGACTATTAGGTCATCTGCTTAACATACATGTCCCTCATGCTGCACAGACCCTATTGCCTAATGAAAACACACAGTACTTTTCTGCATCTCGACTTACCTCTTATGAAATCTTACTACTCTTT
>NW_006796201.1:730983-733852 GCF_000442215.2 Lipotes vexillifer
TCTTTCCCTCTCACATCACAATACATCACTGTCAAAACCTTAACCCTGCTACCTTGCTTCCTTTACCCACTGATGGGACGTCCCATGACTGTGTCGTTAACACTAGACCACTATCCTGTCCTAGGCTAGATTTAGCAGAAAAACCCCTCCCCCAAGTTGACCTCAATCTTCGTGTTGAAAGCTCCTACCTCCGGAAGGAAGACGGGGCCTTCCAGGCTGCACGTGCCATCACTGATCAATATAAACCTCTAGAATATCGAGCCTTTTTGCCAAATGTCAGATCAGCCCACGTAGCGACGTTAATTGCTCTTACTTGGGCTTGCCTAAGAGCATAAGGAATGAAGGTGAACATCTATGCTGATAGCTGCTACGCCTTTGGGTTAGTGCATGATTTTTGGTACGTGATAGAAACAGAGTGGATTCATGACAGCAGCTGGTACCCCAGTCAAAAATAAGCCCCAAATAGCAGACCTTCTAGAGGCATTGTTACTGTCCCAGCAGATCATGACAGCTAAAACTGAAGGACACAGCACAAAAACATTCAGATGAGGCCCGATAAATATGATACATTAGCAGCGCCTTCCCCAACCACCCAAGAAATCCAAGCGGTTTCTAAGCCTTGGGACCATGCCCCCTGCATCCTGCTTCAAGGCCCTAGACCCCAATGGGATTATTCACCTTTTCTTGAGGGAGAGCGCTCATTTAGGATGACTCCTAAGGAAGTCTTAAAAGCGGTCCACATGGCCTAAATAACAGCTTCAGACTCAGAAAGAACTGGATGGGGAAAAGCTGGCTGTTGAAGCCATTCAGATGGACTTTGCAAGCACCCAGACGGCTGCTTGGTAGCTCTTAAGTATCTCTCTTGAGTCACTGTGTGTAGTTTATATGACATGACTCACATGCAAAGGACAAGATGCAGGATGCATTACACAAACAGTAGTTTGGACCCTTTGGCTTTTATTTGGATGAAGCGGTTCACTTGTCCCGATTGCCAATAACATGACCCTGGAAAACCTGTAAACGTGGGGCAAGAAGGGAGGCACCTCCCCCTCAGACCTTCCTTCACTAGCAGATAGATTTTATCCAGTTACCAAAAGCACAAGGCTACCAACTCACTGTCGTCTGCCTGTTTTCTAACCGGTTAGAGGCTTTCCCCTGCCCAAATGCCTCAGCAGCATCAGATGCCAAAGTGTTCCTGCAACAAATCTTCCCCACTTGGGGCATCCCCTCTGCCATCTCTAGTGACAGAAGATCACATTTCATTGGTAAAATTATACAGGAAATTGAAAAGGCTACACATTTAGTCAAAGACTCCACCATCCTTACCATCCTCAGCCATCAGGTGCCATAGGAAGAGCATAGAAACAGCATTCTCAAGACCAAACTGGCTCCACTGTCTGAAGGACTGGACTGACATGGCCACAAGCACTGCCCCTTGCTCTTAAGACTCTCAGATCATCACCCCTATCTCCAGGCAAGCTATCCCCTTTTGAAATGATCACAGGAAGGCCCACAAAGACACCTTATTCATCTTGTCTAGTGGAAGATTCTAACTTAATTCAATGCAACACCCTTAGATACTGTCAAGGATTGACAAAATATACTCGATCCTATAATCAACAAGTCGAGACTTCCCTTGATTGCCTTCCCTTTAGAACTTCCTGATCCCTCATGTGCTTTACAAGTAGGCCATCTGGTATTCTAGAAACGCCACCATGAGAAAACCAATCTTGAGCCCAAAAGGGACCTTATACTGATTTACTCATTGCTAACACTGCTGTCAAATCACAGGGTGTTCAACCTTGGGCTCATGTTTCACAACTAAAGAAACATAAGAGTCTTATACAAATAACTCATACAACTCAATGTCAAAAAAAACCAAACAACCCAGTTTAAAAAAATGAGTAGAACTGAATAGACATTTTTCCAAAGAGGAAATACAGATGGCCAATATGCACATGTAAAGATGCTCAACATCACTAATCATTAGGGAAATGCAAATCAAAACCACAATGAGGTATCACCTTACAAGCCTGTCAGAATGGCCATCATCAAAAAGAACACAAATAAAAAATGCTGGAGAGGATGTGGAGAAAAGGGAACTCTTGCACACTGTTGAGGGAAATGTAAATTGGTGCAGCCACTGTGAAAAATGGTATGGAAGTTTCTCAAAAAACTAAAAATAGAACTATCATATGACCCAGCAATTCTACTCCTGGGTATGTAGCTGAAAAAAACCAAAACACTAATTTGAAAAGATATGTGCACCCCAGTGTTCATAGCAGCACTATTTACAATAGCCAAGATATGGAAGCAACCTAAGTGTCCATCAACAGAAGAATGGATAAAGAAGACGTGGGGTATATATATATATATATATATATATATAAAAATGGAATCTACTCAGCCATAAGAAAGAATGAAATTTTCTCACTTGCAGCAACATGGATGGACTTGGAGGACATTATGCTAAGTGAAATAAATCAGACAGAGAAAGACAAATACTGTATGCTCACACGTGGAATCTAAAAAATACAACAAACTAGTGAATACAACAAAAAAGAAGCGACACACAAGTATAGAATACAAATTAGTGGTTACCAGTGGGGAGAGGGGAGGGGGAGAGGTAATATACAGGTAGGGGATTAAGAGGTATAAACTATTAGGTATAAAATAAGCTATGAGGATATATTGTACAACATGGGGAATACAGTCAATATTTTATAATAGTCATAAATGGAGTGTAACCTTTAAACATTGTGAATCACTATACTATACACCCATAACTTACATAATATTACCGTATATCGACTAAACTTCAATAAAAATAAAATTAATTTTTTTTTTTTTTTTTTTTTTTTTTTTTTTG
>NW_006796201.1:733938-752111 GCF_000442215.2 Lipotes vexillifer
CTTCCCGGACCGGGGCAGGAACCCGTGTCCCCTGCATCGGCAGGCGGACTCTCAACCACACTGTGCCAAGGGAAGCCCAAAATTAAAATTTTAAAAAAAGAAATACAAGAGCTATTCAGACTGTGGAAGTATTCCAAGTGGGACTTCAAACTGGGTCTCTATTGAGAGCCTCCTTAAGCAGATGACAGCCAGAGCAGAGAGTTGCCCCAAGAACGCTGGAATAGTAAATGAGGTCAGGAGGGAGTCAATTTCCACTCAAGACCACAGAACAAGACCCACCTGGGTCCCTCCCCTTTCTCCTCTGCTTCTTACCCTTGGCATTTGCATGGAGACCCTCCTGCTCTTCCCACAATAACCTTCTGCCTTAACTATGACTTTTCCTCCCCTGAGATGAGTCTCCACCTTCATTTCTAAATTTATGAGTTCCTGCTCCTCTTCCACGCCCTGCTTTTCCCTCTTTCGGCAAGACTACTTTGCCCAAAGAACCTGTAAGCTTGGCTAAACTAGCTGCCACTTCCATTACCACCACAGACTGTTGGTACTGTCCTCCCTTTCTTGTGCGCACATCTGATCTGGCATTTCCCAGATCCCTTGATCAATCAGGATATCTATTTTGCTAAAACCCTCCCTCTCTTTTCCTCCACCAATTTTTTTTTTTTTTTTTTCTTTTTGGCTGCTCCGTGTGGCATGCGGGGGGATCTTAGTTCCCCGCCTGACCAGGAATGGAACCCGTATCCCTTGTAATGGAAGTGCGGAGTCTTAACCCCTGGGCTGCCAGAGAAGTCACCCCTCCACCATTTTATACTGTAAGAAACCCCCGCACCTATTCCAGTCTATCCTCACAAGGGTCAAGTCTGTTGCCATCGTCATTTTACCACAGGCTCCCTTCTGAGAGTGAGCATTCACCATTATACTTCCTTAGCTGCCACTAGATCAAACATAAAACCCCCAAGCCACTATAGGAACCCTGGATATCCCTCACATGTGTGGCAATGATCCCACAGCCCCTCCCAGCCTAATTTCTGGGACCCAGACCAACCCCACACGACTACCTTCAAACAAATCCTTTCCCCACCCTAAATTTAGCATCCTTTGGTTACCCTCAGCCATCAGATAACTATCTCTATGGCCCCTCGCTAACTCCAGATGATTCTTATTTTGTGCATGGAACCCAAGTTTATTGGCTGTTACTTGCCAACTGGGCCAGATCTTCCTACCTTGCCAATCTTACCAGTCCCTTCATCTTACTCTATTCCCCACAACCTCCTTCCTCTCTTAAACTGTCTCTAAAACAATCACTCACTCCCTCAGGTTCATCTCCTCTCATTGTAGGAACAAAAGGTATCCAGGATCATTGTAGATGATCTTGGTTCCCGGGGAGACAATTTAGAAAAAAACGGCTACGGAACTGGGCCTACATTCCATCCACGACCTCACTACTTTTGGGGGAACGGTTTGCCACCTTCTGGGTACCATTCCCAGGAATCTATAGCCTGGTTCAAGAAGTTAGACTCGGGACTTCCCTGGTGGCGCAGTGGTTAAGAATCCACCTGCCGATGCAGGGGACATGGGTTCGAGCCCTGGTCCGTGAAGGTCCCACATGCCGCAGAACAACTAAGCCTGTGTACCACAACTACTGAGCCTGTGCTCTAGAGCCTGTGCTCTAGAGCCCACGAGCCACAACTACTGAAGCCCACATGCCACAACTACTGAAGCCCACGTGCCACAACTACTGAAGCCCACATGCCACAACTACTGAAGCCCACATGCCAAACTACTGAAGCCCACACACCTAGAGCCCATGCTCTGCAACAAGAGAAGCCACCGCAATGAGAAGCCTGCGCACCACAACGAAGAGTAGCCCCCACTCACCGCAACTAGAGAAAGCCGTGTGCAGCCAAAACTAAATAAATAACTTTTTAAAAAGATGAATAAAAACAAAAGAAGCTTGACTCAATGACAGAATCATCTACTCATTGCTGAAGCAATTCACCCTGTCCCCAGATAACATCACCACTGGCCTGAAATCAGTGACTCACCAACAATGAGAAACCCAGCGTGCTATTCTCCATAACTGCATTGCCCTTGATACGACCCAAAAAGGGGGCACGTGTACAGTGGTTGGAAGCAACTGCTGCACCTTTGTCCTCAGCAATCTACCTGACGTCTCTGCCATAACCAGGAAGGTTCGAGCTGTGAACGAAGAAGTGTGTGCATCACTGCCATCGCGCCGACACCACCCACTGAGGAAGGACAACAGGTCCTGGGACTTCTGGTAGATCCCTGAAGGTCTACAAAGTTGGGCACAAGGACCAATTCAGTCTCTAACCTTCATCTTTCCATTTATCTTCAAGGTATTCCTCTCATCAAATGTCTGTGGATCCTACAGTACAGCAATTAGCAACCATCAAGTCTCAACAGATGATTCAGCTGGTTCTAAATGAATAAAAAGCAATAAAATGAGAAATGGATGTATACTGATCAGAGGAAAGAATGCCTCTCCTTCCCTTGAATAAAAGGGGGTTTGCTTAACCAAACTTTAGTCAGTCTCCCTTGAACCTTCTCCCCAGCAAGACCCATCTCTGTACTTCCTTCCAGAATCCAGTTTTAGCAAGAATCTTGCTAAGTCAGTTTAGCTGAATGCCCCACCCTTGATATCTGATCAAACGCAGCATCCCCACTATGCCTCAGAGGATATCTGATCACCCTCACCTGCCTTCAGCCAGAATCCCCCCGAGACTTGATGTCTCCCCTTAGTAATTTTCCATCCACCAATGCCGCCCCACCCCCCACTTGCTCCTTGGCAGTAAATCCCCACTTGTTCCAGTTGTATTTTGAATCAGGCCCAGTTCTATATCGGAGTCTCTATTGCAATAGTTTTGTTTTTGTTTTTCTTAAATAAAATCTATCTTCACTTTACTGCCTGTTCTCTATTTAACAGGGCTCTTTTTCTTCACCTGGCAGGTCGGTGAACAGGCCATTTCTGAAGCTCTGCCAGATCTCTGTGGATTTCCAGGACGTGAGGCCTGCCGGGCGACCTGAGGGCTTACATTAGGGAAACCGCCCTCAGGTAAGGAAAGCTCCCATTTCCGGGGCTGGGAGGTGGCGTCGGAGAGGGACGATCTCCGCCCTCCTGCTCTCCCGCGGGGGCCTTCACCTCAGGACTCTGCCCCTCCCGGACTTCCCTTGGTCTGGATGCGCAGCCTCTGTGGACCTTAGACACAGGCCTCCCACCTCAAGCCTTCAGCCTCCAAACCGACCGGATCCCTAGCCGCTCTCGGAATAGAATTAAACTAGCGCTTTAAGCTCCGCTCTGCGGGGAGTTTTGCCCACCCGCCCAGCACCCTGTGGGGCTGCATTGTCACATTTCATTTGCACAAAATAGTGTTCTTTGCTCGGACACCTAATGTGTGCTAGGCCAGCAGCCAGAAGTATATCTAACCCCCCACCCCAGCCCTTTGCCCTGCGTTCCAGATAAGGACTTGGAGGTTCAGAAAAGTTAAGTAACTTGCCCACCTCCGTACAGCAAGTATGTGGCAACCCAGGACTGCAACCGCCTCTCTGTCGCTTGGCACTGCCCATCCAAGGTATCCAACCCTTCACATGGCAACTGAGAAAAGTCCTGAAGGGCCAAAGACACCCTGAGGCCTTTGAAAGAGACCTCTGGCCAACAAATCTCTAGATTTTTATCTTTTTTTTTTTTTTTTTAAGCCTAGGACCACACACTTGGGTCTCTCCTTCTAGGCTCTCCCTGCTCACCGCTGCCTCAGTATCCCCACCGACCCACTAGGCGGGAGAAAGAGGCGTCTTCATTCCTTTTTGCCCCTCCCTCTGTGGGGCGGGCCTCTTGGGGGGGTCAACCCAGCTCCCCAAAAGCAAGGAGGGGAGTGACAGGGGCGGACTGGGGAGGATTCCCGCCGTCTGGGAAGAGTAAAAGGGTCGTCTGTCCGGCTGCACCGCCGGCACCTGCTACCAAGAAGCCTCTGGCTGAGGTACCGCCCCCGGCCCCCGCCTGGGTCCGCCCGCCACGAGAGCACTGGCCCTTTAAGAGCGGCGGTAGTGCAGCGCGGGGAGGAGGGCCGGGAGCGCTCGGGGTTGTGCGGTATTCGCCGGGAACGTCTGGCGCCGGCTCTCTGGCTCGCTCACTCGCTCCGACCGGCTCCCTGCGCCTCATCCCTGGGCTGCGCGGGGACGGGGGCCCGGTCGGCCGCGGGGCGAGCAGGATCCACGGGCGGGAGACGCGCGCTCTGGGCAGCGCCTGGCCCCGGACATGGACAGAAGGAGCTGGGCGCGCAGGGGGCGCCGCGGGACCGGGCGGCCGGAGCGCTGAGCCAGACAAAGGCTCAGGAGTTGCGCTTGCTCTCGAGAGCCGGGCCCCGGGCGCCGAGGCTGCAGGACCCCGCGGCGGGCGGCTCCGGCCCGCCCTCTCCCCCGTGGGCAGGCTCCGCGCGCCCGGCCCTGCCCGGCCCGCTTTTCCTCGGGCGTGGGAATTTGCCGAGGAGACCTAAGCGGCTCCGCGGTGGCCGGGACCGGGAGGTCTGCCTCGCGCCCGCCGGGCGGGGAGCCAGGGAGCGTCGCAAGTTTCCGAGCCGCGTGCGTGGACCCGGCGAGCGGGCGAGCCGCGCGTGCAGCAGCGCCCCGGGCCAGGCCGGTCGCCGGAAGCATGGGCAGCGACCGGAGCGCGCCCGGACGGCCGGGCTGGGCGGGCAGTCTCCTTAGCGGCCGGGAGGCGGCTGCGCGGCCGCGAATGCTGCCGCTGCTGCTGGTGCTTCTGGGCTGCCTGGGCCGCGGCGCAGCGGCGGAGGACGCAGAAGTCAATGCCGAGGTAAGGACCCTCGTCCAGTCCCTTTGCCACGGGTTGGAGGACTTGGGGCTGGGGGACTTGGGGTGGGAAGGAAGCCACGCCCGCAGCCTGAAGCGTGGAGAGGAAGGGCGCGGAGATGAGCCCCAGTCCCGGAGTTGGGGGCGGGGAAGAAAGGGGACCCGGCAAGCTGCCCCTCCCCAGCTGGCCCTTGGCGGTGCACCTCTTCCCAAACCCTGGAGGGCGTAGGGCTTGCGCCCGCTCTCTACCCCTACAACCCCGCCCTGGGCACTGATCCTTCCTAGCCCGCGTCCCGGGAGCCGCTTCTGCCTCCCCCAGCCCTTGCTCCTCTCCTTCCCTCCCTACCGGACTCCTGATTCCTCGAGAGCTCTGCGGACGCACGGTGACGTTCTTTGCGAATGGGAAGGGGGCTTCCCGTTCTGTGTGTGTGTGTGGGTCTTGGGCACAGCAGGCAGCGTTCCCGCCTAGAGAGACTCTAGTTTGGGTGACACTGAGCCTCGCGCGGCGGGCTGGGATAGCGGGAGGGGGTGCGAACCTCTGAGGCAGCCCATTCGGGTTGAGGGGGCGCTTTGGCGACTTTCTCAGACTCTTGCGCGCAAGCCGCGCCACGGCCAGATGGCATCTAAGAGGGAGACCCGGTCTCACCCGGCGCTTCCTCCACCAGCGCCCCTACGCCAAGGCCCGGGCCGAAGAGGGTGGACCCCGAACATTTTTTCACCAGGAGCCCGGCAGACGTCCCTACCGGGGCCCATCTCTGGAGCGGTCCCGTGGGTGATTAGGCGCCGCCTCCTGGCGCAGAGCTGCGTCCAGCCAGCGCCCCCTGCTCCATGGGGTCGCCCAGCGCCGTCCTCCGGATTAGGGACAGTGAGGGCACTAGCTCCGTTGACCCAGAGCAAAAGCGTAGACGTTCTTTCCCGACTTCTAAGACCCTGCTCCCCGCCCAGGAGAAGGGGAGAGGTTTGGCATGGTGGGGAGACACCCGCCTCAGCGCGTCCCCGGTAGGCTCGGGCCTCGGTGCCCTTGCGCCGGCCTGGAGCCTCCTGCCGTCCGCGCTGCTGCCCTGAGTGCCCTTTCTATTTGCAGCCAGGCCGGTGCTCCCTCCCAGCTCTCAGCGGCTTCCCCACCTCCCCGGCTGCCTGGGAGATTTTTCCGATGGAAGCCAGCCCTTCCCCGCCCTACTTTAATAAAAGCACTGAGGAAGGGCAGGGAATTCCTCCCAGCTCAAGTTACACCTCCCAGCCAGTTCCCCACCTGCTCTGCCCTCCCTCTTCGGCCCAGCCAGGGAAAGCTACAGGGAGCCAGGCCCTGGCAGGAGGCAGAGTGGGACCCCAGGCCATGCCCAATCCAGCTCCACCACCCCACCCCCGATTCACACAGGCAGGCAGGCAGGCAGGGGCTTAGTGGGGACTCCTGCTGGTGGGGATTGCCCCTCAGCCTGCATCCAGGTACTAGGCAGAGAGTGCTGTTTGGGCCCACCTGCCACTCTCTGGAGTTGAATACCAAAGAATTGCAAGTCATAGACCCACCCCCGAGGAGTTTATAATCTATACTTAGAAACGACATCTCTACACAGAAAGCAATTGCAGACCAAACTGGAATTTGGTAGCCAGGCATTGTGATTTGGCATTTTAGATGGCCAGGAGCTGGGGCACTGGGACCTGTGGTCTGAAGGCCTTCGTTCTCTCTTTCCTTTGCTTCTGCTCCTCCATCACCTCCTCCTCTCCCGGCTGCGGGAGTACCCAAAGCCCAGGGCCTGCACTGGGGCCACAGACCATGGCCCTATGCCTGTGTGGCAGTGACTAGGGATTCTGTGACTGACCTGCAGCCCCTCCCCTCCGGAGAAACTTGGGTTGGCCTATTGCAGGAAGAAACTCTGGAAAGTACAGGGCACCCTTGAATGCTGGAAGCCAAGGTAGATGCAGGACTAGAGACCGGTGGGCTATCCCAGATCCTAGAGTTGGCTTTGGAGTACAGGCTATTCCATGGAGTCCCATCTAGTCTGGCCGGATCTGGGCCCAAAGAGTCAAATGGCTTCAGCAGCCAGCGCATTTGCCCGGAGGCTGTGAAAACTGTCCCCAGGTCCATGCTAACCAAGAACCAGCATCAGAGATTCCTGGGCCTGGCTGCACCCTGTGTCTAGAGCCTCTGTCCCTTGGAGAAGGGCTTTGGTCCTTGACCACAGCTTCAGACCTCCAGCCAGGTCAATGGCTGGGACTGTCTCTGAGCAGCTTAAAACTGAGGCAAGGCCAGCGCCTCTCCCTCCCAGGGCAGAAACCAGAGGCACCTCATCAGACTAAGGAATCAGACCTGTGCTAGGAGCCAGTAGACACCGGCAACCTGCCAGGCCTCAGCCTGGAGAAGGCTGTCTTCCTTGGGGAAGCCACCACTGAGCTACTCTGCCCTGTCCCACTCCCTCCCTTGGCCGTCAGGTCCCAGTCTCCAGCCATTCTGGCCCACACAGACCCGGGCCCCGCCTGACTGAGGTGCCAGCTCTCGCTCCTGGCCTCCCTGACCTGAGAGTCCAGGCCCTCCTTCAGATTTCTGGCTTTTGCTCTTTCTGGCTATAGTGCATACTTCACTTAAGTGCATTTGATTTTTCACCAGAGAAGCTTTGGTTCTCCCCACCTCCCCCTACCCCCCAGACACACCTCTAGACCCTCAGCCCACCCACCTCTCCGCATGGAGGTGACTCAGGCCTCAGAACGCTAGAGTTCAAAGGTGTGGTGCCACTGCCACTAAAACATGGACACACCCACCTCCTTGCCCCTACCTGGCAGCTTAGCAGGAGAGCAAAAACACGGGTAGGAGTCAGCTGGAATTCTGCTTTTGACCTTCAGGTCTAACTGTGGCGCCGCAGCCCCAGGCTTCCTGTGCTCCAGTCTCTGCCCGCGCCTCCGTGCTGGCCCCTGGGGCCCCACCGTGTGCTCCTGTTAGTGCCCTTTCCTAACTGGAGCAGAAGCAGCAGGGGCCCCCCGTGCCCACCCGCGAGAAGGGGTTAATGTGAGGGCTTGTCTTTGGGAACCTACAGAAGCTGAATGTTCTCGCCTTCTTTCTCTCTCTCTGCTTTTTCATCTGTTCTCCTCTTATCAATAACAAGCTACAGCTCTCCATACTTTATTTCAAAACCCAGGGAGAACTGGGCTGACTGGTGCTGCCAGGCACTCGGGATCCGACTGGGCTGTGCCCTTCATGCCTAGCCCTTTGCCGGGGCCCTGTGTTAGGTCTGCCCTGGGGTCCAGTCAGTCAGCTTCCTCCTTGCAGAGAACAGCCCAGTGTGTGCTCCATGTGTGTGTATCACCTGGCCTGCCCATTCTGACCCCTGGACTCAAGACGCCTTCCTTTGCCCCAGCCCAAGGAGGGTGGAGAGGAAGCAACCTAGAAACATACCCAGACCCCCCTTAGAAGACTTCCTGCAAATCCCTCCAAATACTACCCATGTTCTCTGATGCCAATTCAGAATAGCAACACTGCCCGGCAAGGAAAATCCTCTCCCTGCCAAGCACTTGGTTCTGGTCACCCCTCCATGCCCCCTTTGTTGCTTGGTCCAGATGCCCCTGCCATCGACGCCTCTGCCCAGCTGGAAGTTTGACTTCTGCCTGAGGCCAGCTTGCGGTGGTTGTAGTGGTGGCCACTGCTTCCCGCCTCCAATTAAAGTTGGTGCTGTAGGCCTTTGGGAGGTGATTAGGTCATGAGGGCAGAGCCCTCGTGAGCGGGATTAGTGCTCTTATAAGAACTGCCTGAGAGGGCTTCCCTGGTGGCGCGGTGGTTGAGAATCCGCCTGCCAATGCAGGGGACACAGGTTTGAGCCCTGGTCCGGGAGGATCCCACATGCTGCGGAGCAACTAGGCCTGTGTGCCACAACTACCGAGCCTGTGCTCTAGAGCCCGCGAGCCACAGCTACTGAGTCCACGTGCCACAACTACTGGAGCCCGTGCTCCACAGGGTGTGGGGGCCGCTGCAGTGAGACGCCTGCACAACGCAACAAAGAGGGGCCCCTGCTCACGGCAACTAGGGAGAGCCCGTGTGCAGCAATGTGGAACCCAACACAACCAAAAGTAAATTAAATAAATAAAAATTTTTTTAAAAAGGTAATTAAAACTGCCTGAGAAAGCTCCCTTGCCCCTTCCACCATGTGGGGGCACAGCAAAAAGTTAGCAGCCAGGAAGAGAGCCCTCACCGCACCAGACCATGGTGTCGCTCTGATCCTGAACTTCTTACCTCCAGAACTGTGAGAAATAAATATTGTTATGAGCCACCCAGCTCATGGTATTTTCGTTATAGCAGCCAGGGTGGATTAAGGCAGTCGGCATCTTCAGTATCATCCCAACGTTCATGTAGTTCACACAGCTGACCATTCGGGCAGGGGTCAAGCCCCATGGCCAGCTCTGCCCTGGGCGTGGAGGTGTGTTCTGTGAGTCAGCAGAAGCGGAGAGGGCTTGGGGGCTCTCTGCTTAGATCCTTCTCCAGCTCAAAGAGGGCCCAGGGAGGGGTCCACAGATGAATGTGAGGACCTGGGACCCTGCAGGTAGCTGAACACTCCAGGCCTGAGGCACACAGTAGGTGCCTTCTGACTGGACAAGCCCCCGCTGAGTTAGAGCTCATATGAGGCCGTCCCCAGAAGAACAGTGGTTCTGGGGATGCCTGAGCCCTCTAGGGGACGTAGTAGAGATTCTGCAGCCCGGCAGGAACAGCAGAGATGTATGAGATGGTCCTGGATCAGAAAGACAAAGAGGGATGCCTCTTAACCAGATCCCATTTCCCTTGTGGGAATAGCAGGAAATGAGCAAAAAGACCCAACTCAACCTCCAGTATCTGGACAGACAGATGGGGACCTGAATCCCAGCCATCAGCCAGCCCTCAAAGATGCCCCACAGCCACGGAGCCTGGAGGTCAGGGTCTGGAACTGCTCTCTAGGATTCGCCCTTAGCCCTGGACACCACCTGGTCCTCCCAGAAGCAGCTGCCCCAGCCCACAGGGGTGGGAGCCCAGCTTTGTGTCCACTACACATGGGCCTGGCGCCTGGTACATAGGAAGCGCTTACAGAATGGTGACAAAATACAGTGACCTTGAAAAGCACATGGCATTTGCTGTTGTGGGCAAGTCACTGACCCCATCTGAGCCTCAGTTTCTCATTTGTCTACAAAATGAGACTAGTAAAAGTATCTACTGGATGGAGTTATTGGGGAAATTCAGTGCGTTTATGTGTAAAATGCCGAATGCTATGTACGGTGCCCCTCACGTGGGGCCCATGGAGGATCAAGTGTTATTTTTGAGCACCTTCAACATACTTGGTGCTATCCTGGGCAGGGCCTAGGGGTGTTTTATAAGCATTTTCACATTTAATCCTGTATTAACTAAGTTTAGGGGCAGTCATGACCCCATTGTACAGAAGAGGAAGCTGAGACCTTGAGGTGAGAGACATTACCCCTGATTCCCCAGCCTGGGTGGTGGCAGAGGAGCCTGAGCTCCCAGCCCCCAAGCTGGGTTAAAGGCTACAGGTCAGAGCCCAGGGTGTCATCCTTTGGAAGTGCCGCCAGGCAGGAGCCTGCTGGGCCTGAACAAGGTGGGAAGGAGGGTGTGGAGGTAGAGCCAGGGCCCGCCCTCAAGCACGTGAGCCTGGAGCCCTACCCCTGCCTGTCCAGCCACCCAGGCTCTTCCCGGAAAGCAGCCCCATGTAAGAGACAACACCTACAGGGGGTTTCCAGGTGAGGCCCCAGGCCTGGCCCTTGGCCAGCCCGAAACCACTAGCAAACAGGGCCCTTTTCCCCACCCCTGCCCGCCCACTGGCCAAAGGACCCGGCGACTTTTCCCTCTGGGTTAAGGAGTGCGGCGCAGGCTGGGAGGCCACAGGGTAAAGAAGTGGCGTCCACTTCCTTCCTTATTCCCTGGCTGGACGTCCCCCACCCGGCCTGACCTCCCCACCACCCAGAGCCCCTTCCCCACCTGCAACTTTCCCATCTTGGGGGGGGGTTAGATTTGAGCCCCAAATGAGCAAGTGTGTTCTTCCAGAACTGCTTAAATATGGACTATGCTGCCTCTAAGGGGAGTAAATGATCCACTAAAGACAGGGTGGTCTGACTTGGCGCCCCCTTTCTTCCCCGGCCTCGGACTAGTTATGCCGTCTGCGGGCACAGTGAGGCCCTCAGGACACCACGAAAGGTCTGCGTCCGTCGCTGGCGGGCCTGACAAGACGCCTTTTGTGCCTGTCTGGGCAGCCCTGCTAGGGTCTGCTTGGCCTGCAGAGAGCCGTGGGTGAGTGAAGCAAAGCAGAGCCAGGAGAGATTTTTCTTATCTCCCAGGGTCTGATAAGGCCGGGTGGGAGGCGGCTTGGTTTGTCTGAGCCCCAAGGAGCTGGATGCGTCTGCAGCAGCACGCTCACCCTGCCCCCACCGCTGCTTAATGCACAGTATTGATCGGGCAGCTCCTTCCCAGACACGCCCGCCCCGTGGGGAGGGCCTGCCTCGGGGTTGTCTCGGCAGTCCTGGGGGGCAGCCCTGCTGACGTGGCCCAGCGCCCAGACCCAGCCGGAGATGTGGAGTGTGGGGAGGGCTGGGCGCCCTCCCCCAGTGCCGTGCTGGGCGCTGTTCCCCAGAAGGGCCAGAGCCCAGTGTCCCCTGCCTCAGGCCCAGAGGAGCTGCTGCTGCTTCACAAACAGCCTGGTCCAATAGCACTGCTTATGGGCTCCGGTTCTAGCCATAGACCAGCTGCGTGACCCTGGGTGGGCCCCTCACCCTCTCTGAAACTTGCTGTCTGTGTAATGGGGATGGGGTACTTGTGAGCATTGAATGGGGTGACAAGAGTGGACATTCTGGCCTCCAGCAGATTCTCAGCCCCTGGCTGCTGCATTTATGGCCTCTCCTAGCGGCCAGGGGGCCAGGAATTCCCTCTCAGACTCTTGATGGCTCTACATCTCTTTGCCTGGGGCCAACCACTCACCTGAAGCCTCTACACACACTTACGGGATGGGGTCTGGAGCTTGAGAAAGAAATGGCTGAAAGAACCAGGGTGGGTGGGGTCTCCTGCAGCAGCCTCCCTCCCTGGGCTGCAGGCAGGAGGGGGCCTCGTGGCCCAGAGCTCTCTCTGCCGAACCCTTACCTGCCTCCCACTGGAGAGTGGTCCTCATGGAGCAGGGCCCACCACTCTGCTGCTTACTGACCTCCCTGAGCCTCAGTTTCCCCAGCTGAGCAACAGAGCTTCACTGCTTGGCTCACCCCACCTGTGAGACTCGAGGTGACCGGACAGAAAAGGAGACACATTATGGAAGGGACAGTCTTTACCGGTAGGAGCAGCAGGGGCTTGAGCACAGCCCCTCCCCGACTTTGAGTCCAGGGGTCAGTCATGACCTTGGGAATTGCTTCCCGCTTTTGTCCCAGGGCCGCAGAGCCCCTCAGGAGGCTGGAGTTAGGGCAGCACCTGCCATGCACCTGTGCCCCCCATGGTCTTTCCCCTCCACCCCCAGGGCTTGTCGAACTTAGCTGAGCAGTAAGGTGATGAGAAACTTCTCCTGGACACTGGGGGAAGGAAAAGCCCCAGCCCCGCGGGCCGTGTAGACTGACTGGCGCGTTGCCAGCCAGGCGGGCTCAGTCAGCTCCTTGTCTTCCGGGGCCTCGTCTGCTCTGGGCCAAGGCTGTATTTCAGCTTAGCCCACTCGTGTCACCAGTCCTCAGCCTCAGCTTTTTACCCAGCAGTGGCCGAGAGACATTTGTCATCAGGAAGCCTTGGCTGATACCGAGATGAAAGCCCCTGGCTTCCCTGGGACTCAGAGGGTGTTTGTCTGTGTGAAGGAGGGTCCACAGGCACCCTCGGGCCTTTCCCGTCAGCCCCCTGAGCTGTGCCCAGTATTGAAGGGGCCCCTCTGCCCCATCCCCCACGGGGCTCTGGAGCTCTTCACTGCAGACAGGCCCAGCTCCCTCCCCTCCCCAGGGCCCCAGCCTGAGCCTCCCCCGCCCTGCCCTCCTCCTGTCACTCGCCACACTGCTAATCAGTCCCTTGGTAGCCTGTGATTGCGCTCCCCGAGATATTTTTACCTTATGCAAATAGGTGATATAGAGGTGCCCTCATCTGTCAGCAGCAGCCCCAGTTCTCCCCCCACCTCCAGCTGGATTCCTTTCACTGTTAGAGCTGGCCGAGCATCACAGCCTCGCCTCCTAGATCTTTCCAGGCTTCTTCAGGCAAACCGTGTCCATTAAAGGTGGTGGACATCCCCCTTTACAGACACACAGGAGCCTCAGGAAAGGTTTCCATGCTTGGGAAGAATGGGGACGGCACCCGTAACACTGCCAGTGTCTGGTGGACCTGAAGGAAGGGGGCCCTGGGCAGGAGGGGTGAGGGGGGTCCATGGGGGATGCCACAGGGCGCTCCTGCCTCCCCCAGCTGCCCTGCCCCCACCCAAGGCTGCCTTGTCGGAGCCTGGATCCTTCAACCCTGTCGGCCGACACAACAGGCTGCCACTCTAGGAACAACCGGGCAGTGCCCCTGCCCCCACCAGCCTCTGTCATTAATACCATGTTGACTGAGCACTTTCCCCTGCCCAGCACAGTGCCAAGGGCTCCTGTGGACTTGCCCATTTCATCCTCACAGAAATCCATGAGATGAGGTATGTCTTGATTCAACCCCCTTTTACGGACTGAGGCACAGCGAGCCAAGTGGCTGGGCCAGGATCTGTCCCCAGAGCCGTGGTCATTTCTCAACTCGGTGTCTGCTGCGTTGTCCTGCGAGGCTTCGAAGTTGTGGCTGGGCATCCTCAGGCTCTGGCAGTCTCCCCGCGCCGCCCTCGTTGGCTCAGCCTCTGCTCCCTCCAGCGGCAGCCTGGGCGTTGCTGAGCCGGGCTGTGTGGGCAACCCATCCATACCAGGGGCCTGGGCAGGTGCCAGGGCTGGGCTGGCGAGTGGCACTGAGGGAAGCCAGTACCTTTGGAGCTGGATGTGACCCTGGTGGCAGACAGATGTGAGCATGGCCCAGGCCAGCTGACACAATGGCTGTCGGTCCAGAGCAACTACCATGTCCAGCTGCCATCCTGCCCCGTGGGCCCTTGATGTGCAGCCCTCACCTTCCAGAGCGTCTCAGAGAGCAGGCCTTTAGGTCCCCTCACTCTGGGGGTTCCCAGAGACCAAAGATAGACAAGGAAGGCTTCAAAGACATGCTTCCATGTAGCCAAGGCCCACAGCAGTCCCTGGCCTCTGCTCACCAGCCTCCCACAGTGGTCACCATGTTCTCGTGACCTTGGGGGCACCAGGTGGGCAGGGCAGAGTTCCCTTCCTTACCACCACTCAGCTTGGCTCACTGGGGATCCCGTCCACCGGTTTTGACTGCAGTGGTCCTGTCTGCTCACAGACTTGCCAGCGTGAATTCCTCACTCTGCGTGTGCGCCGGGTCTCCCCAAGGAGATCATAAGCCCCTGGAGGTCAGGACACTTCAGCTGCCTCCTCCACGGCCTCCAGCTGGCATGGCACCTGGCACAGACAGGGTGCTCAGAAACACTTGGCAGGATGGCCGGCTGGGTGGGCCAACACACAGACAGACAGATGGGGGTAGATGGATGAGAAGACTTGCCCAGCAAGTCTTGAAGGGGACGGGCACCCCCACTGTGTCCCAGCTGCTTTTCCCAGGTCCATCTCTCTCACCCCACCCCCTGACGACCCCATGGCTCCCATTTTGCACACGAGGACACGCAGGCCCGGAGAGAAGAGAGTTTGTGGCAGAGCAGAGACTGGACTTCAGGCCTCCTGTCCCACCCTCCTGGGCCTGGGTGGGCGGCCTGAACCCACCTGCTTTCCCTCCGGAAGGTTCAGGGTCTGTTGGGGAGCAGCACCAAGGGGCGGGTTTTCCTACTTGGTGAGAATTCAAGAGCTTCTGAACCCTGTAGGGTCCCCAGTCGTCTGCCTGGAATGGTAGAAGGCCCCACCCTGGAGGGGCCGGCACAGTAATAAGGACGGCAACTGTGGACTGTCCTCAGAGACAGAGCTTCTGTCCTAATGGGGGAAGGCAAATAATAAACACCTAAGTGAAACATACAGTGTGTCAGATGGTGACAAGTACAGGGAAGCAGGAGAGGGAGTACAGGGTACAGCGGATGGGTGTCTTTTTTACATTTGTCAGAGAACACTCCTCCAATAAGGTGATGAAGCAGAGACCTGAAGAAAATGAGGGCATGAGCCATGCAGATTTCTGTGGGGAGAACACTCCAGGCAGCAGGAAGAGCAAGTGCAAAGGCCCTGAGGCCTCACAGGTAGTTCCTGTGAGAATTGGCTTTTCCTCTGAGATGGGAAGTCTTTGGAGGGTTCTAGACAGAAAACTGACCAGACCTGACTTGTAAAGGCCTTTTGTTCTGGCTCTTGTGTGAGAACAGACCGTAGGAAGTGGAAGCACGGAGAGCGTACCGAAGCTCACATGGTCACCTGGAGGGAGGTGGTGACGGGAGGTGATGGTGGTGGAGGTGAGAGGTGGTGGGATGCAGGCCATGCATGTTTGGAGGTAGCGGTGCCAGAACCTGCTGACCAGGTCATGGCCTCTCCTTTGCAGAACTGGCTGCGGCTCTATGGCTACCTGCCCCAGCCCAGCCGCCACATGTCCACCATGCGCTCCGCCCAGATCCTGGCCTCGGCCCTCGCCGAGATGCAGCGCTTCTACGGGATCCCCATCACGGGTGTGCTGGACGAAGAGACCAAGGCGTGAGTCCCTCGGTCGGGCCATTCGCAGACCCCACTGGCACCTGCCCTCCTTCTGGCCTGCTCTGATGAAGGCTTGGCATGTGGAGTTTCCAGAAAAGAGTGGCCTAGATAAGAGATGGCAAATGGCTTGATCCTCCGTGCTAGCTCTGATTGGTTGGGAATGGCTGCCTGCTGCCTAGTGTTGAAAAAGCTCCTGAGGCCAAAGCCCAGTTCAGCAGCAAGGAGCATAGGATTGATTAGTGATGTCTGCCACAGGCATGGCAATGGGGAGGCGCAGCACACATGCACACATGTGGTTGCCTAGCTAGGCCTTGCTCTGAATCTGGCAGAGGTGATGTGACCCAAAGCCACATCCTTGATGAGCACGCACAGAGCATAAGGTATCAGGGATAAGAAGCCTCAGGGTAACTCTCCTCCCATTCCTGGGTGATAGTGCTGAAAAGGGGCTCACCTTTGCAGAGCCACTGCTGAGCACCCAGTCTTCCAGTACAAGGTCACTGTACCGTTTTCCTGATGAGAAGCTCGAAGCTGAGAGAGTCCCTCACCCCCTCCACACCCATATAAGGGGCAGCTGGAGGCCAGCGGGGGGAGGGTGGGAGACGGTGGACTGCCTGGAAGAGGCAGAGCCCGGCAGGCAGGCGTGTTGAGGGGAGGCTCTGTGCACCTAGGTGGATGAAGCGGCCCCGCTGTGGAGTGCCAGACCAGTTCGGGGTACGCGTGAAAGCCAATCTGCGGCGGCGGAAGCGCTACGCCCTCACCGGGAGGAAGTGGAACAACCACCACCTGACCTTCAGGTAGGGACCCTGGCTGCCCAGGGTGGCGTCCCCCCAGGGCACCCTCCAGAAGCAGCTGGCCCCTCTCTGCCTGGGCTGAGGCCTCAGGCTTCCCAGTGGGCTCCTCTGGAAGGCTTTCTTTCCCAGCAGCCCACTGCAGGGTGTCCGGCCTAGCTGTCCAATCTTGCCAATCCCCCTCCCATGCTGATTAGATCAGTCACCCCACTCACCCACCCACCCCAGGCAGTCCCCCTTCAGAGAGGGCGGGACCTTTGAATTGCTTCTGCTCTGTCCTACTTCCCTCCATCCCCTGACCCGCCAGCAACCTAGGGCTGGCCTCACCTGCCCAGATGGTCTCCTGCACCAGTGCAAACTGGGGGCTTCAGGCGTCTGAAGGGTAAGGGAGGACTGGGGTGCCTGAATCCAGGCAGATGCAAGCAGGCAAGCAGCAAGTCACCTGCACAGACCCTGGTTCAAGCACCCTCCTCCTTTCCACTGAGTCCTTTGGCAAGAAACCCCCCTGAGCCTTGAGCTCTGTGGCAGTCCCCAAGGGTTCCCCCTTCCTGTTCCAATCCAGCCATGACCCCACCCGCAGCTCCATCTCCTGAGGAAGAGCAGCCCACAGGGTCACATAGACCCAGGCTGCCAGAGTGAATTCATGATCCATGAGTTGATTCATGATCTTTGATGGAGATCTGTCCAGCACATGGACTCTTAATCTGCTTTACGTGGGAGATAACAGGCTTCATTCATCATGCTGTGTGTGTGTGTGTGTGTGTGTGTGTGTGTGTGTGTGTGTGTGTGATGCTTGTTAATGTTTAACATTTACATGTTCTCAGAATAAAATTATATAAGAAAGAAAAAATCAGAATATGTACCCTTTATAGGCATCACAGTTTTGTTTGGGTCAAGTGTGAGGCAGAGTTGCCTTTAGTCTGTACTCTTCAAGGCAGTGGAAATCTAGAAGGACAGATACTTATTATTAGGGGCTGGTATATTTGTTTAATATTTATCTGCAAGAATGATAGAATTGTTTTTAGGAGAATATGGATAGTAGGGTAAAATATAGAGAGAAAGAGCTCTTTTAGAATTATACATAGATTTAACCTACTAAATTGCAGAACATTGGTAGTAGAGAAACAGCATGGCATGTTGGAAAGAGGTATGTTCTGGAAGCCAGCAGTCCTGAGTTTGAACAGGCTTCATCATGCTTTTATCATGTGCAGGTTCATATATGCCCATGTTCTACCTGAGTTAAGTCATTTAATCCTCCCAGGCACTCCACGATGAAAGCGCTGCCCTCCTTTTCCCATTTTACAGATGATGAAACTAAAATTCAGAGAGACTAAGTCACTTGCCCAAGGTCACACAGAAAATGTTAGAGCCGAGCCTTGAACTCAGGTCACCCTGCCCCTGGAGCCCAACATTCAGAACCTCTTGGCCTGTGTTTCCCAAAGCTCAGCCATTTGCATCCCACTTTCTAGGTCTTTCTCTTGGCTATGTATCACCTATACTTTTAATTACTTAATGTTTTTCTTTCTTAAAATAAGCTTATTTGGCACACTGCAACCTTATTCAGTGATATCCTAATGAATTCCTTGGCTTCACGTTAGTTCTTTTTTAAAAAAAAAAATTCATGTCACGGGCTTCCCTGGTGGCGCAGTGGTTGAGAGTCCGCCTGACGATGCAGGGGACACAGGTTCACGCCCCGGTCCGGGAAGATCCCACATGCCGCGGAGCGGCTGGGCCTGTGAGCCATGGCCACTGAGCCTGCGCGTCTGGAGCCTGTGCTCCACAACAGGAGAGGCCACAACAGTGAGAGGCCCGTGTACCGCAAAAAAAAAAAAAATTAAAATTCAAAAAATAAAAATAGGGCTTCCCTGGTGGTGCAGTGGTTGAGAGTCCGCC
>NW_006796201.1:752833-756685 GCF_000442215.2 Lipotes vexillifer
GGGCCCGTGAGCCATGGCCGCTGAGCCTGCGCGTCCGGAGCCTGTGCTCCGCAACGGGAGAGGCCACAACAGTGAGAGGCCCGCGTACCGCAAGAAAAAAAAAAATAAATAAATAAATAAATAAATAAATAAATAAATAAATAAAAATAAAAATTCATGTCAAAGTGAACTAACAATTGATATTGATGAGCATTGTCCATGAACCAGCTCAGATCTTATCCCCTTTCCATCAGACCATGTTTCCCTGCCCCCAGCCCAGTGAGTGCTAACAGTGGACAGCAGCCCCAGGCCCTGTGTTCACTCACACCTCTCTCTGCCCACCTGCAGCATCCAGAACTACACGGAGAAGCTGGGCTGGTACCACTCGCTGGAGGCGGTGCGTCGGGCCTTCCGCGTGTGGGAGCAGGCCACGCCCCTGGTCTTCCAGGAGGTACCCTATGAGGACATCCGGCTGCGGCGGCAGAAGGAGGCCGACATCATGGTACTCTTTGCCTCTGGCTTCCACGGCGACAGCTCACCGTTTGACGGCACAGGTGGCTTTCTGGCCCACGCCTATTTCCCTGGCCCTGGTCTGGGCGGGGACACCCATTTCGATGCAGATGAGCCCTGGACCTTCTCCAGCACTGACCTGCATGGTGAGAACAGCTGGTCAGGGTGACAACAGGGGAGGCGAGCTGGAGCCTCAGGACTCAGAGGAGAGAGCATCCCCTGTGCAGTCCTCGGGAGCAGTGACACTTGGTCTCAGTCTCCTGCCCATCATCTCCAAGGGGGGGTGGTAGGGAAGGGAAGGGATCATCGTACCCATTTTCCAGATGGGGAAGCTAGAGGCCCAGAAGTCAGAGCAGTTTAGCTTCTTCTAAGAGTAAAGTATGGCCAGGCTCTCTGGCCCCCTCAGCCCACCCCAGCCCTGTCTGGGGTGTCCAGGACCTGGGCCAGGTCAGAACTGACTGTGCTGCCTGACCCCACTACAGGGAACAGCCTCTTCCTGGTAGCAGTGCATGAGCTGGGCCATGCCCTGGGGCTGGAGCACTCAAGCAACCCCAGCGCCATCATGGCACCATTCTACCAGTGGATGGACATTGACAACTTCCAGCTGCCTGAGGACGACCTCCGGGGCATCCAGCAGCTGTACGGTGAGCGAGCGGCACAGGTGTGGCCGTGGTCTCTGCACGCTGCTCTCAACTCCCAGCCCTAAGAGGCGTAGGTACTACTGCTACCCCCATTTTGTAGACGAGGAAACTGAGGCCCAGAGAGGATTAGTGGTTGTCCACATCATTCAGTGAGTAAATGGTGGTGCTAGAAATCAAACCCAGGGCTGGCCGACTCCAGGACCTGGCCCTCCCTCAAGGCCCTCACCCAGAGCTTTCATGATGGCCCCAGGGCCCCTCACTGCCCCCCTTTCCTCCTCAGCCTGAGTGATATTCTTATTAGACCGAGGGTGTCCCTGGGGTCCCAGGACCCCGTTCCTACCACTGTCACTCCCAGCCCATGCCTGTCCCAGGCTCTCCACTGAGTGTTGTTGGTTTATCACTTCCCAGTGCCTTTGAGGCAGGTGGCATCCCTGCCGCCCCACTGCAACCAGGCCCCACCAGAGAAGGCCTCCAGTGGGGAGGTGTCCTGGGGGCCAGTTTGGTGGGTCAGGGCCACACTCAGTGCCCACCCTCAGCCCTCACTGTGTTCCTGGCCACCTGGGAACCAAGTTCTTCCCTCTGCTTGTGTCCACTGTTTGCTGGAGCCTCCACTGGAGCAGGCTGGCATCCTGAGGGGAACATCACCGAGGTGGGGTGGAGCCAGCAGCAGCCTCAGGGGCGCAGTGACCCAAGCCCAGTGTGGGGAGGTCAAGGAAGGGGCTGTGTGGAGGAGGATGGAGGTCCTCCCAGGGCTGATGGCCGTGCCGGGGAGGGGTCTGCTGTGGCCAGATAGGGCCTTTCGCCTGGGTGGGCTGCCCATGGAGCACAGGTCTCCCCAGGCTGGGGACCCTAGGCTCCCAGGGCTCTAAGTAGGAGACCCTGGCATCCTGGCTGAGTTCCAGGGCTACCCCCTCACTTCCCCCTGCCGCCCTCCGCAGGCACCCCAGATGGCCAGCCACAGCCCACCCGGCCTCTTCCCACTGTGACCCCCCGGCGGCCAGGCCGGCCAGACCACCGGCCCCCCAGACCCCCTCAGCTACCTCCCCCAGGCGGGAAGCCGGAGCAGCCCCCAAAGCCAGGGCCCCCAGCCCAGCCTCGAGCCACGGAGCGGCCCGACCAATATGGCCCCAACATCTGCGACGGGGACTTTGACACGGTGGCCGTGCTGCGTGGGGAGATGTTCGTGTTCAAGGTCTGGCCCTGCCTGTGCCTCCCCAGCCCCTTGGCCCAGGCTCAGAGCAGAGAGTACCCTCCCACTTCTCCCCCAGACCCTTGCCCCGCTTCCACCCCCACTTCACTGAGCAGCCCCTGGGGAGCCATCAGACCCTAGACCAAGAAGAAACCAGCCTGAGGGACAAGAGAATTGCCCGGGATCATACAATAAGCCTAGGAGTCCACACCCCACCCGGGCTCTCTCCCTGGTGCCGCCCTGGCTTCCTAAGCCACCTCCCCCTGGACTCTCCCTGACCGGGGAAGGGGTGGGTCGAGGGGGGCCTCCCCCCAGGCCAAGGCAGCAAGCCTGCCATGCTCGCTCACACCCATGCCCTCCCCAGGGCCGCTGGTTCTGGCGGGTCCGGCACAACCGGGTCCTGGACAACTACCCCATGCCCATCGGGCACTTCTGGCGTGGTCTGCCCAGTGACATCAGTGCTGCCTACGAGCGCCAAGATGGGCGTTTTGTCTTTTTCAAAGGTGAGCTGGGGCAGGTAGGAGGGAAGGGACTGGGCGGCCTTCCTGCCCTTACCGCTGGCCTGACCTCTGACCCAGCCGGGACTGAGGGAGGAGGAGAGGGAGGGACCGTGCCCATCTCGTCGTGTTGCCCACTGTGGGCTTACTCGAGGGAGACGAGTCCTTCTGGCAGCAAGGCAGGGGTTGGGGACGTAGACAGAGACCAGAGGACTGGGCGGCAGAGGCTGCTCTGATTGGAGGCAAGTGTCCATCTTCTGCAGCACAGGGCCTCTGCCCCATCGCCCTCCTTCCTTGCATCCTGTGCCCCTTCTTTGCCCCTTCCTCATAAGAATGGGTCCCCGAGCCCACTCTGGGGCAGGATTCCTGAGTCTGTCTGTGGAGACAATGGAGCTCCCTCCCCTCAGCCCTCCCTCCGGGGCCTGCCTTCCTGGGGAGGGCCTCAAGGGCAGCACCCCTGATGGGTCAAGCTGTGTCCCCAGCCCCACTGGCCTGAGCCTCAACCAGGCAGGAACTCCCCGAGGACAGGGCTGGGTCCACACTAAAAGTAAGGAGCCCTGGGCCATGCACTGGGGTGTCCCAGGGATGCAGCCCCCAGACCCAGAGGCCAAGCAGGGCTCCCCCTCTTTCCTCTCTCTGTACAAGAACTGTGTGGGGGGTGGATGTTCAAGTGGGAATGGAGGCCCGTATACAGTGCGACTGTGTGTGGTGTGTGTACAGGTGTGACCCGGCAATGTGTATGTGTGTAAATGGGTGTGTCGCAGGTGTCCATGAGTGTCCACTGTGTGTGATGCGAGGGTGAGTTGCGCTGTATGTTGTCATGGGTGTGTAGGTGTCAGTGCCTGTCCTGTGTACAAGGGTGTGTGTGTGTGTGTGTGTGTGTGTGTGTGTATGTGTGTGGTGAGTGTGGTAATGGATGTGAACAGATTTGGGAGCCCAGAATATCCCTCCCTGTGGCCCCTTCCTGCACACCCCCCACCGGCCCCAGGCCTGTCCTCACCCCCACGCCCCTCCCACAGGTGGCCGCTACTGGCTC
>NW_006796201.1:756787-761188 GCF_000442215.2 Lipotes vexillifer
CTTCCGAGAAGCGAACCTGGAGCCTGGCTACCCACAGCCACTGACCAGCTACGGCCTGGGTATCCCCTACGACCGCATTGACACAGCCATCTGGTGGGAGCCCACAGGTCACACCTTCTTCTTCCAAGAGGACAGGTGAGCACCCCTCCTCGAAAGGGAAAAGGCCCGCACTGGGCCCCCACCCTCAGGCCTGCCCAGAAAGAACCCCTGGCCCGTGCGGACCGGGCTCCAGGCCCCAGCTGGCCCGCAGCCCGGTGCTTTTGGTCACAGGTATTGGCGTTTCAATGAGGACACGCAGCGTGGAGACCCCGGCTATCCTAAGCCCATCAGCGTGTGGCAGGGGATCCCCACCTCCCCTAAAGGGGCCTTCCTGAGCAACGATGCAGGTACCAGGGCCAGCCCCCTCCCAGTCTACCCAGCACTCACCCTCCCCCCTCCTCCATACGCAGAGAACAGGGCTTGCCTGAGGTCACCAGCATCGAGATGGAATGCATGGGGGACAGAGCTGTGCCAGGCTACCATTTACCCCATTTACAGAGGCCAAAGAGAGCTTGCGTAAAAGGCCCCAAATCCCGCAGTGAGGAAGTTACGGAGTCCAGCCAGACCTCCCTGTGTCCAGAGCTGGTGCTCAGAGCTGCCCTGATCCCCACAGAGCCTTGAGCCTGGCGAGGGTGGGCGGTGAGCTTGGCTCAGAGCGACGGGAGCGGGAGTCCTCCCGGGGTGCCCCCTTACCCGCTTGGCAGGGAAGCCTGATCTCTGTCGTTATAACTGAGCAACAGGGAGCTGTGGCTTTTATTTCTCCAGCAGGGTCTCTGGTGAGTTTAAGAAAACCCATCAGCCCTGGTTCTCAGCCTCTGGGTTCTCGGCCTCAGGGGAGACCCGGCTGGCTTTGCTAATGCTCGGGTGGGTCACACAGCTGCCGTGCGTGTCACATGGCTTTCATGCGTGATGGTTTCACTCTGCAGCTGCTCTGACCTCCTTGTGCTTAGCTGAGTATAGACACACCTGGTGGTTCAAACCTGGCCCTTCCTTCCTGGAGTTAAAGGGATGTGGGTGGAGTGCCCAAGACCAGAGATCTGGTCCGAGGCGGCATCAGTCCCCTCTCCAGGTCTGATGCAGGCTGACTGTGTGGCCTTGAGCAAAACACTGGCCTCTCTGGTGCAGGGAGAAGCCAGGCCTGGGTCCCCTGACTGTAGCCCACAACCCAGCAGGCTACCAGACCCTTCTGTGCGCTGCCCTAGTCAATGTCAGCCCAGCCAGGAAGCACAGGATTCTAGTCGTGTCCCTGACCTAAACCCTGTTCTCTGAGCATGGTCTGGCTCCTATAAGCTGGTAAGCAAGTGAGCAGGATGGTGTTTTAAAGCTCGCCCTGGTCTTCTTCGAGGTCTCTGGGCAGGGGGTGGGCCCCGGCTGACGCCTCTCCGGTCTGCTTTGCCCTCGCAGCCTACACCTACTTCTACAAGGGCACCAAATACTGGAAGTTTGACAACGAGCGCCTGCGAATGGAGCCTGGCTACCCCAAGTCCATCCTGCGGGACTTCATGGGCTGCCAAGAGCACGTGGAGCCGGGGCCCCGATGGCCTGACGTGGCCCGTCCGCCCTTCAACCCTGACGGGGGTGCAGAGCCCGGGGCGGGCGGTGACAGTGAGGAGGGCAACGAGGGCCACGAGGCGGGCCCTGGCGGCAAAGAGGGGGACTTCGGGGAGGGGACGGACGAGGACGGGGGCAGCCGCGTGGTGGTGCAAATGGAGGAGGTCACTCGGACGGTGAACATGGTGATGGTGCTGGTGCCCCCGATGCTGCTGCTGCTCTGCATCCTGGGCCTCACCTACGCGCTGGTGCAGATGCAGCGCAAGGGCGCGCCCCGCATGCTCCTCTACTGCAAGCGCTCCCTGCAGGAGTGGGTCTGACCCTCCGCACCAGCCCGTCCTGCTCCTCACGGTGCTAAGGGGCCGGGCTGGCCACGCCTGTGGTTCTGAGACAGCTCCTGGGGCCTTTCATCCAGAGCCTTCAGTGGTTCCCTCAGCCCCTGGGTGGGGGCCCCTCCAGGCCCTCTAACATCCCTGCCAGGCCTACCCCCTTGTTTATTTATGCCCAGGTATCTTTTTTTTTTTTTTTTTTGCACACTAATTGAGCATTTCTTCCTACCTTCCTGACCAGGGCGGTCCCTCAGGGCCGGGGGTTAGAGTTTTCTAAATGTAGTTCTGCACCAGACAGGGAATTAGGCTCCCACCCACTCTGGCTTAGCCAGAGGAGCAGAGGGTCAGAAGGCCCGGCTGGAAGAGTGGCCAAAGGACTGCTGGGCTGGGCTTCAGCCTGAGCACCAGGGCCAGAACCGAGGGCTCTGCTGGCTTTGGAGCTTGGTAGGGCCTAACTGGTCTCCAGCCCTCTGAGTCTCTGTGGTCTTAGAAAGAGCTTTCACCCGGTGGCAGCCCCAGGCCAGAGGGGGCAGAGGGGGAGGTGGCCCACTGATTGAGAGAGTCCTATTGAGGTCTGGTTCCTTCCCACCCACCTCTGACAACTCCAGCAGCCTGGTTCCCTGTGCCTAAGAACCTACCCTGCCCCTGGCCAGCACAGGGCCAACAGCCCCCAGCTCCCCTGGACCCCTTGAGCCCGCACCGCCTTCCCTCTCTGGAGAAGGGGCCCTGGGCCTGCCTTACCAAGGACCAAAGCGTGTCTGCCGAGGCCCCTTCCCCAAGGGTAGCACCAGCCTCGGCCCCAGGCTGGGTCTCCACCCCCTCCCACTTTCTCCCCTCTGAGCCGTGACCCGACTGGGCTCTTTCCGTGAGCCTCCTCCCTCCCTCTGTCACCCACACCACCATCCTCAGAGGTCTCAGAACCCCAGCAGCATCAGGCTCAGCTGCCAGTGTCCTGGCTCTCCCGGGGAGAGATGGGCGGATGGGTGCCCAGGCTGGCACGGTAGGTGTCCACAGGCACGTGCCCACCAGCCTGGGGATGTTCCTCCCTGCCAGCTCCCTGTTCCCCAGGGGCACTGGTAGGGAGAGGCCAGCAGCTCATCCCCTCACACAGGCTGTGGGACAGGGCTGTGGAGCCCCCAGAAGAGCCCACTAGTGGTAGCCTGGAGATCCTCCCCCTCCTGGGGTCAGCCCTGAGCGTAGAGATGATTCCTCCCTCTTTTCCTTCCCAAAGTAAGCAGGAGGTGAGGCTGCTGTGGGAAATGGTACTGTACAGCCGGCTCTGTCCCCTCTGCTTCCCTGCAGCCCTGAGCAAGCAGGTCTGCCACCCAGAATCCCTGAGGCCCCTGCAGGGAGGGGCTCCTCATGGGCTGGCCCCAGTGCGGGTCCAGCAGCTTCCTCCCCCCTCCATCCTCAGAACCACCGGTGAGCCAGACAAGGGGGGTGGGGAGGGAGGGGGGGTCAGTGTCCACCCCCATATGTTTCTTTCTGTAAATAATCTGCACTGATTAAATTGTACGGCCGGCAAGTGTGCCTCCTTTGTAAGAGGCCTTGGGCTGGAGCTTACAGCTGGAGGGGCTGCAGGTGACTAGGGTGGGGAAGGCGTGGTCCAGGCTGGGATTAGGGGGCTTGCCCCCCACCACGCCAAAGAGACTCGTTCACAGTTCTGCGGGGGCTCCTTCCCGATGGCCCTGGAAGGCGCAGAGCTCTGGGGAAGAGTGGGAGGCAGCTGCCCTCAATAGACCAGAGGAGGGTGAGGCAGGGGACCAGGGGTCGCCCTGCTGGGGTCGGGCAGAGAAGGGGTGGGGAACTTGCTGGCCATTCCTTCATGGTGAGAAAGGGCACCCAGCTTCCCACACACCCTGCACGTCTAGGAAGGGTGGGATAACCAGGCCAGGCCACCCAGCCTTCCCACCCATCCGGACTGGTTCTAGGCAGCCTGAAGACCCAGCTTGGACAGGAAGAGATGAGAAACGATGCCACTGTGGATTCCAGAAGTTCCCCTCATCCACATGCTCTGCCCAGAAGGTGAGGGGCCATCCAGGATCTGCCCTATTCAAAGAAGCAGAAAACCTCGCCCTGGGCAGGGGGCAGACGATGCCCAGGAGTGCAGGAGACGGGTGTCGCTGCCCTCGGGTCTGAGCTTGGCTGGTGAGCCTTGCACTCCACACCCGACCTCTGGGCCCATCCTGTTGGGAGCCAGCCTGTGCACCCAGGACCGCGATGCTCAGCCACGCAGCAGGCCAGGCCCCCAGAGCTCCTTAGGTAGGGTCCTCCAGCCTGCTCCAGGCCCACCCTCCCCCGCAGCTGCGTGCCCCCTTCATCCCGCCCTTTCCTCTCTTTGTGTTGAAAACTGGCTGAGGAGATTAGGAAATGCTGGCCCTAGGAAGCCCCAGAGGCCACTCAGGCTCAGCTAGGAAACCGCCTGTGTGCTTCCCCCAGCCCAGGGGCCTTGGTGGGCGTAACGGGGGGGGGGGGGGGGGGG
>NW_006796201.1:761519-774832 GCF_000442215.2 Lipotes vexillifer
CCTGTGGCAGCAGCCGCGGGGGCCCCACCAGGTCTGCCTCCTGCCTGAAGCCTTAGGGTCACCCAGAAGCCCAGAGGTCACCAGGCAGGAGGAGGGCGGTGTGGGGCACAGGGACAAGAGAGGACAGGATGAAAGGCCTTCTCGCCAAGCTCTTCCGTAGCCGGAGGGGAGGCTTAGCAGAGGCCTCACCTCCTCAGGAAACTGCCTGAGGAGGCTTCCAGCCCCAGCTCCTGGCTAGAAGCTCAAAGAAACCCGGCGGCCCAAGGAACAGCCCATCTCACGAGCCCAGTTTATCCTTGCTCAGGGGCCCAGTGTGTGGAAGTCTCTGAGGCACGAGGGGTGGGGGAGCGCCTGGGCCCTCTCTCCCCCTCCCCAGCCCCAGACAGCCCGGCAGCCCCAGTGACCCCCTCCTCCCCAGGATTAAACAGAAGCCCACATCTTTAACATGGCTTGTTATTTTAAATCAAGCTGTAGCCCAAGCTCACCTTGGGCCCCTCCGAGCCCCCCATTCCCTCAGCATCTTTTGTTTCTTTATATTTTGTTAATTCCCAAGTAAAACAGGCAAGACATTACAGATAAACAAAAAGAAGAAAAAGGTAAGTTGCCATCACTCCCCCAGCCAGTGTGGACAGCTTGGTGTATTTCCTTTCAGCCTCTTTTCCTCTGCTTTTGCACAGCTTGGGGTTTTTAGAGTCCAAAACGTCCTGGGCTTCAGCCCTGGTGCTACCGGTACTTAAACCTCAGTGGAGGGGACCACATGACCTTCCCCACTGGCTGCTGGGAGGATGATCGGAGGACGCTGGCTGTCAAGTGCTGGCGAGTGCTCAGTGTGTGATCACGACTCCAGTCGTTTTGCATGCTCCCTTGCTTACATTTCACTCCCGAGATGAGTGGGGCTCAGAGAGGTGAAGTGACTTGGCCAAGGTCACACAGCCAGGAAGTGGACAATTAGAACCCAGACAGAATGACTTGCACAGCAGCCCAGCGCCCCCACCCCCACCCCCATGCTGCTGAGAATCCAGCAGGGATGAGGAGGCCCCTGACCACCCTGGCCTTCCCTCCTCACACGTTCTAGACATCGAAGACCCCAGGGCCACCAACAGAGCCTCCTTTCAGGCTGGGGCAGGGCTGAGCTGGCTGCTTCCTCCCCCTCCGACTTGGCAGAAAAGCTTTTTTGTTGTGGCTCACATAGAGGCCATTCTCCTCCAGCTCACGGGAAGAAATGGCCAGCTTCCTGCCCATCCACAGCCGCCCAGGCGGCAGTGGACTCCTCCGTGTACAGCCAAGAGGAGCAGGGCTTCCTGCCCCTCCAGGTCCTCTAGTTCTGCCTCAGGGGCCCGAGGCTGCCGGACTTTGCCCCTCGATCCGTGAAACCACACAAGGGGGTTGGACACAGCCTCCTATCAGCTTTCCTGGCGAATGCTGGGGATTCCAGGCCCCAAGGCACTCTCAGGACACAGCAGTACTGCCCTCGGCCTACTGCTCAAGTGGCCTCATGACCCACAAAGCGCTGGCAGAGCCCCTGCCAGGCTGCTTGCTCTGTCCCAAATGTCCTGGCACTTGCTTGCCTCTATGCCTTTGCTTGTGTTGTTCCCTCCTGCTGGAAAACCCTTCCCTGCACATTTTATCCTATTCAAATTGCACAGATCCTTTAAGGCACAGGTTAAGCCTGTCTTTTCCAGATTTCCACCCTCCCTCCTCAAGATGATTGTTTCCTTCCACCCCTGGCTCACCCAGCACTTGCATCCTAACCATTCCTTGCCTCTGACTCCAGTCTGCCCATCCTAACAGGCACCCAGATGCTGAGTGTGGCTCCATCACTCACAGGCTGTGTGTCCTTGGGCAAGTCACTTCACCTTTCTGAGCCCATCTGTAGAATGCGGGTAATAGCCATGCCTATTTCATTCAGCTGTGAGGCTTGATTGAGCTGATCCATGTAAACACTTAGAACAGCCCACAGCAGGCTCTCAATAGTTTGTTACTCAGATCTCTGTTTTAGGTGCAGGTACCTGATGGGCACTAAGGAGGCATACCTCCTTGCCTTCCTCTCCAGGAGTATTTGTGGGATGGGATCAAAGGTTGACAAGCCCAAGGACAGGTGCCAGGAAGAGGGACATTCCTCTCCCACCAGCTCCCCCCCTCAGCTGCCGTGGCTTCACCCTGCCGACCCTGGCGGCCCAGCCCCTCCTCACCCGCAGCGCCAGCCCTTCTTTCCAGATCTTGAGCACAAGGCCCTGGCTCAGGTTTTCTCCCCAAGTGCTCCTGTCACCTCCCACCCCTACATTTTTCACCCACCTCACTCTTTGCCAGAAATAGCCTCCAAACTCCCCTTCTCTTGCAGCCAATCTAACAGGCCCCTCCTGGAAAAACTACATCATTCCCCTGCCAGCATGGATCACAGCAATAAGCTGGATTCCATTAAGAAATTATTGAGTCAGTGGAAAGGGAGGGGCAGCTATACCCCAATAATTTCATCAGAAAATTACACAGCACCATCCTAAAACCTGTCGACTTCAGCTACATTAAGCTTCCTTTATAGATGGGGACACCGAGGCCTGGACAGGGGGCTGATTTGACCACAGTCACTCACTGAGTCTTTAAACTGATGCCCAGGCAGGACTCCTCGACCCCTACCCTCTCTCACCATGCACACCACGCCACCTCCCCAACCCTCATGGGGCCTCCCTCTTCTGCACTTTGGAAGAACTGAGGGCAGGGTGTTGTGGTTAATCCAGCTTTCCTGATAAAGGGCATTTCTGTGCTTCATGCGCACATGAAGCACAGCCTTCAACACAGCTAGTGGAGAGGAGATCTGCCCTCTGCAAATAGCCCCCATTGTCCCATGAGAACAAGACCCCGCTTCCTCCCAGTCCGTGGATTCTGGTAGAGCTGGCCCTATTGCCTTGGTGGCCAGATGATCTCATGACCCAGAATCCAGCCAATCAGAACCCCAGTGCATGATCCAAGGGTGGGTAGAAAACCCCAGCCTGGCCGATCAGGGACTCCCTGTGACTTTTTCTGGAGCCCCAAGGAGAGACAAGTCCTCTGTCTGCTGGGATTGCTGAGCTCCTGGAGTGTGACTCTGGAGCTGCTGATGGGTGATCTCACCACCACACAAAGAGAGCCTGCCTCAGAGTAGAGCCAGCAGAGGAATATAGAGCCTTGAAGATTCTGGAAGGCACCACTTGAGCATCTGGATCCAGCTGTGCCTGAAACTCTTCCAGTTACATGTACCAATAAACTCCTTTTATTTCTTAAGCCATTGTATGATTATTTTGTTTGTTTGTTTGTCCTCACTGATGCCCAGGGTGCCCTGAGTTCCAAATCTGTGCTTAGCTTAACACATTCTTCTTGCAAATCTAGGACTCTTCTCAGGAAAGTGCCAAACCCCAGGACCACAAGCCACCCATCTCTTCAACACTTGAATGTTTACTGAGAATGTTTACTGGGGTCCCTGGCACAACTCCCAGCCTCAGTAATGCTGCCTAAGACAACATAGGACACCTGAGTCTTCACAAGAGGCCCTGGGAATCACGTAGCCAAATGGTAGCAGGTGAGGGGAGTGGGGAGGCTCACTTAACTGTTACATGGGCTTTTTCAGATTGCATAAGGTAACAGACAATGAGAAAACCACAGAAAGGCCAAAGCTGTCTCTGAAAAATGCCATCAATATCTACTCTTTCGCCAAACAACTTAAACAAAAATTTTTTGTTTTTTGGCTGAGCCATGCGGCTTGTGGGATCTTAGTTCCCCAACCAGGGATCAAACCTGTGCTGGGTCTTAACCACTGACCACCAGGGAAGTCCCCAACCTTAACAATTTAAATGTAAATCCTACAGGCTTTCCCTTATGAGTACATATTAATATATTTTATTTTCTAAAAGTAAGCTCATACCAGGCATGTTGTTTTTTTTAACCTGCCTTTTTCATTAATATAGCATGAAATTTGGATGAGAAACTTGACCTGCAGGGGACTTTCACTGTATTTGTTGCTTGAATTTTTCTGAGGATGCATTGTATGCCCATCATGATGAAATAAGTGAGTAAACAGTATATCTTTAACCCCTTTCATGTCCACAGGTTGCTTTCTACAACATGCTTTTGGTGGATACATTCTGCAGATGCCCCGGAGGAGATTCCTCAACCCACGTCTGGACAGTTACAGATAATATTTTGGAAACATCCATAATTATCGCAAATAGTTTTTGAGGGCTCATAACTGCACCAGACTTTATATGCTTTACTGACATTAATCCTAATAAGAACCCCACAGGGCAGTTCTTCTATTTGTACTTCACACCAGAGGAGCCCAAGGCTCAGAGAGGTGAAGGAACTTGCTCAAGGTCACACAGCTAATCAGTGGTGGGGCCTGAACTGAAGCCGCACCTGCTCTCAATTGTTCATTTATTCAATGAACATCTACTGCTGTCAGGGGGCAGGCCAAGGATCCAGCAGGGAACTAACACAGAGACCCTCCCTCACGGGGCTCACATTCGAGGGAGATGAGCATCCCAGGCAGAGGAAGTAGCCAGTGCAAAGATCCTGAGGCTGGACCAAGCCTGACAAATTTGAGGAACAGAAAGGAGATAAGGAAGGTGAAAAGGAGAGAGAAAGAGAGCAAGGCCAGGCCACAGGGTCAGGAGTTGGATTTATTCTAAGCTTGACAAGAAGACTTTGGAGTATTTTAAGGAATGGGGAGGGAGGAGGTGGGATCTATGATTTTAGAATATTTCTCTGCCTACTGTATGCTTTGCTAAACTACCTTTGCAAACATCCGTGATTCTTGCCTTTAGAGAAAGTTCTAGATATGAAAACAAAGTGGAATCACCAGCCCACAATGTTCTAAGCTTTTATTACATACTGACCAATTACCCTCCAGAAGGAGAGTAGCACCTGTTTCTACCCCTCCCGCAAGTGGCTGAGTGCCCATCCCCCCACCCCCCACACACCTGGAATGAGATCATTTTTATCAACATGATTGGGGGAAGCAATATTGTTTTGTTGGTTTTACCTGCAGTTCTTTGATTGCTGCTGAGTTTGAACATTTTTCTCATGTTAGCTGTTAACTGTTTAGAGGGTTTTTTTTAGGGGAGGGGAGGAAGGCCTGCTTATGCCCATTGCCCAGTTTTCTTTGGGGGCGTTTCTTCTCATTGATTTGTGGGAACCTTTTATAGTGTGACAAAATTGACCCTTTGTCAATCAATGAGTTTTAGAGCCAGGAAGTTCCACAAATGGGTAAACTGAGGCCAGGACGAGAATGGGTACTGGCTCTAGTCCATGCTCTCAGCTCTCTGGGGCCATGCTAGTTCTGGGAAGATGCCTCTGCCAGCTGTGTTCATTGCCTAGAGAGATCCCCTCCCCTCCCGCTGGCCCCTCCTGGTGTCTTTGCCTGCTCCACCCCCAACTCCCCACCAGAGCCTCTCAAGGATTCCTGGTGGAGAGGAAGACATTCTGCAGACAATGGCCGTGTGTGCAGATGAGGTCACCGATGGGGGAGTGGGTCCCAGAGAACAGAGCTTAGTTTCCTGGGAGGGGTGCAGGTGAGGGTGAGGGAATGGTGCCCCTGTCTTCCCCTTGTCCCCAGTTACCAGGAGGGACCACAGAATTTGATTAGGAGACAGGCTGCATACGCACCCTGCCCCAGCAGTCTTCCCTGGGCAATGCGGGACTGCAGGAGCATGAAACACGAAAGGGGCATCAGAGAAGGGCAGTGGGGTGAACCAGAAAAAGTCCTAGATCAGGGCTCAGAAATCCTGGGTCGGAGACCAGCTCTGTCTGAGCAACTCTTTGAGCTCTCAGCCTTTGCCATGAGATGGGGGTTGTTTCCAGAGCTGGTGCTGAGAATCGGTAAAATGATGCACTTAAAAATGTGCAAACATGAAGCTGTGCTTACTGTGGTGGCATCAGTCCTTTTGCCTGCCCAGCACCCATCTTCCCATCTCTTGGCTCATTTAGGGAGCCATCCCTCTCCCACTGTGAGTTCATGAATTGCAGAAAGGCTGCCGCTCCCCGCCAACTTCAGGGACAGGTGAGACCCAGGTGGAGGCAGTCCCCTATCCCCTCCTCCATCCCTACCAGGAATGAGCAATGTCCAAGTCATCTCTGGCCTTTGTTCACACATAGAACTACCTGTGTGAAAATGAGCAGCACACAAGGAAACAGAGACACAAGACAAAAAGATGGCATTGTTTGAACCCCTGGATACAGCCAGACCCGATAGCCATCCCCCTTACTCTTGTGAGAGCCAATAAATACTCTCTTTGGGCAATCCAGTTTGAGTTGGAATTTCTGTGATTTGTAACTCAAAAAAAAAAATACAACCGAACACAATTGTCACTTAATTCAGTCCGTCACCAAAGTCTGGGGCTCAATGAGAATAGATTTGTCCCAGGTCACATACCACTTAGCTGTAGAGTGAGAGCTCTGGAAGCCCAGATGCACTCCTCCTCAGCCACATTCCCCTGCTGGCCTGGTCAGGATGTACAGCCCCGTCACTCTCCCTCACTTCCTTGCGAATCCTCAAGTTAACAAAAGGCTTTATAAACAAGTGATCTTGCTTGTTTTCATAAACAAATCAAGCAGAGTTTGGGACTGCGTCTAGGGTGGCAATAGCACCCCACTGGGCCAGTCTTGTGCCTCAACTTGCACTCTAGAGTCCAGTGGTCCTGACCACACCTCTGTAAGTCACTAAAACTACATTTTGTTGGTCCTGTGTGAAGTGAATTCTGTATCCTGCCTGGGTTCGAACTAATAGAGCAGGAGAGAAGCTGAAATTCCCAGATCCCTGGACATGTGTGTTGTCTATTTTAATACTTGCTTCCATGTCACATTGCCCTTCCAGGTCGCATGACAGCTTGCCTGACTGGGCCACTGGGTAACCTTGCGGAGAGATGCGGATGTGAGGCTCCCCCCATGGGTCCGGGCACCTGCCCCTGAGGCGCAGCCTCGGGTTCTGGAGCGAGTGTCCTGGCTGATGAACAGTTGTTCACTGGGGCACCCGCGGCCACCTCTGGCTGGACACATGCCCAAGAGCACGTGAGGGGCCCAGGCCCTGCCAGCCACTAGCGGCCACTGCCAATTGAGACCAGCCTGGGGCGCCTTCCCCTCTCCTGTTCAGAGGCAGGACAGAAACCTGACAGGCGTGTTTTCACCAGCGTGAGAGTTTCGGCCCCTCTTTGGGGACTGTTTGTGTTTCGGGTCACGCTGTTGGCTGCCCCACCCCCTTCTTTCCTCTGCCAAAGTGACACTCCCTGGGCTGCCAGGCCTCCAGGAAGCTGGCAGTTCCTGCCCTGAGCTGCCCAGTGGGAATCTCCTTTTCCTATTCCAGGCACTTCTATATCCTCTGTTAAATTTCGTTCTCTCATCACAGTCCAGCAAATGGGAAGTATAACCTCCACCTTACAGACAGGGAGCTGAGGCCCAGCAAGGGAAGGCAGCTTGCCCAAGGTCACACAGCAAGTTAGGGTCTGAGAACGTGAAAACTGACCCCCAGCCCAGTATCCACTCCCCACCCCCCAAACCCAAACTCAACCACCAGACAAGGATCAGGCCTGGTAGCAATCCCCACTCTCCAGTCCCTCCATTCATTCAACAAATACTGAAACTTCCCGGGCACCAACTGCAGAGGGTTGGCCCTGGACCAAACCCCGCCCACCTCCTGTTTTTGTAAATAAAATTTTGTTGGAACACAGCCACTCCCATCCATCTGTGTATGTCTATGGCTCCTTACTGCTACAGGCAGAGTTCAGTCAAAACAGAGACCATCTGGCCCCCAAGCTTAATATATTTACTATGGGGCCCTTTACAGAAAAAATGTGCCCAGGGCCACATTATGACTTTCTAGGTACTTCTGCACCTTCATGAACCCTTCCTTATAAAAAACTATATATATGCTTATATATATATATGAATCCGAGTCCCCCTAAAACCAAATCCCCTTACTGAATTTATGATTAATCTCTCTATCCAAAACTTGATTCCCCTGCTGTCCCGCCTGATCTCAGTCCTATGCTAACTGAACCCTAATCAACCAGCGTCAGATGTCTAAGATTGCTGTTGTCCATAACATCGTTAATGTCCTAAAACTGCTGTTAGAGATTCAGCATTAATGTACAAACTCGTGTTCTTTCTCCAGGGCAAGATGAGCTCACAGACCAGCTCCCGCCACCCGCCTCAGCCATGGACCACCTGGCTAGAGAATCATAAGCCAGAGACATCCTGACTCCCAAAAACACGATTAAGAAATGTCACAGAAACGTCACAGATGATGACTAATCCCAGTTCCTTTGTCCTTAACCTTTAAAACATCCTTAACTCGAAGACCAAGATGGGGTGGATCTGAGACTTGTCTCCCAATGCCTTGCTTGGTGCCCTGCAAATAAACCCTTACTTTGCTGCAGACACCGGCTGTCAGAGTTTGGCTTTCTGCACCGTGGGTACACGAGTCCTTGCTCAGTTACATACACATAAAATTATAGATATAGCTATAGATATATAATTATATTTTATGACTGCGTTGGTATAAAGACAAATATAATCCAGGCATGATTGTATCCTTTTTCTACTGTTTTAAATCAATTCCAACATTTCTATGAGCCGCTAGAACTCTTGTGGACCTCAGGCACTGCACCTCACGCCTCACAGAGACGTTAGCCCTGAGAGTTGGCCATAGGTGGGTCCCACACTGCTGAGAGTACAGCCCCAAAAGGAGACACCCCAATGTTTAGCCCTCACCTTGGTCCTTACCCCAACAGTAGAGGTTGTAGGGAGAAGTTCTGACAGCTTTTTTTTTTTTTTTTGCAGTGCGCGGGCCTCTCACTGTTGTGGCCTCTCCCGTTGCGGAGCACAGGCTCCGGACGCACAGGCTCAGCGGCCATGGCTCATGGGCCCAGCCGCTCCGCAGCATGTGGGATCTTCCCGGACCAGGGCCCGAACCCACGTGCCTTGCATTGGCAGGCGGACTCTCAATCACTGCGCCACCAGGGAAGCCCAGTTCTGACAGCTTTGAAGGGAACCATTCAGGACTCAAAGTGATTGCATACATTTCTTAGGATAAAAAATTTTATTCCCTTTCAAATTCTTATATTTTGTATTTTTCAATTTTTAAATTACTTTTGGGGGAGAAATAATAAATGCACATGGGTTGAAAAATATTTTGAATGCCCCAAATGATTTGCAAAAGAATATAACTCTCCCTTCCACTCCTGCACCCCCATCCCCTGCCTACCGCTAGTGTGATTCCTTCCATGCAGACTGCATATTCAAGAAGAGATGTGTGCACAGTTTAATGCACATGCTGTTCCACTCCCGGCTTTTTTTTTCCATCTTAAGTCTACATTCTTATGCATAAATTCACCCTGTCTTTGTTGAATAGCTATTTAATATTCCACTGAATGAATATACCACAATTAGGATGTGCGGGTATTTCCAATATTTTTCTATTACAGCATTGGAACAGAGTCTACTTCTATACAGACTGGCTATGCCTGGATATTAGGCAACTTTATTTCCTCCAAAAAAATCTCTCAGAAAAGAGGGAGTCCCCTTTACTGTATATACAAATTCCCATCACCTGATGCTTTCTGATTCCTTTATTTTAAACAAGGAAGTGCTACTTGCGGAAGACACAATAGCCTGAAATGACCATGGCGGACACCCAACAAAATTGGTTAGAGGGGGAAAAGGAGGCAAAGGCATTTAACACAAATGCCATAATTTTTCCTGGGGATATGACTTCACAACTGCAAGTGTTAAAATAACACTGTAAACAAACCTTTTAAAGAACACTTTAGAAAGCAATGCTTTAAAATTAAGAATGTCCCTTCATCAGACACCATTAAGAAAATGAAGAGGAAGCCACAGATCAGGAAAAGATACTTGCAATCTGTATGGCCAGCAGAAGACTTGTATGCAAACTATATAAAGAACTTCTACAAAACAATAAGGAAAAAAAAGCAGATGATACAAAAGAAAAATGGATAAAAGACTCGGTCAGCACTTTATTTAAAAAGGATATTATCCCAATGACCAATAAACAGATGAAAACACGCTTAACTTCATTAGCCATCAGGGAAATGCAAATTAAAACAACAATGCAATACTACTATCTACCCACCAGAATGGCCAGAATGAAAACAGAAGACAATACCAAGTGTTGACAAGGATGTGGAGCAATCAGAACTCTCATACCCTGCTGGTAGGAATACAAATTGTACAACTTTGGAAGACTGTTTGGCATCATCTGTGAAAGCTGGACATATGTATATTCTCTGATCCAGCAGCTTTGCGCCTAGAAATTTACTCAACAAAAATGCTCGCACATACTCAGGAAAAGGCATGTAAAAGAAAATTCAAAGCAGTAGTACGATATTGTGATCGATAATAAAAAACACAGCTTTGGGGCCTCCCTGGTGGCGCAGTGGTTAAGAATCCGCCTGCCAATGCAGGGGACACGGGTTCGAGCCCTGGTCCGGGAAGATCCCACGTGCCGCGGAGCAACTAAGCCCATGTGCCACAACTACTGAGTCTGCGCTCTAGAGCCTGTGAGCCACAACTACTGAGTTTGTGTGCCACAACTACTGAAGCCCGTGCGCCTGGAGCCCGTGCTCCGCAACAAGAGAAGCCATTGCAATGAGAGGCCCTCGCACCGCAACAAACAGTAGCTCCCACTCACCGCAACTAGAGAAAGCCTGCGTGCAGCAACGAAGACCCAACACAGCCAAAAATAAATAAATAAATTAATTAATTAAATAAATTTAAAAAAACAAAACAAAACAAAACAAACATACCTTTGGTCTTCCTCTGAGTTCCTGGCACATAGCTCCTAAATTCCTTGGAATTTCCTAAGTGATGAGAGTGATAAAGGTATGTTGTTATGCTATTGAAGTGACTTTTGGAAAGCCCCTAGGAAAGGTAAGATTGGGGACAGGTTGCTAAGGGAACCAACCACATGATTGGAGGCTTGGAGTTTCAGTCCCACTCCAACTTCTGGGGAGGAAAGAGGAGCTAGTGATTAAGGTCAATCACCAATAGCCAATGATTTGATCTATCAAGCTTATGTAACGAAGCCTCCATAAAAACACCAAAGGGTGGGGTTTGCAGAACTTCCAGGCTGGTGAACACATATAGATGCGGAGAGAGTGGTGTACTCAGAGAGGGCATAGACACTCCGAGTCCCTTCCCACATACCTTGCCCTATGCATCACTTCCATCTGGCTGTTCCTGAGTTATATCCTTTTATAATAAGCTGGTAATCTGGAAAGTAAACTGTTTCTCTGAGTTCTGTGAGCCACTCTAGCAAATTAATTGAACCCAAGTGGGGGGTTCATTAGAAGCTCTAATCTATAGTTGGTCAGTCAAAAGCACAGGAGACAACCTAAACTTTTGATTGGCATCTGGAAGTTGGCCAGGGGAGTGGGGTGGGTTAGGGGAGGCGTCTTGTAGGACTGAGTCCTTAACCTTTGGGATCTAATGATATCTCCAGGTAGTGTCAGAATTGAGTTGACTGCTTAGTAATGTTGAAAAACGCACATCAGAATTGGTGTCAGAATTTGTAATAGCCAAAGACTGTCAACAACAGTAGAATGGATAGATTGTGGTATATACATACAAATACTATAGAGCATTGAAAATGAACAAATTATAACAGCATGTAACGGCTTGGAAGAATCTCAGAAACATGAGTGAAGGAAGGTATACATAAAGGAGTATAGGCTGTATGATTCCATTTATATAAAATTCAAAAATAGGCAAGCTAGCCACAAGGTAGAAAAAACCTAAGTGTCCATCGACAGATGAACAGATAAACAAAATTGGTATATCCATACAATGCAATATGATTCGGCAACAACATGGATGAACCCTGAAAACACTACACTAAGTGTAATAAGCCAGACATAAAAGTGCAAAGATTGAATGATTCCATTTGTAAGAAATATCTAGAAGAGGCAAATTCATAGAAATAGGAAGTAGATTAGAGGTTACCAGGGGCTGGGGTAATGGAGAAATAAGGATTTATTGCTTTGTGCTTAGAGTCTGGGGTGATGTGAAAAAGCTTTGGAAACAGATAGCAGTGATGGTCGCACAACAATGTGGAGGTAATTAATGCCACTGAATTCACACCTAAAAATGGTTTAACTGGAAGCTTTCTTCCCTCCCAGTTTTATTGAGATATAGTTGACCTGCAGCACTGTATAAGTTTAAGGTGTACAACATAATGATTTGACTTACATACCATGAAGGAAGTACCACAGTAAGTTTAGTGAACATCCATCATATCATGTAGATACAAAATTAAAGAAATAGAAAAATATTTTTTCTTGCGATAACTCAGGATTTACTCTCTTAATAATTTTCATCTATAATGTACAGCCATGTTAATTATATTTATCATGTTGTACATCACATCCCTAGAACTTATTTATCTTATAATTAGAAGTTTGTACCTTTTGACCACCTTCATCCAATTCCCCTTCTCCCCACTCCCTGCTTCTGTTAACCACAAATCTGATCTCTTTTTCTATTGTTTGTTTTTGAAGTATAATTGACCTACAACACATTAGTTCCTATTATACAGCATAGTGATCCCATTTCTATACATTTAAAAATGATCACCATGATAAATCTAGAAACCATCTGTTACCATATAAAGATATTACATAATTACTGACTATATTCCCCACACCGTACATTTCATACCCATGACTAATTTATTTTGCAACAGGAAGTTCGTACCTTTTAATCTCCCTCACCTATTTTTCTCATTCCCCCCCCCTCTGGCAACCACTTATTTGTTATCTGAATCTATGACTCTGTTTCTGTTTTGTTATGTTTGTTCATTTGTTTTGTTTTTAAGATTCCACATATAAGTGAAATCATACCATATTTGTCTTTGTCTGACTTATTTCACTTAGCATAATACCCTCTGGGTCCAGCCATGTTGCTGCAGAGGATAAGGTTTCATTCTTTTTTATGGCTGAGTAATATTCCATTGTATATATACACCACATCTTTATCCATTCATCTATTGATGGGCTTCCATATCTTGGCTATTGTAAATAATGTTGCAGTGAACATAGAGGTGCATATATCTTTTCTAATTAGTGTTTTCATTTTCTTTGGATAAATACCCAGGAGTGGAATTGCTGGATCCTTCAGTAGTTCTATTTTTAACTTTTTGAAGAACTTTCATAATGTTTTCCGTACTGGTTGCACCAATTTACATTCCTACTAACAGTGCATAAGTGTTCGCTTTTCTCCACATCCATGTCAACACTTATTACTTGTTGTCTTTTTTTTTTTTTTTTTTTTTTTTT
>NW_006796201.1:774983-778635 GCF_000442215.2 Lipotes vexillifer
GCAGGCGGACTCAACCACTGCGCCACCAGGGAAGCCCTACTTTTTGTCTTTTTGATAATAGTCATTCTGACAGGTGTGAGGTGATATCTCATTGTGGTTTTGATTTGCATTTCCCTGACAATTAGTGATGTTGAGCACCTTTTCATGTGACAATGACAAAAAGGTAACAGAGATGCATCAGCAGAAGTGTAATGCAAAAAGTAGAACATAATTGTTTAATGTGATAGAGGGGACAAAGCTGTATTTCTAAAGTGATGTTTTATCTAATATGTGATTTTAAAAATATATGTATAAAAAATTAATACACTAAATATTTTAAGTATTTGACTATTTAACCTACATACCTAAAAGTTATAAATACAAGCTGGTCCACGAATGTGTTGTTGGTTTTTAAAAAATTATTATTATTTTTAGTTGTGGTAAAATACACATAACATAAAATTTACTGTCTTAACCATTTTCAAGTTTACAGTTCAGTGGTATTAAATACATTCACACTATTGTGCAAACATCACCACCATCCATCTCCATAACTTTTGATCTTGCAAAACTAAAATTCTGTCCCCCCAAAACAATAACTCCTCATTCTCTAGTTTCTCCCAATCACCATTTTATTGTCTCTATGATTTTGACTATTTCACGTAAAAGTGGATCATACAGTATTTGTCTTTTTGTGACTGGCTTATTTCACATAGTATAATGTCCTCAGGGTTCATCTACATTACAGCATGTGTCAAATTTTCCTTCCTTTTTTCAGGTTGAATAATATTCCATTATATGTATAGACCACATTTCGTTCATATATCCATCCATCCATCAGTGGACACTTGGGTTTCTTCAACATTTTGCTTATTGTGAATAATGCTGCTATGATCATGGGTATACAAATACCTCTTTGAGACCCTGCTTTCAATTCTTCTGTGTATATAGCTAGAAGTGAAATTGCTGGATTATATGGTAATTCTATTTTTAATATTTTGAGGAACCACCATACTGTTTTCCACAGTGGTGGCACCATTTTCTATTCCCACCAACAGTGCACAAGGGTTCCAATTTCTCCACATCCTTGTCAAAACTCATTGTTTTCTGGTTTTTGACAGTAGTCCTCCTAATAGGTGTGATGCTGTTTTTGGTTTTGATCTCTTTGGGAAATAGAAAATTGTCATATATTTGAGCAATATGCTACTTTCTAACATACATGCGCAAGTATACATATGTGTGGAATAAATCCCTAGAAGTGAAATTCCTGGCTTAAAGGATATGTGCATTTTATTTATTTTTTTTAATAAATTTATTGTATTTACATTTTTTATTCTTGGCTGCGTTGGGTCTTCATTGCAGTGTGCAGCCTTCTCATTGCGGTGGCTTCTCTTGTTGTGGAGCACGGGCTCTAGGTGCAAAGGCTTCAGTAGTTGTGGCACGCAGGCTCAGTAGTTGTGGTGCACAAGGCTTAGTTGCTCCGCGGCATGTGGGATCTTCCCAGACCAGGGCCCGAACCCGTTTTCTCCTGCATTGGCAGGCGGATTCTTAACCACCAGGGAAGTCCATGTGCATTTTAAAGTCATCAAATTGCCCCCACTGAGGTTGCCCCAATTCACACTGCCACCAACAGTGTGTCAGAGCACCTGTTTGCCCACACCTGAGCCATCGCAGCACATGATCAATACTTCCATTCGCTAATGCGTCTCCTAGTGCCTCTGGTTCTACTGTGGAATGAGGTCCCTCCACCCTTCCTTCTGGGCCACAGCAGTCACCCACACACAGAGCCCTGTTTCATGTCCCAGATGAGACGCCCTCCTCAGTCTCATTTCCTCCATACCACCCTCCACACAGGCAGCCAAAAAGATTTTTCTCAGGTCCTGTCTTGTCTGCCTCTGGGGAATCCCACCACACCTCCCCATTCCCACCTGGTCCAGCTCAAATATACCCTTTTTGTGAATTCTGCTTGGATAAGACTCCAAACAGAATGATTTATTCCCTCCTCCTGTGCTCCTACTGTTTATAACTTTCTATTTAAAGCAGAGCTTGGTGCTCAAAATGATCATTCACTCATTCATTTAACAGTTATTTACTGAGCATCTTCTGTGTTGCCAGCACTGTTTTGTGCATTAGGAATAGAGCAGAGAAAACTCTGTCTTCATGGAGCTTACATTCTAATAGGGGAACAGACAATAAAGATCTACATGTAAAGTAAACTACACATGGTATACCTGCAAGTAAGGACTAGGGAGAAAAATCAAGCAGAGAAGGAGGATTAGGAGAGCTGGAATGGTGTGTGTTGTGACTTTAAATAATGTGTCCAGGGATGGGAATTTCCTGGCGGTTAGGACTCGGTGTTTTCACTGCTGGAGCCCGGGTTCGATCCCTGGTTGGGGAACTAAGATCCTGCAAGCCGCATGGTGTGGCAATAAATAAATAAATTAATTAATTCATTAAACGTCCAGGGAAAGTCTTTCAGAGAAAGTAAAATTTGATCAAGGACCTGAAGAAGATTAGGAGGTGCAGTGGGTTGAATGGTGGCCCCAGAAAGATATGTCTACGTCCTAGTCTCCAGAACCTCTGAATGGAAGCTTAATGGGGAAAAAGGTTTTTGCAGAGCCGTTAGAGAATGAATTTATGTTAAGTAACCAAATTTGTGGTAATTTGTTATGGAAGCCCTAGGAAACTAATACAAGAAGCAAATCTTGTGGAAATCTGGGGTGGGGAAGAATGTTCCAGGGAGAGAGACTCTCAAGGACAAAAGCCCTGGGGTGGAGATTTGGTGGCTTATGGACCGCCAAGGAGCTGGAGCTGCTGAAGCAGACTGCACAGGCAAAGTGGTAGGAGTGAGGTCAGAGCCTAGGGAACCAGATCACGTGAGATCATGTACGGTCTTGCTGGCTTTGACCCTGAGTGAAGTGGAGCCCTGGCCGGGTTTTGAGCGGAGAAGTGGCATGATCAGACTTACAAAGACATAAATGAATGCATAGCAGCCACCATATCACATCCTAACTGTGTCCATGACTGCTAAACTCTGAGCAATTTGAGGGCAAGGGACTATAGTAAATTTTTTTGCATCCCTAGGGTTCATCACTAATAATGAAAGAGTTCCTACAAATCAATGAGAAAAAGACCAAAACATAGGCAAAAGAAAAATTCAAGTGTTTAACAAACATGAAAAGCAACCGGATCAATTGCATTCCTAGGAATTTATCTAAGAGCAATGAAAGCATGTGTTCACAAAATATTTGCATATGAATGTTCATAGCAGCTTTATTTATAATAAGGAAAAGTTTAAGCAGCCCAGGTATCCATCAACAAGAGAACTATCCATACAGTGTATCCTTATCCATGTATGAAATGTATCCATACAACTGGCTATCCATTTGTATATCCATACAATATACATTCAATGAATATTGTATGAGTATTTGCATGTCCATACAGTGGAACACTATTCAACAATAAAGAGTAACTAACTGGGATTCCCTGGTGGCGCAGTGGTTGCGAGTCCGCCTGCCGATGCAGGGGACACAGGTTCGTGCCCCGGTCCGGGACGATCCCACGTGCCGCGGAGCGGCTGGGCCCGTGAGCCATGGCCGCTGAGCCTGCACGTCCGGAGCCTGTGCTCCGCAACGGTAGAGGCCACAACAGTGAGGGGCCCGCATACCGC
>NW_006796201.1:778660-783030 GCF_000442215.2 Lipotes vexillifer
AAAAAAAAAAAAAAAAAAAAAAAAAAAGAAGTCAAACACAAACACAAGCTAGTATGGGCTCTATGATCCCATTTATAGGAAGTTCCAGGACAGCCAAAGTTAATCTCTGATGAAAACATAAGAATGGTGATTGCCTCTGAGGAGTCAGAGCAGAGATTGACTAGGTAGGGACAAGAGAGAGTTTTCTGGGGGTCACGTTCTACAATATATCATAATAAAGGTCTGGGTTACACAAGTATATGCATTTGTCATAACCAGTGAAATGATACACTTAAGATTTTTGCATCACCATGTGTAAATTTTACATAGATGTGAGGGGGAGAGCGATAGACAAAGATTGAGCTCTAGTTAATGATATACATGCTTGAGTGTTTAAGATGAAGTGTAGTGACGCCTATAACTTGCTCTGAAATGTATCAAAAAATAAAGACTGATGGATGGATGGATGGATACATTAATATGTGCTAAAGCAAGTCTAGTAAAATGTAAATTGCAGAACCTACATGATGGGTAAATGGGTGTTCACTGTACAATTCTTTCTACTTTTCTGTATGTTGAAAATTTTCACAATAAAATGTTTTTCTGGGGAAAGAGGCTCAATAATCAGGGATGTGTAAATTATGAGACTATCTTCCACCCCTGGGATCAAATTACAAGACTCTACCTTCTACACTCTGGATTGCCAAAAATGTTAAAGACTAGGGATACAGTGGGCACAGAAGTGTGGCGTTTCTCACACTGCAGGGGGGTGGAACCACGGTGGTGCCCCTGCAAAGCCATCGGCCCTGACACCCCACGTGCTTCCTTCCTGTCCCCTTCCTGCCCTGAGCTTCTTGTCCTTTACATACGTTATATACAGTGTTGTATCCTGTTTTCCCCTCAGCTTGGATTATCAACATTTCTCCACTTCTCTAAAAACTCTTAGTAAACATTTTACTTAAAAGAAAACAGGTATTGCAGGATTTGAGTGCTTTGATTTTTTTTTTTTATGGTTACAAAGTTCACTGTAGAAAAATTAGAATGTTCAGAAAAGAACAAGGAAGAAATAAAAATCCCCTGACACCCGCTGACATTCTGTTGGTCCTTTTTCCTGTCTCCTCTGTGCACATGCACGGGCGTGCAAACATACACAAGCACACACACAGATTTTTATGTTTGTGTGCATTTTAACAAAATAGGGATCCTATAGGACATCATGTTTTGTTATTTGCTTTTCTTAATAAAATTCTTCTGGGATGTGGTTTTATAGGCTGCCTGGTTCTCTAATGAGGGACTCATTTTTCTCCATTGTTCGGGTCCAGGTAGGGTCAGCCTGGTGCTTGCTATGCCCTTGCAGAGCCCAGGGCAGAGACAGGCCCACCGACACCGGCTTAGAGATGTGCAGGCTCCTTGGGTCAGAGCGCCTGGCAGAAGTACCTTCTGATCCTGAGGGAGTCCCCCTGGCCTGGCCTCTGGCCCCTGGTCTGGCTGCCCCAGCTGCTCCCATCACCACCTGGTTCCAAGCTCAGCTGGGAGCAAGCCGGTTACCCCTCCTCCCTCGGGGTTCCGCTGCCAGTCCTGGCATGTACTGGCCTGTCCTGAGTTGCCCTTGGCTGGGCCAGGTCGGATGAGGGTGGGCCCAGAGTCCCTCTGAGGACTGTGGGAAAAGTCAGGCATTTGAGGCCAGTGGTCAGGGTGTCTTGCTTCAGCAAGGCCTTTGGCCGAAGAAGCATCCTCGGTCCAGCCCTCAGCCTGGAGGAAACCCCTGTGCCCCAGGCTTCATTGTATTGTCAGGATTTCCTGTTTCCTGGCCACCTAACCTATTTATGGGCCACAATGGCCACTTCCCTGGGGAGGCCCCTACTGTACTCGGGCCATTCTCCACAGGCCTCTGGGCTAGGCCCACACCTCCCATGACGGCCCAGCCTGGCCTTTCTCTGGGGTAGGGACAATAAATGGGTGTCACCTCACGTGCTAATTCAGTAGATTGATAGAGGCTGCCAGGCACAGCGTGAGGCTTCTGAGGCTCTATCTGGGCTCAGCAAGTCTGACAGTCCATCAGCCGTGAGCGCTGTGTGGGGCTGGGTGACGTGAGCTTACAGCATGGTGACGGCAGCCCTCTGCCCTGGCCCTAACTTCCTTTGTTGTCTCATCTCCTACCTCGCTGCCATGCCCCACCCCTCCAGCCACAGGTCCGCTCTCTCCTTTGAACATGACCTGCCTTTTCCTGGCCCAGGGCCTTTGCTTTTGTTGTGCCTCTGGCCTCTCATGTCCTGAGCAATTTAATCAGGCAAGATTTATCAAATGAAGCAGACACTGTTCAGCTCAACAATTCTTACTCAAACTTCAAGGCCCTGATTCTAATGTCACCTCTTCAGGGAGGCTTTCCTGTGCCCCTAAGACTGGCCCCCCATATTCCCCTTCCCCAGCCCCGGTACCATTCTATAGGAGAGGCCACCAGGTCAATTTTCTGGGTATCTGAGATCAAGTTCTCTAGAAGCAGAGCCTGAGATGCAATTTTTATGCAAGTGGTTTACTGAGATCCTCAATCCATGTGAACGTGAGGGAAGCAGAGAATAGGGCAGAGAAAGAAGCCAAACAGGGTGTGGTTTCAGGAGAAATCTTGCCTCAGCCTGATCCCCAAGGACTCCAGATTGTGAACGGTACCAAAGACATTGTGGACTCCAGAGGCCAAGGGACCTGGCTGCTAACCGCCCATGTTGGTCAGTCACTGCTCATAACCTCCCAAACATCTCCAGGTGATGCGGCTCCCGTCAGCCAAGGGCAGCCTCTGGAGGGGGTGAGCTGAGAGCAGCCAATAGCACAGCAGCTCAGGGATGGGAGCACCAGCCCGGGGATCTGGGGGGACATGAACAGCGCCTGCAGCAGGGAGTACCCCACCAAGTGGGAGCTGCCCACAGCAGGTGTGGCATCTGAGGCACCCCAGAGCCCAGAACTGGGCACCCAAAGACAGACGTGACACGTGACATACTGCCGAACCCAGGGAGGGCAGCAGCTTCAGGGCTGGTACTGACTCTGGGGCCTGAGCCCAGGTATGTGGGGGTCACCCCCTGCCCCAGTACCTTCCCAGCAGGCCTGGTGTCTGTGCCCCTGGGCCTCATCTCCTCTGGCTGTGTCCCACCTCCCTCCCCTGGGTCGTGTTTGTCGGCCCGGCTATGTGTCCAGCAGGCTCTAGGAGGGCCGCAGGCCTCTGTGCCAAGGATGTTCTGGACCTCTCCCCAGCCCTGTCCACCTTCCACTCCTCTCTCTGCCTTGGGCACCATCCCTACACAAGTCACGTCTAGATGGGTAAGCAGCTCCCTAAATCCCTCCTCCTTTTGGAAGCCTCCCCAGACCTGGACTCAGCAAAAAGGTGATATTGGGGAAGGGGCACGGTTCTGGCTGCTTCCTGTCCCCTGGTGGTGGTAGTGGCGGTGGTGAGGGTTGGTCTCCAGGCTGACCAACCAAGGAGCTGGTCTCAGGGGCCTCAGTCATCCAGCCAAAGGCCATGGTGTTTAGGCCACGACGAGGGGGTCAGGGTACAGAGCTGGGGTCTGGAGAAGAGCTGGCTCCCTTTGAGCAGCCTGCGGGAGGAGGAGTTCGCCTGCTGGAAAGGGGTGGGGCCAGGAAGGGTGTCCAGAAGCTTCACTCAGCATCCCTACCCTGCTGGGCCCTGTGTTTGGGGAGGGCGGGGAAATGTGGTGGGGTTTGGGCCAGGCAGAAGAGAGTGAGGAAGGGGAGTGCACCTGTGTTGATAACCCCTCCAGGAACAGGTTCATGCTTAAAGGAAGGAAGAGAGAAAAACAGCTCACAGCTGGGACCACCAGGCAGGAAGCTGGAATCCCAGCTCTGCCCCCTGTGCTTTGCAAGCTGAAGCTCTGGGCCCCTGGGCCTCAGGCTCTTCAAATTAATGACAAGGAGTTGGACCAGGTGGCCTGCGGAGACTCTGGGCTGGAACAACCTGCCGAAAGTCCCTAAGTCAGGAAGGGCCCCCAGTCCCTGGGGAGAGGCAGCTCTTCAAGGGGCGGGACAAGGAGCCTCAAAGCCCAGGATGGAGGAAGAGGCACCCAGGGACCTTGTCAATAACTGCATCAGTCAGACCTGGGCTCCAGTCTCAGGGCAGCCACTTGCCCCCTGTGGGCCATTTACACCTCTGAGCCTCAGGCTTCTCACTGGGAAAGGGGGACAGTAATAACAGCACCTGCCTCAAGGGTCGGTATGAGGGCAACGGGTACCCAGGGCCCTCAGGGACATGTTCCCGCTCCCCCACCGTGGCTCTGTGATCCTTACATCAGCCCTATTAGGGAAGCAGGACAAGGCTAGTGCCCATATTTCAGATGACAAAACTGAGGCTCCAGGTGCTCAGTTCAGGCTGCCTCTTTCCCTTTGAT
>NW_006796201.1:783040-783888 GCF_000442215.2 Lipotes vexillifer
CCCTTTGATGCGCCCTGCCTCTCCCACCTCCATGGCTGCAGGCGATGCTGGCCAGGCCATGCGTGTGTGCACACGTGCACACTCACACGCACACACACTCACATGCACCCCCGCCCCCTCTGCAAAGCCACCCTGGGCTCAGCACTGCTGAGGTGGGAGTTGGGAGCAGAGCATGGTGTTTCCCGCTGCTGGGCTCCTCCTGCCAAGAGGGGAGGAAGGAAGGAATGGCGCTGGTGGCAGGAGGGGGATAGGATGGGGTTGGAGGGGTGAAGTGGCTGCCTGTTCCATGGAAGGATCCATTTTTCCCTGGAAACACTCCTGCCTTCCACCCCCTCCCCCAACTGCCTTTTCCTGGAACAAAGGCTGGGGGTGGAAAGGAGACGGTCCCAAGACCCACCTGGACAGATGCACTGTGACTTCACCAACCCAGCTTGGCTCCAGAGCCTGGCCCCAACCCCATCCGGGAGCCCAGACCCCTGACCACCTCTCTGCCTTATAGAGGGAAACCGAGGCAGACGGTCAGAAAACCACCTTCCTCCACATTGGGTCCTGTCAAGCCAGAACAAAACGGTGCAGCCCACACCCTTTGAGGGTGCCCCTCCAACGAGGGGGGCACTTCCCTTGGGGGCCTGTTTTGCTCTTCATCAAAAAGTTCCTGCTTGGGCTTCCCTGGTGGCGCAGTGGTTGAGAGTCCTCCTGCCGATGCAGGGGACACGGGTTCATGCCCCGGTCCGGAAAGATCCCACATGCCGCGGAGCGGCTGGGCCCGTGAGCCCCGCTGAGGCTGCGCGTTCGGAGCCTGTGCTCCGCTACGGGAGGGGCCACAACAGTGAGAAGCTCGCGTACAG
>NW_006796201.1:784638-789982 GCF_000442215.2 Lipotes vexillifer
AAAAAAAAAAAAAAAAAAAGTTCCTGCTTATGTCCAGCCGGATCATCCCCAGTGGAGGACAGACTAGCACCTGCCATGCCCCTGCCTCCCTCCCTGGCCAGCAACGCCTGGGGTGAGGGTGCAGGGCGTGGGCCGGGCAGTGAGAAGGCGAGGCCGGTGAGCACTGGGGAGAAGTTCTCTGGCTTTTCACCTGCTCTGCTCTCTGCTCCGTGTGGCTCTGGCCTAGCTCTCCCTCATCCTTTCTTTCCTCCCTATTCTCCCCCTCCCCCCACCCCCGCTTTCCTCCCTCCTGTGTGTCCTCCCTCTCTTTTCCTCTGAATCACTTCTTGTCCTCTCTTTTCTCTCTCGCGTGTGCGTGTCTCTCTCTGTCCTGGGCGCTCTCACTTTCATTTCCTTGGCTTTCTCCTTTGCCACTTCTGCCCCTCTCTCTCCTCCTCTCTCCCTCCTTTGCTCCCCCCTCCCCGTCCCTCTCTCCCCTTGACTTTCCAGCACTCCCCTGCCACAGATGCAGCTGTCCTGCAGGCATCTCCCCAAGCTGTTCCACCAGCTCCTCAGCCTGCCCCTCCTCCCCCAGTGCTCCCCCAGGCTCTCACCATACCTGTGCAGCCCCTGCGTGCTCCCCATCTCCTGCCTGTCTCCCTCCAAAGGCAGGCCTCTGTCCAGCACAGCATGTCAGAGCTGGAGCTGCAGTGCGAGGGACCTGACATGGGTTAGGGCTGAGAAATCGAGGTAAAGACTAGCCAGGAGCTAACAGACCCAAGACGAGGTCAATTGAGGCAGCAACCCAGAACAGCAGAGCTTGGGGGCTCTGAAATTACCAGCACAGCCCCTGCACTTTACAGCTTGTAAGTCGGGGCTCCCACTGTGGGGTCCTAAGCAGGCAGCCCCAGACTCAGCAGGGCAGGGCTCCCTATGCCAGGCACTCCTGGCTGGTCAGTGCCACCCCAGCAGGCAGCCCTGCAGCCCAGCAGCTCAGCAGACTATAAATCACCACCATTGTCTGGCCTGGCCCCAGTCTCGCCTGTACTTTAAAAGGAAGACAAGAATCTCCCTGCACGCGGCCCCCCTGCCTGCCAGCCCAGAGAGGGCTGACGCAGCAGAAGAGAAAGGGGGTCTTTATGCCCATGGGCAGGAGGGCACCGCATCCCCTCCCAGTCCCCCTACAATGCCCTCTGGTGAAAGGAGCCTTTGTGGTGCTCCCTGAGACTGGCCAGAGCAGACACAGTGCCCTCCCCAAACAGGAGGCAGTAACAGGCAGCTGGGGGGCTCTCTGTCCTGCGGGGAAGAGGGTCACAGGCCATACTGCGGGAGGCCTCTGGGCCCAAGGACCTGAGGAAGAAGCCATGTGATGGCAGGAGAGAGGAGACTCTCAAATTGCAGCGTGCGGAAGCAAGGTTAGAGTTGTCGTGTCCTGTGTCCACATAGGCCCTGACCTTTCACAGCTGCGGAGGAGTGAATTCCTGTGGAATTGTTCACAGAGGAGGGGCAGCTCCCCTGCCACCCAGTCTCACTGACCACATTCTCACCTACTCTACCCCTCACCCATTCTGCTTTCATTGCTTCTTGAGTCACTTTGCACAGCCCAGGCAGGTACTTTGCAATGCTGTTCCTTCCACCTAGAACACTGTTCCCTGCGTCTGCACTGCTCATCACCTCAGAGGCGCCCACTCTGACCTCTCCTCTGCCCCTCTGGGCTAGCTCTACTTCCCCTTATCCCACCTCCTCACCTTCCAACCTACCATGTCATTTGTTATGTCTGTATTATTATTATTATTTTTGCCAGTCTCCCCAGCTGGAATGTGAGTTTGGTGAGGAAACTCACATTCATTTATCTCTTGTCCCAGTGCCTGACACACAGTAGGTGCTCAATGAATATTTCTTTGAATGAAGGTATAGATCATTTCACTTCCCCTTTCTCCTGCCCTGAGAGGGAGGCACAATGGTTCTCCATCTGGAACTGAGGGATACTTCTCAAGTTACGTAGTGAGAAAGAAGTGGAACTGAGGGACGTCCCTGGTGGTGCGGTGGGTAAGACTCCACGCTCCCAATGCAGGGGGCCCAGGTTCGATCCCTGGTCGGGGAACTCGATCCCACATGCCACAACTAAGAGCCCACCTACGGGCAAATCAGAAGTCCACATGCTGCAGCTGAGTCCGCATGCTGCAACTAAGACACGGTGCAGCCAATACAAATAAATATTTGTTTTTAAAGTGGAACTGGGATTCAGATTCAAGGCTATTTGACCCCAAAAGCCATGCCGTTAACCCACAGTTCCCTATCTCCCTGTGATAGCCACCCTCATGTGCTGGGACCCTGCCTGGAGGGACCCCAAGGAAAGCAGGGCAGAGAGAAGGGCTCAGCCCTCAGAGAATGTTCGAACGGCCCAATCCCTCCCTTACAGGTCCAACGGGGGTCCAATGCCAGGTCCTCAAGCAGAGCTCTGTCCCTGTGAGAACAGGGGAGCAGCTCCACCACTCCCCTGCACCTCACCCCTGCAAGTCTGACCCTGCCCAGCTGTGCATCATTAGGCAGGGCTCCTACTGCTTCTGGAAATTTAGTGCCCCCCCACCTCTCCCACCCTGTGTAAAGTGGGGCCGTAACACCTGCTCAGCAGGTGCGCCTGTGAGGAGCACAGGTGAGAATGTGCAGAAAGGGCTCCTGGGACCCGACTGTAAAGCCACAGACCCCTCTGCAAAGGCCTGAAGCTGGCAGGAAGCTAGAGGTGGGAAGGACTCCAGAGCAAAGGCTTGGTTCCCTCAGCCCCCAGCTGGAGGAAAAGGCTGAGCTCGGGGCTGCCAAAGCCATGAGTCAGCCGTCCCTGAAAAGCCAGGCAGCCCAGGGCCCGGCAGGGAGTGGAGGGCCAGGGGCCCTGGGGCCTGCTCTGTGCATGGGGACAGTCTCCCCAGGGAAGGGCAAAGCCATTCAGGCCAGGAGCCATTGGAATCCATCTCTTTCAATCCTGATCCAAGGACCTGAGTGATGCTAACCGTGGCCCCTGAAAAAGGGACTTCCTTATAAAGGCCAAATGTGGGGCTGCCTGACCCCTCCAGACTGCCTTCATGCCCCCCTTCATCTTACCACTCCATCCCCATGAGCCCACAGTGTCCCCCAAGGCCCCTCCGAGCCAGAGACAGGGCCTTAGGGGACAGCAAGCTGGGTCCTTCACTGTGCAGATGGGGAAATCGTCCCAGGGAGCAGCAGTGAAGGCCTGGGGCAGAAAGAGAAAGGGCCAGCTCTTTCCGCCCCAGGCCTCGCACTTGGCTCTGCTTCGAGGACAAGCCGCTCAAGTGCAGCTGTCCGTCACAGTGCCCGGTCGGATGCTCTGGCACAGGCAGGCTCGGACCCCGGAGTGGAGACCCCATGCAGTGCGCCCTCTTGCCCCATCTCTCACCCCACCCCAGCCACATGGAACTTCTTGCAGTTCCTCAAACTGGCCAGGCTCTATCCAGTCTCCGCCCATGCTGTCCCTTCTGCCTGGAAGGTCATCTCCCCTTTCTCTTTCCTGGCCAACCTGTGCCCATCCCTCAGCTCTCCAGTACAAACAGTAGACACAGCTTCCTCCAAGAAGTGCTCCCTCTCCTTCTGCCCCCATGAAGCCGGGGCCATGAGGCCCTCTCTGGGTTTCTACCCATCGTAGAAGCCACTCTGTAGGGCTGTGGTTCAGCCCCAGATCCCAGCACTATGGCCAGTACACAGCAGGAGCTCAGTGTTTGCTCAGCGAAGGGGACTGTGAATGAGGGGAATGAGTTCCTCATGATGGAGGGTCTCTAGGATGGGGGGGCGGTCCCCAGGGAGCACTGCCTTCTCTTTCGAACTTCCCCGCTCTGGCCACTTAAGGTGGCTGGGGAGAGGGAGGAATCCCTGGGAGAGGGAGGAGGCACCACTCTCTCCCCAAGGGTCGCCTCCCTCTTGAAAGGGCCGACTCCACCCTGCTCTGTTGGGCCCACTTCTCACTTCCCTTTCCCGGGCCCCTGCTGCTAACTGCCCCCTTCTCTACTTCCCTGTTCGGATTCCAGACAGAGGGACCTGATGGCCATGTCATGGGTCACTGACCAGCCCAAGAATTCATCAGCCAGGGGCCCAGGCTCCACATCCCAGGCAGCCAATAATTCACTAAAAAATCTGTTCATTCATTTATTAAAAAAATTTGCTCTGAGCACTAAATCTGTGCTGGGTACTATCCTAGGTGCTGAGGATACGGCAGGGAAGAAGACGGATGTGGGCCCTGGCCTCTCGGGCACAGTCGAATGGGCTCCTTTCTCCTCCCCACATTTCTGGAAGCCTCCGCCTTCCTCCCTGATGAAGATGTCTTCGGAACCTCTCTAAGCAGGCAGACACACCTGGGCCAGAAGGAGGCCAACCACAATGACACCCATGAGGCTGATGAACCGAGACAAAGATCGCCACCCTGACAACTCCCGCCCAGGAGTGCTGGATCTTGCCCTAAGCACGGTCCCCTCATTCTCTCAGCGAACCCCAGCCACAGCACTATGAGGTGCACATCACTACTGTAATTCCTGTTGCTGTAAAATGGGAAGGTCCAGTGAGGTGAACTGTAGCTGAGTTTACAGGGCCGGTAAGCAATAGAGCCAGGATTCAAGCCCACGCTGGCACACACTACAGGGAAGGGCTTAATCACTGGCCACTTGGCTTTTCCAGGCCCAGAGTGGGCACATCCATTCATCTCACTGCCCTACAATGACCCTGCAGGCAGGAAGGGCAGATGCCCCAGAGCATCTGGTCTCCATCAGACTTGCTTTCTGCTGGGAGGGCAGTGCTGGAGAGGGCCTGCCTGGACGAGAGGGGACGGTGACCAGCCAGCCCAGTCCCTTACAGGAAGCTCATTCAGTGGGAGACCCCTCCCCCCACAGCCCCAGTCTCGGTCACAGGCACTCCTGTGGCACAGGGGCCTATTTTGGGGAGGCTGTGTCCACCTTCCCCATCCTCTCCAGCCAAATCCAGACTACACTCAGGACACGGGCTCCGGTTTTGCATCCCCCATCTGGGGCCTGCTTCCCCCCTGCTCCATCACTCTCCTCTACAGCCCCCATCCTGGTGGGGACCATGTCCTCCCCCCCAGCACGCCCTATAATTAATCGTGGCTCTGGTCCCATTGCCAGGCCTGGACAGGGCCATCTACCTCTCCTGGTCAGAAGCCAGTGACCAACTCAAAATAACTATTTCCCTTCCCTCCAGCACAACTGTCTTTCCTGGGGAGGACAACAGCTGCAAGGGATTAGGCGTGGGGAATGGAACCCCACCCACCGAGCTGGAGGCTGGGGCCGGCGGCGTGGTGTGAGGGGCCTGCCCCACCCCGGCATCCAGCACCCAGGGTCGCCTTCCC
>NW_006796201.1:790032-801340 GCF_000442215.2 Lipotes vexillifer
AAGTCCTCTTCCCCAGGAGCAGGAGGTGAAAGAAGGGAGTTGAAGGACGGTTGCCTCCCCCAGCCCAGCCCACCTGTGGCCAGGACTGGGTCCCCAGCCTGAGGTTGCTGCTTGAAAGTCAGCCATAAAGGAACTGCATGCTCTCATTGCAGCAGGAAGCTGGAGTTCCCAATTCTGGGCCTTTGCTCCCACTGTTCCCTCCGCCTGGACCGCCTTTCCTCCTTTGGCCTCTTGGCCACACAAAGTCCTCCTCCACAGAGCCTTCCTCAATACCCCCGGGCCTCCAACAAAACGCAGAGACTGGAAGTTACACCTTTTACCTGCTCACACAACCACCTCTAACGGCACTTCTCCCAGGAACAGACCCCCTGCTGAGGGCGACTCGGTGAGAGGGCAGAGCCACCCTCAGCTGGAGGCCAGAGATCGGGGGCTCCCTTGGACCCCGGAGTCGAACTGAGCTGGACAGGCCTCACTCTGAGCAGTGACACCTCACCCAAGGCCAGCTCAGCCAAAGGACAAGGGGAGGTGTGACTGGGCTGGGGAGGGCCCCGAGAGAGCTCTGAGTCCCCAAGGCAGGGCTGTGTCACATGAGCGCCAGCCTCGGTGCACATCTCCCCACTACCTTTGGGGCTGCTGCTTCTCTCTCTGGACGGCCCCTCTGTACCTGTGCCACTCTGCCCTGGGGCCACTCGAAGTTCACTTCACCCCCCCACTCCTCCTCCCTCTGCAGACACCCCATTGTCCCTGCGTCCCTTTCCTGAGGCAGCCTGATGGATCGTTGCTTTCTCCCTGCAGGTCTTGGTTACAAGGGCTCTCAAAGCCACTTTCAGGCTAGCCCCTCCCTAAGCAAACGAGAGAGAGAGAGAGAGAGAGAGAGAGAGAGAGAGAGAGAGAGAGAGAGAGAGAGAGAGAGCTGGCGTGTCAATGCACCTTCGTCTGGCGGGTGGCACTTCGCCCTCCCACCCTCAGCCTTTCAAGTCTGAATGAGGTTACACGGTGGCTAAGGTCAGTGACCAAGGTCAGGAGTGAAAGATGATGCTCAGCACTCATACAGTTTTGAACTTGCGTCCCACTCCCGAGGCTCATCACCTAAAATGCACCCTAAGTGTTTGTAACTAATCCTACAATCCCTTGCAGGTCAAAGGGTGGTCCATGGATCGGAAGCATTAGCACAACCTGTGACCTTATTAGAAGTGCTGAACTTAGGGCCTCCTACCAGATCTGCTGAATCAGAACTTGCGTTTTAACAAAACCCCTAGATGATTCCTATGCACATTAATGTCTGAAAAGCCTGCTCAGATCCATTTTTAAGGAAGTGATTATATTACATTAAACGTTTTTTGGTAGTGGTGATAAAATCTTATTTTGTTTAATGCATTTAAAACAGCATTGTCCAATCAAAACTTCCTGTATCTGCACTGACCAACATGGTGGCCATTAGACACATGTAGCTACAGAGCACTTGAAATGTGGCTAGTATGACAGAAGAACGGAATTTTATATTTACTTAAAATTTTAAATTTACTTAAAATTAATTAACATTTAATTTAAATAGACATAGGTGGCTACTAGTTACCATATTAGCACGAATTTTCAATCTACTTCACTTTCTATAGGTCTGCCAACCTAGGAAACTGCAGCCTGGCTCCCTTCTCCGTCTCCACGAGGATTCGCACAGCCCTGAACTCCTTCCTTGTTACAGTGTGATATTGCGATATAGGAAGAAATACCTATCTTGGTCTTTATCCCCAGCTCCTGGCCAGAGCTCCCAAAACCTTTGTAATTTCCTAAGCAGTAAGGGTGCCAGGAACATCTTTTGTTCTGATATTTGGTCTTTGACCTCAGTTCCTGACACAGAGGTCTAAATTCCTTGGAATTTTCTGGGTGATAGGAACATCTTTTGTTCTAATGAAGTGACTCTTGGTGGGTTCCTGGATGGGAGCTGTTACCTGTACGACCAAGCCATAATCAGAAGCTCAGAACTTTCAGCCCCCCTCCCCATCCTCTGGGGAGGAGAGAGGGGTAGAGACTGAGTTAATCATGAATCACGCCTACATGATGAAGCCTCCATAAAAATCCCTGAAGTACAGGGTTTGGGGAGCTTTTAGACTGGTGAACACATCCAGTGTACTGGGAAGGTGGTGCACCCCAACTCCACAGGCGTGAGCCATCACAGCAAATTATCAAACCTGAGGAGTGGGGTCAGGAGAATTCCCAATTTGTAGCTCAGCCAGACAGAAGTGTGGGTAACCTGGGGACCCACTACTTGCAATTGGCCTCTGAGCTGCGGGGTAGGAAGTCTTGTGGAACTGAGCCCTTAACCTGTGGAATCTGATGCTAACACCCGGTAGATAGTATCAGAACTGAATCGTAGGACACCCAACTGGTGTTGGAAAATTGGTTTCTGTCAGAAGTATTGTGTGAGTAGAGAAAGAAACAAATTTTTTCTTTCATATGGTTTCACAAATAAGGCAGGAAACTGGTGCCTCTGAGGCCCATGGAGCCACCAATGGGAGGGGAGGGTGGCAGCCACCATAGGTCCCCACACCAGGTGAGCTCAGCCTCCTGGGGAATGGGTGATGCCCTGAAGCACCCTTCGGGCCTCAACAGTTTCCTCGGGCAAGGGGAGTAGAATGGGACAAAGCTAATGTCCAAATCCCACAGGGAAGGCCAGTGGCCCCTCTGAGGCTCAGCTGCCTAAGGAAGCTCCAGCTTCTCCATTTCTCTTACTTGAGGTTGCTGGGATTTCCTGGGCGTGAGGACTGGTGTAGAGCTTTGGGTGTAGAGCGTCTCCCCTCCCCCACTCATCTGCCAGAACACGGACCAAAGTGAGCACAACCCTTGGGAATGAATATTTACTCCCTACAAATTGTGCAAGGATATCAGAAATACCACTCCATAAGAAATAAATAAGATCCACACATGGCCAAAAAAAAAAAAAAAGAAATATCTTTCCACTGGAGAAATGAGTCAATTCCAAAATACGCGACTGAACATTTTACAGGTATCTCTGTCCCCATTAAAATGGGGCATAAGAACTTGGCAAGCGCAGCCATCTAAGACCTTCAGAACGGTATAGTCTGGAACTCAGGACTGGCAGCTCATCCCTCCTCCTGCCCACACACTTAGCAGAGAATCCCCATGTGATCCTACTGTCCACATATCCCCACATTCCCCACAGAAGTGCACCAAGAGAGAGTGAGCAGACACTTCACCGAGCTTTGGCAACAGGTGGCATGAATCTTTTTTGTATGCTCACTTGTTAATTTTGTACCTGTGTCCTGAGACGTGCTTTCATAGCACACCACGGGGTAGCCAGCTTGGAGGGGAGAGAACTCAGCTTCCTACTACCTCTGATACAGGCTCCCGAGAGTGACCAGGACTGACGTGTTGGCTTAGGTGTTTCCAACACCAAGAAGAGAGGCCCCAGGCTTGCTTCAAGTGAACATGAGGACAGCCCTGGAGAAGGGGAGGCGGCTTTGAGGGTGACTTGGAACCCAAAGGCGTGTGTGTGTGTGTGTGTGTGTGTGTGTGTGTGTGTGTGTGTCTATACTGAGTCTACTGTATTTCCTCCCAAATACCAGGAGGATTCACAACTTAAGACTTTATGGAAAAAAGGGTTGGGGGAAACCCATGTGATGAGAAAACTTATGAAAGCCCTTATCAATATTTATTACCCTCATGCAATAAAACAGCAAAGGCTCTCACTGACATTTTACACCCTTTACTAAGGGGTTCTGTCCAATGTGTTTCCATATCCCAGCCTTGCACACTGTTTTGCTTTGCTTCAGACACCATGGATACCAAGAAGCACAATTTTTCCAAGGCTCATGCTCCGTCCAGATGCTCAGTGCCTTATGGATTTACAATTTGGAGGGCCTCTAATTGCAGCCCAGGGGTGCTCATGATTTGAATTACAGGACTCCATATTTTCACGTTATGGAAAAGGTACCGAGATGTCAGTTACACACTAGAATTTTGTATAAAGGAAACTTAAGGATTTCAGAGGTAGTGGGGTTGCTATCTGCAAACGTGCCAGGGTGGGCTGCTTTACACTCTCCTTCGTTCCCGGCATCTGGCTTCTCAGCACTCAAGAGGTATCACATCAACTCTTGCTCGCTCCAACTTGGAGCAGCTTCAAGTGACAGAAACACCAAAAATCACCAGGGGACGATGTTAACATGCAGATTTCTGGGCCAGATTTAGATCTCCTGAAAGAGAATCTGCATTTTAATGAGCTGGGCCCCAAGAGCCTGCATTTTAATAGATCAGGGCTAAGTAATCTAAATTTGACTTTTTTTTTTAATTGAGAAACATAATTGGAAGAATATATTCAACTGTGTGTGCAATTCAAATAGTAATGAAGCCAACGTCCATGTGTAAACACTGCCAGGTTAAGAAATGAAGCACCGATGGTCCTTGGACGCCCCCCAAGTGCCTCTCCCAACATTTGTATCCCCATCCCCAGCCCCACACCTCTAGGCAAAAGCGCACTCCTGAGTTTTCAGATACTCCGCCCTCCGCCTGTCACTAGAGTAGTCCCCAAAGAAATACGTTCCAAGACCCCCGGTGGATGCCTGAAACCACAGATAGTACCAAACCCTATATATGCTTCTTTTTTCCAATATATACATGCCTATGATAAAGTATAATTTATAAGTTAGGCACAGTAACAGATTAACAACAGTAACTAATAATAAAATAGAACAATTATAATGATACACTGTAATAAAAGTTATGTGAATGTGGTCTCTCTCAAAATATCTTATTGTACTATACTCACCCTTCTTTTTGCAATGTGAGATGATAAAATGCCTACATGATGAGATGAAGTGAGGTGGGTGACATAGCATTATGTCATTATTATACTACTGAACTTCTGACAATGTCAGGTGGAGATCATCTGCATCAGGTGATCTTGCATCATCAAGCCATGACAATGTCAATGGTGGGGTGTTAAGAGCAAACCATGTTGATGGTTTGGGGATCCCAGGTAGGGCAGCACGAGATTTCATCATGCTACTCAGAATGCAGCACAATTTTAAATTTATGAATTATTTCTGGAATTTTCCATTTAAAATTTTTGGACTGCAGCTGACTACAGGGAACTGAAACCAGGAAAAGCAAAACTGCAGATAAAGGGGGACTACTGTATAGACTGTCATTTATAAATGCATCCTAAACAGTATATTGTTTTGTCTATTTAAAAATTGTACAGAAGTGGAATCATCTTTACTATATTGTGCCTTGCTGTTTTCACTGCATTATGGTTGTATGGTTCTTCTTTTCTTGCACCTAGCTGTAATTTCCCCCTTTTTCATCACTGTATAGTATTCCACTGGGTGAAGATAATACAAATGATCTAATCTATCATTCACAGACAGACATTTCTTCCAGCCCAGCTCTGAGGTAAGTTTCTTGTGTTTTATCATGAGGCTAATTTTGTCGAGGAGGAAACAGCGGGTCAAAGAAGTCACGTGATTTAAGAGCCTAGCACAGGAGTTAAACAGCCTGAGTTTGAAACCTGCTTCTACCACCACTGTGTGAGCCTAGGCACATTAATCTCTGTGCCTTGGTTTTCTCATCAGTAAAATGACAATAATAGTTCTTGTTTCAGTGTTGTGATAATTCAGTAAAACAAATACATGTAAAGTAATTAAAACCTGGCCTGGGGAAACTAAAAATAGAATTACCATATGACCCAGCAATCCCACCACTGGGCATACATCCAGAGAAAAACATAATTCAAAAAGACACATGCACCCCCATGTTCATTGCAGCACTATTTGTAACAGCCAGGTCACGGAAGCAACCTAAATGCCCATCGACAGACGAACGGATAAAGATGTGGTACATGTATACAATGGAATATTACTCAGCCATAAAAAGGAATGAAATTGGGTTATTTGTGGAGATGTGGATGGACCGAGAGACTGTCATACAGAGTGAAGCAAGTCAGAAAGAGAAAAACAAATATCGTATATTAACGCATATATGTGGAATCTAGAAAAATGGTACAGATAAACCGGTTTGCAAGGCAGAAATAGAGACACAGATGTAGAGAACAAACGTATGGACACCAAGGGGGGAAAGCGGGGGTGGTGGGAGGGTAGTGTGATGAATTGGGAGATTGGGATTGACATGTATACACTGATGTGTATAAAATGGATGACTAACAAGAACCTGCTAAATAAAAATAAATTAAAAAACAAAACAAACTTGCCCTGGCCCATTCAAATACTTTCAGTTCAGGAATGGGAACAGTTGGAATTTTCCATGAGCCTATGTTACTTCTATGATCCATTAGTTAAACACAAATCTTTGCCCCACAGCTTTCTATCCTCAGCTTCAGGCCTTGAAATTCAGCTAATGTGCAACCACGACAGGACAAACCAGGCAAGCCCTCGCTGCAGAAGCAGAGCTGAGTCTAGTCCTCCTGAGCAGCCAAGTCTGGCCTGGCCCAGCCTCCAGGCAGACATTATCTGACCCGTCAATGCCTCTACAAAAAGGATACAGCCACCACATAGGAAGCAGGGGGACGTCAGCACAAGGGAGGACAGGGATGGCATATGACTCCCATCAGGTGATCCTCACCCGTGTTCTACTCCTGCCACTCTGACAGGAGCCGGCCCGAGCCTCTCTGGGCTATAGTGTCCTCGTCAGTAAAATGGAAGAAGGGAGGGCTCAGATAAGAAGGGCTCCTGACACTTGAGGCTTTTGGCTAAAGCTGCCAAGGCTCTAGGGAAATCAGCTTGGGGGTTGTTCTCTGGCATACTTGCCTCCTTAAGAAATGCCCCGGGAGGGGGCTGGACTGGCACGGTCAGTATTATTGGCTTGGTTGCAGGTGAAACAATCAACGTGTTGGTAGCAAATAAGGGCCACAGTGGATCTGCTCTCCCCCAAGATGGGCCCTGCTGAGAATGACTGCGTGCTTGTCCCCTCAAGTTCATGCCAATTAACGAACACTCTCATTTGGAAGACAACGCCTCCTACAGCACACCATGACTTCAGAGGAGCCGGGTAACGCAACTCTGCCTGCTGCAATTTCCTCAATCTAAGGTCACTCTGGCTCCAGCTCCATGAAGGAGGAGGGCTCCAGCCCCTGCAGCCTGACCTTTCCTTCCTCCTTCCTTTGGCCTCATAATTAGTTGGCGTCATCTTCCTGGTAAGCTGGAAAGCTGAGGGCAGGGGCCATGCAGTCTTTGGTGCCACAATCCACATTGGCCTGGGTCCAGCTTAGATAATACATCCCATCACCCTCAACGCCCCCTGACTTCCTCTCGGATGGATATGTGAAGCATCTGGGAAGTCAACAGCTGCCGCCTTATACCCCAAAGAGGGCGGTGAGGTAATCCCCATACATAGTCTGACAAGTGCCGCGGGGTGAAAGGGGCTCTGTGTGGAGGAGAGTGCATTACCGTATTTCTCTGGACTTGCAGGAGCACTCCACTGATGTCCTGGCACCGGAGAGAGACGAAAAGTTAACCGGGCTTTCTCGCCTCCACAAAAGCATCTTTCATTCCACAACAGACTCCAGATTGGAGGGAAGATTTCACCATACAGTGGCCAGAGGCAAGAAGCTCTGTTGAAGTCCCTGACCACCCAGCCCCACCCATTTCTGAGGACCCCTCTGTAACCCAGAAAGCTTGGGAGACAGACACACGGAGTCTAACAACGGGAATGCTAATGTGTTTCAGGATGGAGAAGTGGGCCAATATTCAGATGTGACTGGAGTTGGCCCTGAGAGAGCAGGCTGTCACCTGGGCTGATGGGTGCTCTGCGATGCTGAACGATGGTGACTCTCCAAGGAGAGGGGCAGCATCCACGGTGAAGGCGGCTCCAGTGCAGCTGTTAGCAGGAAGAGGAAGGCAAAGTCGTCTTGACTGAACCCACCTAAGTGCCAGGTCCTGACGACTGTGAGGGGAAATGAGAACTCAGTGAGTGCCTAAGGCAGCAGTGGAGCACCTTTCCCTCCAGCCTTCCCCCCACTGCAGCCCTGCCCTCCTCAGAAATTCAGTCATGCTTACCCAGAGCACACTCTGGAGGATAAGGATGTGGGAGAACAGTGCTCCTTGTCACTTAACTTCTCAGGAGGCAGCAACAGTAATGAAGAATTCAGCACTGTGTTTTTACCTCTAGTCAAAGTCAAAACAGCCAGTGCCCACAATTCCAGCCTCATCCTGTGGGATGAAACCAAATCCAGAGGGAGTGTCGGGGAGAGCACAGTATCCAGGATGGCCTTTTGTTCTTTTTTGACTTTGAAATTCTTATCACATAAATATTACCTTTCAAAGAAATCATCTACAGTACAAAAAAAGTACATAAATGATACAACCATTCTCTCCAGAAGTAATCACTGTACAGTTCTTATGTGTCCTATGAGATCATCTAGGTGTATCTACATATGCTCTTATCCTCCCCCAAATGGTTTTCCCTCCAGAAATATTACATATAGTAGAGTTGTATCATATAAGTGTTTAACTTTTGTAAATTTAACTATTTGTGCCAGGGTCATTTCACTAACCAAGCACATGCCCCAGAACAAGCGTGAGCAGGGAGAGTGGTGCAAGATTTCAGTTCTCTCAAGTGAGTCCAGTGTTTAAAGAAACATTTTTCCTTCAAGTCCCTAAATTCAAGGCAAGTACTTCATCTGGAGCTCAAATTGGGAGAAAGTGATCTGTTCCAATGCTGAGGAACACTAGATGTGCTGATGATTGTTACAAAAGGGCAAGTGAGGCTCCACCAAGACACCTTCCTAAGGTGTTTAAGAGCAATCTGGAATATATGCCGTTTTGTCTAAAGCTCCACTTGGGACCCACCCCTCAGTAAGATGATTCTACTGGTGATACACTATTCAGTTTCTTTCCATTTAGTTTCTCTTGGAAGTTGTTCCAAATCAATATCTATAGATGTCTTGTTCTTCAAGTGCTTATTGTAAGCTATTTCACAGCATGAATGTATGGGATGTTCTCTGGAAAGAGTTCTATTTTCATACCATAAAGAAAGAGAAATGTCACCATTAAAAAAGACACAAACTAAGAACAAATTTACAAACCAAGAATATAACATTTTATTCATTTCTGGATTATGAGTATTACACAGCATATACATATATTTAGATAATATATAAAACAAAGAACAAACCATAGGAAGAAATATTGGTCTGAAATTGCCTTTACGGGACATCTTTAATTCTGTAAGTTCATGGTAAATGTATCTCCCCACACACTGAGGCAGGCAGCAAGATAAACTCTGGCATTCATGTATCAAAGGACAGCTTATCCCCCACTGTACTTACAATGCACGGCACAGTCACTGGTAGCCACAACCAGGGACGCCAAGGAGTAGGTAAAAGAACCGCAGCACAGGGAACTAATATAAATATTTGTTTTTTGCATTGTCCTCCAGATAGTTTCCTTTTTAAACTAAGAGTCACATCCAGGGTCTATCCCTTGAGTGGCATTCCAGTTATTGCTGAAGGGGAAAGAAAAAAAAAATAGAACAAAGGCATCAGTTTAAGTTATTAGAAAACAGACGGTCAGTGCCACTGACCCCCAACCTCTAGTGACACTCAAGGGGATGCTGGACTGTGGGGAGATGCATATGTGTCACCAGTGGGCAGGCATGTAAGCACCCATTGTCGTGTCAGAGGGGACAGATCGGCTGATAGTAATTTGGGGCTGATGAAGAGGTTCAGATGGAGATATTCTGCAAGGAAGGCCTGGGAGCAGGAAGCAGCAGGATGCCCCCCAGGAGGGACGGTATCACTTCATGAAGGTGAGACGGCAGTAACAGAACATTTCATGGGATCATTCCTGATTCAGTGCTGGTGGTGGAAGACCTAGGATCTTATGATGTAGAAGCCCTCCATACTCCATGTCAACACAGAGAGGCTCTGCAGCTGGACTTGTAGAACAGAGCACTTTCCAGGGACACAGCTTCTACAACTCACTGTCCGGCCTTCCTCCGAGGAAAGCTGGCTTACCTTTGCCTTATTCTGAACTGGGAGATACAGTTTGAACTCTGCTGGCAGTTCGTCTTCTGAGTAGAGTCTGTCTGAGAAGTAAACCCGTCGGATGCGACAGTTTGCATGGATCTGTAGATGCAAGACTTAAAATAAGTCTCAAAATATGATTGTCTTTCCTCTTTTCCTGATTTTCCTTGAGCCCCCCGCATGGTGCTGTCAAAGCTTCACCTCTTTGGCATCTCATCGGCGTGGCTTAGGGGTAGATTTTGACAAGAGGGAGATTTTACTTGCTGCTTTCTCCCACTGTATCTGAGCAGATTCCTGAGTAGGTCCTGGGCCTCTCTGAGGTGAAAGCCCCCTGGACAGTGACTTGGGAACTTTAGCCAGAAACCCATACTGTTCTGTCACCTGGGTCACAAGCCAGTAACAAAGAGAGCCTAGACCCCTCTCCCATTTGGGGCTCCATCTGGAAAAGGAGCCAGTACCTGCACTCTGAGGGTCTCAATGTAATTTGTGCCATATGCCCGCCGAGTGAAGTCTGACAGGTTGAACTGAATCTGGTTCCAGCCGTCATCCAGCCGCATGGGCATGGTACAGATGAAGGGTTTGACCCTGGTGGTGCTCTGGTAGTTACTTGCCCGAAACCGCCGACGCACATTCTTGTCATCTAGTACCTATGAAATATAGAGAAGAATCACATTAACTCCATCCTGGAAGAAGCAAACAACCTTGATAAGACGAGGACTTGAAACTCCCACAGCCTGGTTTCCCAAGGCTGAGACCCAAGGGAGAATAAACAAACCAGATACAGGTCACACTGGATGCAGACGGCCCGGAAGTAGCTAGTTTATCTTGTCTGTTGCCAAGACAACACCAGCTGCTTATGACATATGACACATGCATCAGGCCCCCAGACCATAGCATGATTCCATAAACATTCTTCCCTTTGAAAAATTAAAAAAGCTAGACTTGAGACCAACAATAGCCCAGTATTAAATAGTAACTTCCCAAATGGACACTACTCTAACCCTCAAGCTTTGAACTCTTGTAGCTATTGATTAGATTTTCTAGATGCTTACTGCTTCTTTTAAAACTTGGCATTAAACTTTGATTGATAATACCAAAATTATGCCATAATAATAATGGTTGCGGGCTTCCCTGGTGGCGCAGTGGTAGAGAGTCCGCCTGCCGATGCAGGGGACATGGGTTCGTGCCCCCATCCAGGAGGATCCCACATGCTGCGGAGCAGCTGGGCTCGTGGGCCATGGCCGCTGAGCCTGTGCGTCCAGAGCCTGTGCTCCGCAACGGGAGAGGCCACAACAGTGAGGCCCGCGTACTGCA
>NW_006796201.1:801350-812058 GCF_000442215.2 Lipotes vexillifer
AAAAAAAAAAAAAAAAAAAAAAAAAAAAAGGTTGCATCAAGTGTACAGCAGAGGCAGAAAAGAATACATACAAAAGGATAAAGATACTTTCCTGTGGCCACTTTTCTCCTATAAATTGACAGGACATCTCTTTGGTACAGCCAAGAATGTAGAGGTTCATGTGCACATACTTACCTGTACTTCAAAGGTAAAATATTTCTTCAGGTTTTTGATAATCATGACAAGGAAGGGAAGTTTAATTCCCAATGTTTTCTTTGGGTCTGCAGGACATGTGATATATGTGGTGCTGTAGAAAGAGGAAACACCAATAAACACACTACTTGCCTTTTCCTTTGTGGTATGCACAGCAATAACACTCAGTTCAAGAGGATAAATTGGAAGGCAGATCTAAAAGATCCAGATATGTCATCCAATGGTCCCTCAACCCTTAAGTTAAGCTAATGCGTTAAAAAAAAGTGCTGGACTCTGAAACAAAAGTTTAACATAGCACTAGACATCAACAATAAAATATCTGAGAAACAAAGCCAGACCAGTGGATCTGCAAGTTCTTCCAGTGAAAAAAGCTTTAATTCTGGTCTAAGAAACTATCAAATGATAGAAAACCAAAACTAAGACCATTGTAACACTGAAAACTACCCTGGCCATCCACTGGATGATTACTGTAAACCCATACCTCCACATAAACACATCTGGGTTAAATATTAATAACTAAGACTTATACAGCACTGACTAAGTGCTAAGCAGGTTTTAAGTGTTTTATACACATTCACTTGCTTAATCTTCACAATAATTCTACAAGGAAGATGTACGTTATTATCCCTATTTCACAGGTGAGGAAACTGAAGCCTGGGGGATTAAATAACTTGCCCAAGGTGAGCTCTAAGTAGCAAAGCTGGATTCACACCAGGCAGTCTGACTCTGCAGTCCATGCTATTAACCTCTATGATGTACTACCTCCTGGCATTCCATGTCTCTGGGAGAACAGAATGGCAACCTACCTGACATTTGTTCCTTCAATCTCTAGCACCAGGGACTGGATGTCATTATCAGTGATTCTTTTGATGTGGCCATTCCGTACCTACAAGGGATGAAATTAAACTGGTTAGTACTGAAATATCGACAAATAACTCTGTTAAGATTTTGAAGGCTGAATGGGACTATTTAAAGCAGCGGTCTCCAACCTCTTTGGCACCAGGGACCGGTTGTGTGGAAGACAATTTTTCCATAGACCAGGGTTCGGGGTGGGGTGGGATATGGCGGTTCAGGCGATAATGCAAGCGATGAAGAGCGGCAGATGAAACTACCCCGGCTCGCCCGCCGCTTACCTCCTGCTGTGCGGCCCGGTTCCAAACAGGCAGCGGACCAGTACCGGTCCGCGGCCCAGGGGTTGGAGACCCCTGATTTAAAGAAAACCACAGTAGTCCAAAGGGCATAACACAGAAGTTTGTGACACGATATGTGAAAGTAAGCCATGCTATTACCTCTATACAGGGCCCAATCAACCACCACAGGAGTTGCAGGCAATTTGGCAATCTATAAATCAGGACAAATTTCTTCCCAAAGAAATCAACTCAATTTAGATCCAGCTAACGTTTACCAAGCATCTACTATACACTAGGAACATTCCTAACAACAATGAGCTCAGTCCTAACAACAACAACAAAAATCCCAAGGTCGTTGGTGTTGTTTCCACTTTACAGACGTGGACACTGACACTCAGGGAGTGCAGACAACAGACCCTAAGTAAGAGGGGCAGGATTAACGACCAGGCTTCCCACTGCCCTACACTGCCTCACATAGTTCTCTGGCCAGAAAGGCCAAATGCTGAGTGTCACTGAAAGGGAGGGTAGCAACCAAAAAACGAATGTATTACTACCCCAGGTTTACTCCTACTTCATGCTTCCTTATCTTCTTTTCCCTAGGTTTCTACTTTTTCAAGTATGAATTCGAGTCCCATCTGTGCCACACACAGAAGCCTTCTTTAGCATTTTCAGCCTACAATGACCTCTCTTCTCTCTGATTCATTTGTCTTGCTCATGTAGCCTAGACTACATAATTTAGCACTTCATCCTACATTGTTTTGCATTGTTTGCTGCATATGTAGGGGGAATATGATGGAGAGGAATCAATATTCGATACGGATTCCTCCTCTCAAAACATATTTAGGAAAGCACAATTATCTTCACGCATTACACCCAAGCACCTTATATGGACAGAGCAGAGACATGCAAAGGCACTTCTGAGACAGGGCTGGACTGTTAGGGCTGAATGTATTAACACACGAAAAAGATCAACCAGGTTTAGAACCGGATGCATCAGAATGACAAGCATGTGGTCTTTTACTAGGTATAGTGAAAACGGCTGCCTGTGCTGTCATATTCAACAACTCATCATGTGGCTTTCCATGAGACTTGCATATGGGGAGAGAATACAGCGTTGAGTCTGATAGTTGTATTGTTCAACACAATCATTAGTAATATGGCATTCTGTCTTTAGACATCAGTCTCTGCGTGCTCTGTTCCTGTTAATTTGATCCACTTGTGGTGTGCGTGGTATTCCCCAGGTAACATCTGATATCACTGCCCATCTTTTTCTGCCAGATGCAACTGAGTCTTGTCTCCTCAAAAAAGTATAAGCTGAAGGGTAAGGACCAAGTATTAAACATCATTTATATGTTCTATAATGCTTAGTACTCTGCTAGGCATAAACTAAGCATTCAAATATTTGCTGACTTCTGGAATTTGTCACCCTAAGAGTTGGCACATATGAAGAGATTCAAGGAGGATTTTTCAAAAACTCCTGGATAACATATCCACCATGGGCTATTATGGGAAACCAGAGATCCTAAGGTATATCACAAAGCTAGTGAGGTTACCAGCATAAAGAATGCCTTCCCACAAATCATCCTTTGGTACCCATTGTCAGAGACAGAATGCTGAGTGGATGGGCCCCAGATCTCTGCCAGTGTAGCATTTCTGGATTCTCAAGTCACAAACATCACATTGAAGTGCTTCTCAAACAAAGCTGGCGACATCCAATGCCCTCCTGCTTTGAATTCTGGGCCTCTTTCCAAGGGAGATTAAAAGCACAAAGACTTGGATCACAAAGACTTGTAGCGCATGCCAACACTGCCCACCTCATTCCCCATATAAATGCTCCCAAAGTGGCAATATTCCTCCTCTATTTGCTAGCCCACAGCTGCTGTGGAAAATCAGGCAGACTTCTTGGTAAAGGAGGAATTCATCAAGAAATTTTTCCATATAATATGTTGCAGGCACACTGTTAAGAGCTGACAGTATCCCAACAAGATGCAAACACTAATTTTATAACATACCACTAATTATTCTCTATAACTGCATTCTTTCTTAAAAAGGTACCAAATGCAACAAACCAAACAGATGGTTAAATTGAAAGGATTAAGTAATTAGGGTCCAAAGACTACTATTGCTAAAAGGCAACACGTTGCAATTTATCGAACATTGTAAGCGGGACCTCAGATCTTACATCCTGGAAGGTCTCTCTGACCACAGTCATGGGAAGCCTCCCTCAGCTCCAGAAAACCCAGCCAGATTTCACAGGGAGGAAATGTTAGGACATTTGCCTTCTGCCCATCTCAAAGTTTATAGCACTCCAGTAAATGTGACTACTCAGGTCTTTACAGAAGAAAACAATGCCTTACACTGCACACAGAAGCCAACAGACTAAAAGCCAAAACAGACTTTGTGTATTCTTACACTTTTTAGTTTGTCCCAGGGGCAAACTAACTTTCAGTTGGACTGTCAGTAACTTAAGAGAAATTCCTTTCACAGCACATAAACTACCACACACACAAACTTTATTCTTACAAAGTTAATTAACATAGCCCATACAACACGAGAACCCAGAGGGGGAAAAGGCAGTTTTTTCGAAGGAATGCCCAACAGTCTCTCTAGAGTTTTAACCTGCTTAGTGGCGAGAACAGTCTAAATAGAGCTTTGCCCAAGGAGAAAGTTCAGTCCTCAAAGAAGAAAAGTATTCTCATATCACAAGCTGCCAGAGCTTTAAAATCAAATTAAGGTGATTTCTTAGTGAATTATGATTTTTCTTCTTTATTAAGTTCAAAGGGCTCTAAATACAAATTCACTGGAAGAAGAGTGGAGTGGGGCAAGGGGTGCAATTAACCAGAGATATGGGTGGGAAACGCCCCCAAACTTCTCTCTAGGCTCTAAAACTACGATCAAAGGAGAAAGAGAGGTGGACAATTTGGGGCAAGGCCTCCCAACCACCCTGGCAATCTGGCTGTCACTTCCTTAAGTTGTAAAGATCTTCCAGGAAGCAAGCCCCTCCCCAGTTCAGCTTCTGACAAACATGTATAACAAGACACATGGACTCAGAAAGCATCAACTTCCTTTCCTTAGCTTCTTCCAGTTCAGAGGCCACTAGGCAGGCCTGGCTTTGAAATGAAGATAAAATGAACTGGTCAGCATTTATTGCACATGGTGGAAGTAGGTTTTATTTTACTTCCCTCTCTAAATTAGAAAGTGCCTATTGTTTTTGACTTGCTAATTTTTAAATCTCATGACACATTCCTGTAGTGTGGCCTATGAGTGTTTTATTCCTCCAAAATAATGATAATAAATAAAGCCAATCTTACATTTTTAAACTTCATGATCTCCTCCCCTCCCCCACCCCCACTATGAGGTGGAGGTACTTTAGAAGCTTCAGAACCCAGGCTACTGGCAATTAACAATCAGAATGGTTCTCAGTCTCTGCAGGCACCAAGAAGGGAAACTTCAAGCCCTTTTTTGCAATCACTCTCCCAGGCTTTCCATGGTTGCTGGGACAACTAATAAAAGAACACTAATTTTTTTTTCCCCCAATGTAAGCCCCAGGGAGGAGGGTCAAAGCTGAGGGGGGAAAATACTACTGGGATAGGGAGGAAGCTGGCCAATGCTCTATATTTCGTCAAGTGCTTTAAAAATAACGCGAGTTGTATCTGTTCCCTACTCCCACCTTTCTTTTTTGTGGCTCCACCCACTTATCCTGGCAGACAGCTGAGCCCTCAGCCATCTGGCATCCTAGTCTTAATGACACATGTTCCAATTTACATTAAGCCTTTAGAGCTGTCCATTTCAGCAGGAAAGTTTCTGCCCTGAGCTAGGGGCTGGGCTCTAAGTCAGAAAACAGGCAGAGGGAGACCTCTGTGGGCAGAGCTGAGCATAGCTCTGTCTCAAGCCCTGGGCCTTGTAGGCTTCAGTGGGTTAAAGGCTTCTCTCCCTTTGCAGCACGTAACAGGGACTATCCAAACAGCAGACAGGCAACTTGGGACATTTACAAACAGCCCTTTAGTTAAAGTAAGGACAATTATATGTATTGCTAACCAGTCTCTTCCTAAGAATGCCTTGAAAGGGCAAGTGTAACTAAAACCCAGGCCTTTGCCCAATTATAGTAAAAGCTATTTTTTGGAAAAATGAATAACATCCTCAGATTGACCCAGGGATAATCTGAAAAAAAAACAGTTTTAGTACTTTCATGTCCAAATGCTCTCAATTCTACTACTAGAAATTTAATATGTACCAACAAGGTTTGCTAATTAAAAGTTAGGGTGTGGGAACTTTTTTTCTGGAGAGAGACTTTGTTCATTTTTAAAATTAGGAACTGGGAATGGGAATCTAATATTTTCCAGCAACAGCCACAAAAACTCTGGTTCTAATATTTCGTTTGGGAATGGGGAGGATCAGCAGCAGAGAAAGACAAGGTGAGCAGAAAGAAAGAGAAGCTTGTATGAGTTAACAATCTCATGTAGTAGATTTTTAGGGTATTACCAGTAAAGTCTGAAAGTTACATGTTTTACACAGGCATAAGTGGGAAAAGAACCTCCTGGTATTTTCTTTTCAAACCGGAAGTAATGTTTACAGTAAACATAAAAAGTCCTTTAATAATGTAGTATTTGCTGATCCCAGAAGTTAAGGGAGCATTAAGAAATCCCTAACTTCTGCTAAACTCCTGGTTTGAAAAATTACAAAGGTCTCTATCAGGAAGCTTCCGTCCAGAGACAGGTCTCTACCGTCCAGCCAGGAATACAGATCTTGAGAAGCTAATTTCAAGTATGATGAGAAGGAAGTAGAGGTTCTATAAGTGGATATAAATTAACTTAACCTGAGGAGGTACCTTTGAGCTGAGACCTAGAGACTAATGAAGAGGGGCAGGAGTGGGTCCCAACAGAGCGGCCGGCAAGTACAAAAGCCTAAAGCGGGAGAGAACAGACTTCTTTCAGTTCAGTAGGAGGTCAATACTAGAAGGGGGATCCTGTGGGACGTCAGCCTAGAGAACTAGTTAAGCAGGTACCAGACCACAGTCTGTGTGGCCTTAGAGCCATGTTAAGGTTTTGGACTGGGAAAGCCATGGTACACTGACTAAACTATTCTCATTTCAGAAGTCTGGAGTTACTGTACTTCCTATTGCTAGGCATCTGAATATCAGGCTCAGTTATAAATTTTTCACTTACTCTTGAGCAAATGCCTCAGTTCCCTGCCCTATTTAATAATGTGTGCCATAACTGTCGCTAAGCATTTATATACATCTTCATTTAATCTCCATAACCAGGAGAAGGAGGTGGATTACAAGATGAGAGAACTGAGTAGTTGAGTACTTGCCCAAGGTTACACAGCACAGGACACATGACAGAGCCAGGATGCAAATCCAAGGTGTCTGACCACACTCTGGCACTGGAGTTTCAAGGTAAGATACTATTCTTCCCCCTAAGGAACCTGTAGTCTAGTGGGAGATATACAATAAATAAGCAACTGCCATTCAGCGTGACAGAGTGCCACAGGAGCACACAGGAGACATAAACATTATTTCATTGGGAACTTAAGTTAAGCTGAGATTTGAAGGCTGAGATGGGGGGAGGGGCTGAGAACTTCAGAGTGTCAGATAAATGCAGGTATTGCAAATGTAGCCACACCCCCAAAATGAATTTGCAAATTAACTGTTATTATGAATATGGCATTCACTCCTCATATTCATAAGGAGACACAGAGCCTAAATGAAGCCAAACCTAAGTTTTCAAAGACTGCTCTTCACCGTAAACAAATAACAGAAATTCTCTCTCCATAAACTCAGGAAGGAGAGTAGTAAAGTTTTGTGAAATCAAAATATGTAACAACTAAAAACAGGCACTTATAGCCAATATGTACCTACTAGCAGAGGGCAGGGTCATTTCTAGATAAATGTGGACAGTCCTTCCCTCCCTCCATCAAACTTTGCCCTTGTTACAACTTTGCCTTATTCAGAATCATGGGAGTGAGGAAAATGTCTTCTCTTCCCTAACTTTGTATCTCCCCAAATCTACACAATGCCTGTCACTTTGCTGTTGCTCAATAAATCTTTGATAAGAATATCAGTTCCCAGTGTTTCCCCTTCTGGACTGGATTCCCAACACTTTCTGAGGACTTTATAATACAGCTGAGTAAAGGAACACACACACCAAAGCCTATGGATCTGGCCCCAAACTTTCCATTTTTCCTCCCTTTCCTTCTCTTGCCTCAAGGGGGAAAAATTCACAGATAAACACTTTTCAATCTAGTCTAAATAAGAAGAGTAGAAACACATAATTCATTTTTACTATTATGAGAATTTTGCTTAAAATGAGTGATCCTCTAAAGGTTTTCTTTGCCAAAATGTCTGCTTAATTTACTCCATGTAACCCTGCCAGTCGATCTTCTAACAATGTTTTCACACAGGTTTATGTCATTAGGGTACCATCCGACCTCTAGTGGCGTTGTTAAGGGACACAGTGCACCATGGTTACTTTGCTTTTATATTCCGTGTGCAAACATGTTGACTACTCAAAAAGCTGCATTTGAAAAATAAAACACACTACAAAAGATCAAGCCCAGAAGGGTTAAAATGGGGCAACTTTGATAAAAGTTTCACCTGATAGAATGCTGAGGCCTCTCTACCACTGGAATTCTTTGTGTTGGTAAGTTCTCTGACCTGCTCTGAAAACCTCTCCTCCTAGATCAAGCCCCATTCTCTATATCAATCGTCTCATATTGACACTTTGGTTACAATCCCAAGTTCAACTGGCATACAATCCACCTTGCCTTTGGACAGTCCAAAATTAAGTCAAGCCACAGCTGAGAAGCCATCATCTTTACAAAGTTCCCAGGTACATTCATTCCAGGTTCTCTTTGTAGAGGTACAATTTCGGAGTTTAAAGTGTTTTTTATTCCAATGTGAACAAAACCATGGAACTGAAAAACTCAGTAAAATGTAGGAAAACAGTTAAGGAACTGCTCTCTTGGGTAATAAGTAACTCTTGGTATTAGCTCTAGTTTGTGGACAGAATCACTGTGAAAGAGGAGTGCTGGTCAGATTTCTCACACATGCATAAGGCCAAACTCATTACATTCAGATCTTTCAACTACCTTACAAAAATGACATTGTGAACACACCATCCCCAAAGCTGCTCTCAGAAAGCAGAATTCCCTAGTGGCAACAGGCAGAAGGCTGTCCATGTTCTCTCCTAATCTCTATGTGGCCCCAAACCTTCATCTGTGGATAAGGGAAGACAGGGAATTGTTCTGAGATGATATCCAAAATTCTTGGCCTCATTACCAATGAACTGCTTATTTAGATTATCCTACATTCTTCTCTATAAAAACAGCATTCAACATACCACCTCTCTCCATTGTCCCCGAAGGAGTGCAGTACTAAGGTTATACCCTAAATCACCTCTCTTCCAATGTAGAGTGCTTTATACTAACTTATATTCAAAAAAGGTACGGATGACTGGGAATTTGCATGAGAAAGGAAATGTCAAAGTAATTAAATGCAGACCAACTCATAGATTGCTAGGCACACATGCCCCCAATCAACATCTCCAAAAAGTGGACAGGGTCACCATCTCCCAGAGTCAGTGAAAGTTATCATCTAGTGGATGCCTGAATAAAGATGATGAGGCTTGTACTTGGCGTTCAGCTTGTTAACCCAGACAACACTTTATCACCATTTTGCAATCTCTCTGATGGAGATCAGGCACAGAAGGCAGAGTACAGACCCCAAGTCACAGTGAGTGTGGAGCAGGTGCCAAAGGCCACCAAATTCCGGCTTGCCTGGGATCAGTGGGAGGAAGGGAGCAAATGAATGAAACCCAAACATAACGGAGTTCTGGCTGTGCCTCTATAAGGGGGCCTGGAACAAAGGCTCTGTGTCTAGTGCCCAGCACAGTGCCTGGTACAACACAGGATATCAGTAAATATTTGTGAAATCAGTGAACAGCGGATCCTTTCATCTGCGCGTTCCCGAAGCAACCTCACGTGAGTTTACGCTTTTCATGCCGTGAGACGGGCACTATCGACCCCACCATATAGATGCGGAAAACGAGGCTGAGGAACCGACTGGCCCAGTCAAGTCTGCCGCGAGGGACCACTGTCCTAACCACACTACTGCCGCAGGACACTTAAATCCCAGGCACGCCCACCCCACAATGCAGCCCCCGCTGCTTACACGACACCCCCACCTCGCGCCTCAGTCACGCCAGGCTGGGGACAGGGGACAGCAGAGACCACCCGGCCTCCCCCAGGCGCCAGTTCGACACAACTACCCGCTACCCCGGGCCCAGCCCCGGGCCCCCGCCCCGCCGCCGCCCCCAGCCCCTGACCTTTTTGTCCCAGATTTGCAGGGGCTTGCTGCCAATGCTGTAGAGGATAGAAAGGAAGCCGCTCTGGAACGTGTTCTTGAACATCTCGCCCGCGGCCTTCTCCTCAGCCGCGCCGAAGCCGACCTAAATATTGGCACCAAGTGGTGAAGGCAAAACAGGGGGCTGGCCCTGGTCCGAAGAAAGGACGCTGGGCTCCTGACCTCCCGATCGGTAGCCACAGACAGCTGGACTTGGACACGCGACGCTGCGTCCGTGAACTTCAGCTCCCATAAGCACTAAGCCCCTTCAACACGGAAACCACAGCAACTGCCGCCCGCGCCGTTCTCCCCTCCTTAAATGGAGGCGATGGCCGCCCGCCGCCTGCGATGGATCCCTCCGCCCACATGAGCCCGCCCTCTGAGAGCGCTGAGCTCAATCCCGCCACAGGGCTCACAGACTTCCTGTTCCTTCCGCTCTTAAGCCCCGCCCTAGTTCCGCCTCCTCGTGAGAACTCCTTTACCAAGGGACTATTTTCCCATCGTTGTCTCACAGCTGCTTTTAGAAAGCGGAAGGAGACAGGATTATAGAATATGTTGTTAGCAGCTGCGTAGTGTCAGGGAACCTGGCGGGGGTGGGATCAAAGCGCGTGAAGTCCAGGCCCCGCCCCCTAAGGGGCTAGAAGGAGTTACAAAGGCAAAAGAAAAGTGAGGAAAGGCACGGAAGGTGGCTCGGATAAGCTTACCTGGCGTCCTGCGAATGACAGATAAATACTTGTTGGCTGAGTACTGGATAAGGTTAAAGCAGTTAACCAGTATTGCGCACTAACTGTGCTAAATGCCTTATAGGCATCTGCTTTAATTTTTTTTTTTTTGCTTTAATTATTGACAGGATCTTTATGAATACTCCACATAACTTGTGGGATGAAGTCTAAGCAATACTTGGAGGAAAATTTATCGCCTTAAATGCATGATTAGAAAACAAGGCCTGAACATTAGGATAAAAGCAGAAATTAATGCAATTAAAATAAAGTTGAGGGCTTCCCTGGTGGCGCAGTGGTTGAGAGTCCGCCTGCCGATGCAGGGG
>NW_006796201.1:812189-821118 GCF_000442215.2 Lipotes vexillifer
AAAAAAAAAAAAAAAAAAAAAAAAAAAGTTGAGTTGGTTGAGTTGAATCAACAGCTGGTTTTTTTAAAAACTCAATTAATTCTTAGAATTTTTTAAAAATAAATTTATTTTTATTTTTGGCTGAGTTGGGTCTTCATTGCTTCTCACGGGCTTTCTCTAGTTGCGGCAAGCAGGGGCTAATCTTCTTCGTCCCGGTGCACGGACTTCTCCTTGTGGTGGCTTCTCCTGTTGTGGAGCACGGGCTGTAGGCGCACAGGCTCCCTAGCTGTGGCACATGGGCTCAGTAGTTGTGGCTCATAGGCTCTAGAGTACAGGCTCAGTAGTTGTGGCACACAGTCTTAGTTGCTCCGTGGCATGTGGGATCTTCCCAGACCAGGGCTCGAACCCATGTCTCCTGCATTGGCAGGCGGATTCTTAACCACTGCACCACCAGGGAAGCCCTAGAACATTTTTTAAAAGACATAAAATAAGCTATGGTATTTCAAGTGTGGAAGAAATCCCAAATGTTGGAAACCAGTCACTCACTGAGCATTTACCTGGATATTACTCTGTGTTCAGACCTGTGTTGGGTATTGTGGCTGACAGAAAAGGAGTTTGCAGCTAACTTCACTGTAACAACTAATGTCATCATTGTAATAACTAATAATTCCTAACATCAATTGAGCATTTATTTTGTGTCAGGCATATAATAGAGTGCCTTAGCCTTTATTAAATCATTTAATCCTCATGGCAATGCCGTGAAAAGTCCAACCAGAATTTCCAGACAGAAGGAAAAATATGGATCTTATTACAGCAGAAAGTCAAAAATGTTTATACAAAGCTGTTATTTTTGGATGATTTCTGAGGACTCTGTATAATTCAGGTCAGTGAACAATTTATCCCTTAAGGTTATTAAATTTTTCAAAATATCCTAGGGGGAAACACAATTACTGTACATTAGATTTTCATGTGCACCTGAGTCTATTGCAGGATTTTTAAATGCTGCTCTCCTGAACGCAGACAACACCAAATGCTGGTTAGGATGTGGAACAACAGGAACAGGAATTCATTGCTGGTGGGAATGCAAATGTACAGTCACTTTGGAAGACAGCTTGGAGATTTATTACAAAACTAAATATACTCTTATAGGATTCAGCAACGCCACTCCTTGGTATTTACCCAAAGGAGTTGAAAACTTATGTCCATATCAACACCAGTACACAGATGTTTATAGTGGATTTAGTCAAAGTTGCCAAAACTTGTAAGTGACCAAGACATCCTTCAGTAGGTGAACAGCTAAATAAACTGGTACACCCAGACAGTGGAATATTATTCAGCACTAAAAAAGAAATGAGCTATCGAGCCATGAAAAGACATAGAGGAAACTTAAATGCATGTTACTAAGTGAGAGAAGCCAACACGAAAATGCTACAAACTGTATGATTTCTACTATGTGACATTCTAGAAAAGGCATGGAGTCAATAAAAAGATCAGTGCTTTCCATGGGTAGCAGGGTGGGGAACGATGAATAGAGCACAGAGGATTTTCAGGGCAATGAAAACATTCTGTATGATACCATAATGATGGATACATGTCACTATACATTTGTCCAAACCCATAGAATGTAAAACACAAAGAGTGAACTCTAATATAAACTATGGACTTTGGGTGATTATTATGTGTCAGTGTAGGCTCATTAATTGTAACAAATGTACCACTCTAGTGGGGGATGTTGATAATGGGGGCCATGCATGTGTGGGGGCAGGAAATATATAGAAAATGTGTACCTTCCCCTCAATTTTACTGTGAACCTAAAACTGCTCCAAAAATAAGGTCTTAATTTAAAAACAACAACAACCTTAGAAATATCTTCAAGACCTTGAGGTAGACAAAGATTTCTTAAATAGGACACAAAATGTACTAACATAAAAGAAAATATTGATAAATTGAATGTCATTAAAATTTTAAAAGTCTGTTAATTAAAAGACAAGATTAAGAAAGTGAAAAGGCATACCACAATCTGGGAGGACGTATGTTCAATACATACACCAGACAAAAAAAATCTTTTATCCAGAATATATAAAGAACTCCCACAAATTAATAAGAAGACAGAAAACCCAATTTTGAAAAACAAAAGAAAATATTCAAATGACCAATAAGCATATGGAAAGATGCTCACCATATCTTGTCATCAGGAAAATGCAAATTTAAATCATGAGACACTGCTGCAGATCAGCCAGAATGGCTAAAATTAAAAGGACTGACAATACCCACTGATAGGGAGGATGTGGAGCAACTGGAACATTCATACCTTTTTTTTTAAAATTTATTTATTTAATTAATTAATTTATTTCTGGCTGTGTTGGGTCTTTGCTGCTGCGCGCAGGCTTCCTCTGGTTGCGGCGAGCAGGGGTTACTCTTCGTTGCAGTGCGTGGGCTTCTCATTGCAGTGGCTTCTCTTGTTCTGGAGCAGGGGCTCTAGGCGCGCGGACTTCAGTAGTTGCGGCATGCGGTCTCAGTAGTTGTGGTGTGCAGGCTCAGTAGTTGTGGTGCACGGGCTTAGTCGCTCTGTGGCATGTGGGATCTTCCCAGACCAGGGATCAAACCCGTGTCCCCTGCATTGGCAGGCGGATCCTCAACCACTGCACCACCAGGGAAGCCCACATTCATACCTTCTTGATGGAAGTATAAATTGGTTCAGCCACTTTGGAAAACTGTTTGATAATGTCTACTGAATCTAGACATATATATACTCTGTGACTGAGAAATTCTAATGCTGGGTACCAAACAGAAATGCTTACTTATGTCCATAAAAGACATGTACAAAAATGTTCTTAGCAATGTCATTTATAATAGCCCTAAACTAGAAACAACTCAAATGTCCATCAACAATAGATGGGGACTTTCCAGGTGGCACAGTGGTTAAGAATCCACCTGCCAATGCAGGGGACACGGGTTCGAGCCCTGGTCTGGGGAGATCCCACATGCTGCAGAGCAACTAAACCCATGCGCCACAACTACTGAGCCTGTGCCCTACAGCCTGCGAGCCACAACTACTGAAGCCTGAGCACTCTAGGGCCCGCATGCTGCAACTACTGAGACTGCATGCTGCAGCTACTAAAGCCTGAGCGCCTAGAGCCCATGCTCCGCAACAAGAGAAGCCACCACACCGCAACGAAGAATAGCCCCTGTGTGACACAACTCGAGAAAGCCCGTGCGCAAAGACCCAACGCAGCCAAAAAAAAAGAAGGGGCTTAGTTTGTTAACCTGCAGTTTGGGTAGAACCATTGCAGAAGCAGCAAGCAATTCTGTGCCCAGCCCAGAATCTCTGACCATGAACGAATCACAGTCCTGCGTTTAGATAGAATACCTCACCTTGGTGGGATAAGTGTCAAAATACGCACAGAGACTATGGGAAGTGAATCAAATTCATAATATCAGTAATCCATGTCAAACAGAGGAATAAGCTTGATTATTGTGATATTTTGTTATTTAAGATATTTGAAATAGTTAACTCATTTAGAGGATTAGAGGATATGGTACTTTGAATTTAATTTGAAATGCTTAAAGGAATTTGAAATTAGGTCTGCAATTTTAGTTTTAAAATGCTAAGAAAATTTAATTAAGTTTGTAAACAACGTTTGATTGATTAAATCTATGAGTTTAGACCGATTTTTGAATGCTTAGGAAGATTTCAGCAGATTTTTGGTCTTTCATATTAGCTATTGGAAGTGTTTTTGCAAATCAAACAGATTAAATACGTGGTTTACTTTGAAATTGTCTAAGGAAACTAGATTAAGTATGTGAGCAATGTTTATGGTTTAACCCATTAAGTTTTGAATTAATGGAGCATCAAAGATTAACCAAAATAAATGTTCAAATTTATATACAAAACCAACCAGTTTGTAGTTACAACAAGATTTGTAGCCACAAGACAATTCAGATTTTTAAACGTACAGCTTTTTCCTTTTTGTAAATAAATAAATAAATAAATAAATTTATTTATTTATTTATGGCTGCTTTGGGTCTTCGTTGCTGCGTGCAGGCTTTCTCTAGTTGCAGTGAGCGGGGGCTACTCTTCGTTGTGTTGCGTGGGTTTCTCATTGCGGTGGCTTCTCGTTGCAGAGCACGGGCTCTAGGCACACGGGCTAAGTAGTTGTGGCTCAAGGGCTTAGTTGCTCCACGGCATGTGGGATCTTCCTGGACGAGTGCTCGAAGCTGTGTCCCCTGCATTGGCAGGCAGATTCTTAACCACTGTGCCACCAGGGAAATCCCAAAACGTACAGCTTTAATAACTAAGATATTATATAAAACACCCAGAACTCCAAGTATCCCTTTTAGAGCACAAAAGCCCTGGTTACTTGCTAAAATCCAGTGGACAGCATCTGTTTATGTCAGTCTGAGACCAGAAACTCCAAGCACCTGGCCACTAAAGGACACAAGGGCCTTGCCACACACTGTAAGGCAGAGATTATTCTTCACCCCTCCCTGCTGATGGGAATGGGGAGATATAGGAATGAGGTGAGGGGTTGTGCCTAGAGAATCACCCCTTAGCTGGGAGCAAAGATGGAAGACTGCCCAAATGACTGGGGTGCTCAGCTAGCAGATGGAGGACTGCTGAATCCCAGCTCAGTGGTTATATCCAAAGACATTGTTAAAAGAGCCAGTGGCGGGCAGATGAAGCTTCTGCTAATCTGAGAGTGAAGTTCAAAGGGGACTGTGTTGGGACCCTGCATATTATTGTTATTTTTTAAATTTTATTTTTAAACTTAAATACAGGAAAATGTACTCTTTTTGGTATAGTTTTTTTGAAATAAATTTATTTATTTTTGGCTGTGTTGGGTCTTTGTTGATGCACTCCGGCTTTCTATAGTTGCGGCGAGCAGGGGCTACTCTTTGCTGCGGTGTGAGGGCTTCTCATTGCGGTGGCTTCTCTTGTTGCAGAGCACGGGCTCTAGGCGCTGGGGCTTCAGTTGTTGTGGCACACGGGCTCAGTAGTTGTGGCACTCAGGCTCAGTAGTTGTGGCTCACGGGCTCTAGAGTGCAGCATCAGTAGTTGTGGCGCACGGGCTTAGTTGCTCTGCAGCATGTGGGATCTTCCCAGACCAGGGCTCGAACCCGTGTTCCCTACGTTGTCAGGCGGATTCTTAACCACTGGCGCCACTAGGGAATTTCCTTTGGTATAGTTTTGAGAAAGGTACCAAGTCATATAACCATTGCCACATTTAGGATACAGAACAGCTCCATCACCCCCAAATTCCCTTATGCTATCCCTTTGTAGTCAAACCCCCCCACCCCTCAACCTTAACCCTTGACAACTACGGGTCTGTTCTCCATCCCCACAGCTTTGCCTTTTCCTGAATGTCATATAAATAGAATCATCCAGCCTTTTGAGACTGGCTTCTTCACTTAGCACAATGCACTTGAGATGCACGTTATTTTACAAGTTTGTAGAATATTCTGCAAAGAGTTGCTCATCCATTCCAACACCCAGACCATTCAGGTCAGGGATATTTTAAAACATTTACCAGCCCTCTGCATGGTTACTTTTGAAGGCATCCCCATAGCATTTCAAACATTAAAAGGCAGCCATTTTTCATATTTAAGATAACTTTTTTTCCCTGTAATTTTTTTGGAATTCTCAGTTCACAGGAGCGGAGAGACATTTACTTACATTTATTAAATTTTTATTTTGCAACTTTCTTATGTTAGAGCCAACACCCTTTTTTCAAGTCTCAAATATTCTGTAGGTCCCTGGAAATCTCATAGACCTTGGACACCATGCCCCAAGTGCCTGACAGAGCCCCACGAGAATTCCATAGCTAAAGGCGTCATGGTGCCAACCTACACCAATGAGAGAAAGCAATGGAAGACTACTTTCTCTGAATTTCAAAAATGCCCTTCCTAAAAAAAGGAAAAAAGAAAAAAAGCATATGGCACAGTAATTCTTTTTTTGAAAAGATTTTACCTCACAAATATACAGACTGTGTAAGAATGTATGTGCAAATTTGTTCATTGCAACAATACTGGTAAGCATCTATCCATAAGGGATTGCTTCAATTGTGGTACATTACACAATGGAATGCTATACAGCCATGAAAAGGGGTGTGAGGTAGATCTATACATGATAACAGTAAAATTTTCCCAACTAAGTGAAAGCACAAATTGCAGAAAAAGAATGTAAAATCTGACTACCTTTCTGTCAAATAAAAATTATTATAATTTTTAAATGTTAGTAAATGCATAGAAAATAGTAGAAAAATACATGCCTAATTTAACTGTGGTTTCCTCCAAGGGAGGACAGAGTTTTTGGATGTGTGGGTATGTGGTTAGGGTGAGGCTGTCATTATTTACTTTTATGTAACATTTGAACTTTTTGCCATGAACATATATATTACTTTGGTAATCAAGAAAAGTCAATAAATATTACTTAACAATCCCAATACAAGCAGGACAACTGAAAGATGTGAATTGGTGTTCTGAATTTCCAAGCACAGTGTGGATGAGCTTCAGACTGTTCTTGGTTTAGTGGGTTCCTTGTCTCCTTCTCTCAAGGCCAAAACAACCTAAGCAAAAACTCCTCCTTCACCTTCTTCCTACAGCTGAGCACTCTCCTACCCAACAATTATCATCCACAAAACCCAAGTTTACCTTGGTTGAGAGGTTTCTGGAAAATAAGACTTTCCCACAGGTTGAGAAGGGAAATTGGATAAAGCTAGCGTTTCAGTTCTGCATGGCATCTAAAGAACTCCCAAGCCAATCAACCGTGTACGTGCTCTGAAGAGACCCTCCCTGTCGGGGAAGGCCCTCGAACGCCAGTGGGTCAACATGGTGATAACATGCTATGTAGATTAAAACACACATGTGAAGTGCCACGTTCATAAGAGTTTCAGGGACATGCTCATTAAAACAAGGTATTGAGATGCTGTCTCAGACACGTGGGAGACCAAAAGAAGTTTACAGAGCCTTGGGTCAAAAAGGGCCTCATGAGAGAGACCGCTTGAGAATACGAGGCCGGTGATGGAGCTGGAAAGGACCAAGCCCATACGTTCGGTGTCCTGTCAGCTGGTTGGGGGCCTGCGGGCCCTCACTCGCTGGTGTCTGGGGGCAGGCACAGTCTTGAGCTCCCACACCTGAGGAATGGCTTGGATACAACAGGAGCTGGTCCAAGGGACACTGACGCCATGGTGGCCCTGAGGGACCTCTTTGCTTTCCCCCTATAATTGCTTCAAAAACTGTGAGCGTCCACACCTGGGTTCCCATAGTCACCTGTTCAGGACAAGCAGCGGAGAAGACAGGAGAAGGGATGTTGGGCAGACCAGTGGCTTTTGTGGAGAACTAGCGGGTGCCCCGTCTAGCTGCCCAGGTGTCGGGTCTGCCCGCCGCTTCTGCTTTACAGGCGGTGGGAGGACGCAGGCCTCAGCCAGACCCAAGGCTGGGCAGCCACCAGGTTGTTGCTTTCACCTCCCCGTGGCACAGCTGTCCTGGGAGAGGACTGAGGGCACCAGGGAATCTCATTTGTAAAACAGGTTTCGTTTTCTCACTTAACAGACACACCTGGTGCTTCTATTCCACCTTCTTTCACCTGTGAGCGGGCTGCTTCTCCTCCCATTCACGGGAGCTTCGGGATAATCTGAACCCCAGACCCAACCCCTTCCCCTGCCTCGGGGCAGCAGACTCAGCCAGCCTCCAAAGGTAAGATGCTTTTTCGGAAGGGGGCGTGGCGGGGTGGTGGGCAGTATTGGGAGGTGGCGTGGAACACGGTGACGCGCAAAGGGAAAGCAAAGAATGGGCTAAGGCAGCTTCCTGAGTTCACTAGAGGTGACATTTACCTACCACCTAAATGTCTGGTTGACTCACCTGCTTTGGAAGGAGGGGTCCAGGGAGACGGACGCGTTCAAGGCGAGGCCGAGGCCTGGCTTTCCTGGCTCGCCAAGTCTGCTGGAATCACCTGTGGTCCCCCATTGCCAGGACTGGCTCACGTACCTCTTCAACTTCTCATCTCTGTCAAGAGCGTCCTGGAAATGGCCCTCCTCACCTCTGGGACTGGCCCTCTTCCCTCTGGCTAGAACCTGGCTCAAATGCCCTTCTCTCTCTGTCCTCTGTGGCCACAGGTCTCGTTTAATGGCCCCTTCCGCACTGAAAACTCTCCATACATTTCTTTTAAAACCTTTTATTCAATAATATATACTTTTAAAATTATAATATGTAACTGCCCATCATGCCATATACGCCCCGTGCCCCCACTGGAGTCTGTGGTCAGCTAGTTAACATGGTCTGCTGGAAAAAACAGGCGGCCACGGGGACGAGCCAGGGGCGCGGGGGAGCCACAGTAACCAACAACCATTTCGCATACCCTTCACATTTCCCATGCTTTCTGGGTCAGGAGGAAGTCAACAGGAAGCCAAAGGCGTGTGAACCTTTTACATTCAGAAGTGAGGTTTGATATACGGTGGTGGGCTGCCCTTCGGTTGGTCTAGTTCGTGCTTGCGAAACCTGCCACCGTTTTGTGTCTGCTCACGGAACGTGATCTCTCTACACACGTTAAGACGTTTGATTTGGTTCTTGTTCTGCTTATGGAAAAGTGGGAGGAGCCGCAACAGACCTGGGGAGAGAGATGGGAGGAGGGGAAAGATGGCATTAATCATTCTGACCCGGAGTGAGGACAGGCCTCCACTGGCATGTGGCTCCCTCCTCTTGGGGAGCACTGGGAATGGTATACAAGCCTGACTTTCCCATGGCACTTCGTGGAAAACCAGGTTAAGAACTGACTGGTTTCAGGTTTCAAATAGCACCCTTTTTCTTCCTCTTCTGATCACCACTCACAGAGGCAGGCTTGGTTCCCGCCCTTCTGTGACCAAGTCCCTCCCCTTTTCTCGGATCCAGGACGCTGATCTAGAAGCACCAAAGCCTCTTGTCTATTCTGTGTAAGCCAAGCTACAGGTTCAGC
>NW_006796201.1:821483-836884 GCF_000442215.2 Lipotes vexillifer
TTCAGCAGCCCAGCTCCAGATACCCATCAGACCTGAACCAACTTACTTATGTCTTGGGACCAAGAATCAGATGACTGTATTTACAGAGGGAAAGGGCCCAGTTCACTAATAAAGAGCAAAAACGGAGCTCAAATATTTTTAACTCCCCCCTGGAAGGAGCTGTCTGGCATGGCCTGAAAACCTCATTCCTCCTTCCATGTCCAGCACAGTGGAGTGGGTTGTGAGATTCCAGCAGAACTCTAGAAGCAGCAGCTCAGAATGGTGCCACAGCAGGGTACAGAGAAAGGACAATGTATCTGGGAAGCTGTCACACAGAAACATTTCATGACCCAAACTTTCTTTGGGTACAGGAAGGGCTCTACTGCTTAGTATTTGAGAAAGGCTGCATGGTACGTAAGGTTAAGAAATGACTCTTCAGCAGATGATTTTCAAGCATCCCACTCCACAGAGGGATCAGTGAGAAGCAAGCGCACTGATGAAAGACTCCACCATCTGCCAAACAATGGCGTGTGCCCACTTGTGTTGCAAGAAATGGGGCTGGGGAGAGGTTTTCATAAGTGCAGAACACGCTGCCACAAGGTAAAGTTGTGCAATGAAATGGTCAATCCCAAGCAGGACTGACAGGTTCTGAGTGGTACAATTCAGAAGCAAGTACCAAGAAACAATCCCCACACCACCCTAGTCCCACCACTTCCTCTAAAGTCTTCACACCAAGGTGATTAACTGCAACCACCCACCCACACAACTTCACAGTTCAAGGTTTATTCCTCCTCTCCCCCAAGAGACAGGAAATACAAGTTTAAGGTCCTCATAGCAGTGGCTTGTCTCCCACTTGGGAAGGCTGGTGATTCTCAACATGCTGGTGATTATCAACATTTTTATTTATGAAAACAGGATTTAACATGGCGTTTTTCTTTCCTCTAAAGGGCAGCAGCACATAAATCATACATCAGTCATCCAGTGATACAAAGAGGTGGTCAATTGTGTCTCAAGTAGTCATTAGTAAAGGATCACAACCCAGGCAGTGCTGCTTTTCTGCAAACAGAAGAAAATAGTCGGCTCCATGGTTTTTGAAGATTTATCCAAGCTTTCCACTGGGTGTCAAGATTTCTGTCCCAACCTCTTAGTCACCATTTACAGCAAGAAAAGCCAGCAAGTGAAAAACTGTTAATTTATTGATTCAATGAATTTTTTTTTTTAAAAACAATCCCCAATACATGCAGTTCAGGATTAAGTATCACATTTGTAGCACATTGTTGATTCTCTACACAAAAGTATGCATCACCTGTATAATCCCATAACATCACTTCCCCCTGCCTCTACAATACCTGGTTGGGGTCATTTTCACTGACACATCCACATAGCTCCAAAGCATATGTTATTACTGGTTTTCTTAAGCCAGATGTTTCCTCGCCACCTCCCCTCCCCTTATCCCCACCCTGGGGTTAGTTTTAATGGCAAGATGTCACTCAGTCTTAGATTTATTAAGCTCACTGACAAACTTTGGCTTCTTGTGTGCTCATATGGACCCTGCTTTTGCTTTCAGGTTTATAACTCAATGGCCTTGACTCTGATCAGTTACTATCCACTCCTGTTAATTTGTAGGAGGGAAGATTGCTTTTTCCTGTGAGTGCTCATGCAGTAACACAGGTTCCTAAACGAATCATTAATCTGAACTGGCATTAAAGGAGACTGTCAATGGGGCTCTCTCAGATCCATTTCAATGCATATGTAAAAGTTCTTCCAATTGTTTGTGTCCCAAAATAATTTTGCTTCCATCCTGATCAAAGCAGCACCTGGGAGAAGCTAAGTCATTTCCCTGAGTAGACACAGACTGAGATCCACGGCCATGGGCTGGCTCTCTCTGGGACTCAGCATCTGCCTCAAGAGCACCACCTTGCAGTCCCACTGGAACCAATCCTGGGGGCGTTCCAGAACTCAGGGCACGTTCCAGAACTTGAATTTTGTGCTTCCTTGCTTTCTTCCCTCAAGAAGTCATGTTCCCCCACCTCAAGATCTACCTTTCAACTGTTTTTACTGATTCCCTTTCTTCTTTTAACAGCCCTCTCTCCTGTCCTCTGTCCCTGCCCCCAAGGATTATAAGCTCTTCCGTCTCCTCTCATCAATCAGTTGGAGAGCACCTTCCTTCTCTGCAAGGGAATACATATGCTTTGAGCCTCGTGAGTACCAACGTGCTGGAGAATGCCTGTGAGGAGACCCAGCAGAGTGACTGATGTTCACGTGCCCTCACAGAACTGGCTCTGGCACTCCTCTAAGTGGTAAGATGACCCGGGAATGCTTGGTCTGCATTATACACTCATTGGCTTCTCCCACCTGGTCACTTACCACGGGGCTAGGATAGGACAGGGGCAGGCCAGATGATAGGATCATGGGGAGAGTGAACTGCAAGCAAACCTGATGAAAATATTTGCACTTTATCAGTTCTGCTCTCGCCATGGGATTTCTCAGCTGAAGCAAAACCTTGCAGTTATGCTCACCTGTGGCCAATAACCTCTGATACCCCGATCTGTATTTGGCACGGGAACCTTCCGTTCTCACCATACTGGGTCTATGTTCTTGAACACAGGCAGTACCTGAGATGACAGTGTAACACTACCCTGTTCCCCACATTTTTTTGCTTTTTTTGGGAAATAATAGGTCCTTATCATAGGCACTTTTAACCTGTTACAAGGTAATGAAGCAAACAAAATGTCTAATGAAAATTACTGAGATGAATTTAAGAAATAATATGCTAACCGAAAAGGATATTGGGTGGGTAAATCTACCACAGTCTAAATATAAGATTAGACTCACTCACACACACGCACGCTCTCATCCCTCTTTTGGAACTCTCCAAGACTGCCTCCTAACCCAGGTAAATACTCTAAAATCTCAGGGGAGCTAGGTCCATCTGGACACAAAATGGTTTTGGAGATAGGTAAAAGAGGAACGGTCTGGACGAGACTCAGTTCAGTTTGGGAAAGAACAACCCACAGTCAGTCAGCCAGAAGTTGGGTGTCAAGACCAGACTCAGAAAGAAGTGAGCATTTTAAACTCAGTTATTCTATATGTCTAAGGCATGAAGAGAGGTAAAAAGTATAGGTGGTGGAAAAGTAAACTGTACGCATAAAATGGAAGAATTACTCCTTTGCCAAGCTGCGGTCACAGAACCCGAGGACAGGCAGGTGAGCTGTGTTTGCACCTAATACATCATGACCAGAGGAGAGACAGAAGTCAGTCACCTGACTCTTCTCCAGCTGCTTTTACTGCCTCTGGGGAGACCCAAGAGAAAGAAACAGGGTTACTACCTCACCAAGACCCTCCAGTAGGCTTCCTCTGCCTGGTCTAGACCGGCAATTTAAAAAAAAAAAAAAAAAAAAGGGAAGGGGGGGGGGGGGGACGAGGACAGGCAGGTGAGCTGTGTTTGCACCTAATACATCATGACCAGAGGAGAGACAGAAGTCAGTCACCTGACTCTTCTCCAGCTGCTTTTACTGCCTCTGGGGAGACCCAAGAGAAAGAAACAGGGTTACTACCTCACCAAGACCCTCCAGTAGGCTTCCTCTGCCTGGTCTAGACCGGCAATTAAAAAAAAAAAAAAAAAAAAGGGAAGGGTGGGGGGAGGGAATGGGTGACAAAGGAGGAAATGGGTGGGGCAGGAAAGACACACAGTGGCACATCTCCCTGATAAATAACAGTTCGGTGTTGCCTAGAAGGGCACATTAGAAGGCTTTTGATAATCCCAAACACTGAGTTTTGCTGCCTGACATATCAATATAGGTTCACTCAAGAGCTCCTGTCTCGTTTTTGATTTTCAGGTAGAACAAATGTATACATTAATATACAGAATGTGCAATGAAGGCAGGTAGCATTGGTATGAGAACCTTAACTGAATGCATTTCCTGGCTTTGGGATCTTGTTTTATTTGAAGTTCCCACTGACCAAACGACAAAAATACAATCTACATTTAGAGATAGGACCTGCTACCAATACCAATACGATTTTATTGGGATATGGAATGTAAACAGATGTTTTCAAACACCCTAACCTTATAAAAATGTACGGCATTATTAAATAGTAATAAGGGAGTCCTGAAGTGTGATGTGGTGGTAGACACCTTGAGCTCCAGCCTACTGTGAGAGGTCCCCACAGCTGTAGCACGGCCCTGCAGCTGGGGTCAGGGGACTGCTTGCAAACCATGTTGATGACAAGTCCCCAGAGTGATATCAGCTCTATTTTTTTTTTTATTTTCTTAAACAAAATATAGCTTCCTTTGCTAATGTGAAGGCTAGCACAATGGATCCCAAGCTTTGATACTTGCCCCAGCAGCTCCACTCCTTTCCCCAAGTCCCCTGTATGCTACTCCCTCCGGTCACTTGGGCTATCGGTGGGTGGCCCTGCCCACACAACTCCAGTCCCTGCACATGAGAAAGACTTCTCTCTGCCCACACATTCATGTATTACCTATCAGAGCTTAAAAATGCAGATTACCCTGATTACAGAGGGAAACTGTTTCTCATGGGGATAAAAAGGGGTAAAGCATGGGAGGGGAGTACTTGTTTTTTTCCCACCCAATCTGTCTTTCCTGAATAAATTCTAATAAGGATGCTTTTCTTTCTCCCTCCCTGACCTCCCTGAAGACTGACTTTCCAGCTTTAGTTATGGTTGTGAACAAAAAGTCTTTGTTTCAGAGACGTGCGTTAAAATAGGTGCACACACAGGGATGTGCTGGGAAATGAAGTTTTCCTTAAGAGGCTGGAAAAAAAAGCTACATGAAAAAAATAGCAACAAGATTTTATGGTTAGGCAAATCAACAAAGGTTACACTGAGCTCCAAGTTATGCACTTAGCATCCAACTTTTGATGAGACAGATGGACCTGTCCATGGCATCAGAAGGTTTAAAGTGATGCCTCCTGACATCAAAGGGGACTCCTGTGAGAGTGATTGCAGTTTGCTCCCAAATGAATACACTTAGAAGAAAACTGCAGGGATGAGGTACATTTCCCAGAGAGCTCATGTCATTTAAAAAAAAAAATACATAAAACATGAATTTGTAAAAGAGCTTAGAAAAAAAATACTGTCACTGTTTTAGTATCTCCTTTTCGTGAATGAGGCTGGTGTGTCACTATAGACTGCTGACATTTTGCTAAAACTTGAGCCTGAATCTCACCAAAGGAAACCCAGACCACAGTGGAATAGATAGGAAGTCAGATATTCAGAGCTTGTTGACTTGAACAGGTTAATTCAACAGTGGTCTCCTGTTAAATAAAGGTAAATGTACAACAACTCCGAGTCTCTCATCTCCCATGCATTCCAAAGGGAAAGTCCCCTCAGATACCCAACTATGTGCATCGTGAGGCTGCCAAACAGCAGCTCCCTGTAGACTAGTGCTGGGGAGTTTCTTTCTTTTTGACAGACTTTTAGGTCTTTACTCTTCTTTGCGTTTAGAAGGAATGGCTAGAATTTCTTTTTATCACACTGTAGTTTTCCTTCAAGGTTTGTGTTTGGTTGGTTGGTTTTATTGGCAAGCATCAATGCCGCATTACCCGTCGCTTTCCAGTCTTCATCGGGCCGCCGTGAGACCACTGGAAAGTACAGCATTATCTGCACAAGGCTGGGACTGCTCCTTCACCACGGGGTCTGCAAGAAAACAGGAGGATAGTCAGCAGAGGCAGTCCCCAGAGTGATATCAGCTCTATTTTTTTTTTTATTTTCTGAAACAAAATATAGCTTCCTGGCCGGTGCCAGGGGAGAACACCATAACAGACCTAACCTTCTTCCACAGTGACATAGAGACACAGGCTACCAGGAAGTCAGGGTCAGGAGGGCAACAAAAGTTACAGACACTGAGAAATGATCAGGGGGAAATGCTCTCACAATCAACTTGTATACCTCTTCAGAATACAAGTTCAACTGCTAAGACTCAGAGGAAAGAGGCACAGAAACACCCATTTCCCACTGTTCAAAATTTCTACTGATTTTCTTATGTGTTGTTTTTCCTTGAATACTAACATCGTATCAAACTCCCATTTCTTCAAAGTATGTGCGATAGATAATAAACACTTCGGAGGAAAGGGTGAATAAAAAGAGCTATTATAAGAACTATCGAGGGCTTCCCTGGTGGCGCAGTGGTTGAGAGTCCGTCTGCCGATGCAGGGGACGCGGGTTTGTGCCCCGGTCCGGGAGGATCCCACATGCCGCGGAGCGGCTGGGCCCGTGAGCCATGGCCACTGAGCCTGTGCGTCTGGAGCCTGTGCTCTGCAGCGGGAGAGGCCACAGCAGTGACAGGCCCGCGTAGCGCAAAAAAAAAAGAACTATCGATTTTAAGCAACAGTGTAAAAATTTTTTTATAGAAGTATGATATGTATTCGGAAAAGTAGACAGATCATGATTTGCATAATATAAACATCAGTGTTCTGAATTCAGTCAAACTCAGAGTGTAAAGATAGCTTTCTGTGACAGAAAGACAACCATTTACACTTGTCTGAGGTCTGGAAGAATGAAGGGTAACACCTTTTAAATCTGCTGTCTACTAATGCTTATGGGTTACCAGGCTCAAGACCACAGAGCAATGTATTCTTCAGGCAAGATTTAGTTAATCTCCAGAGAGGAAAAAAAGGAGAAGGAAAGAGCATATTGGTCAAGCAAGAGATAGGCTGAAAGTTCTCATCTCACTTCAGACCGAATATTGAGACAGATCACTTAACCTCCCTCACTCTCAGTCTCCTCTGTGACTGGACTAAATGACCTCACACTGCCTATAATGAGAGGAAAGTCTGGGACATACTTTATCAGTGGGGAGAACCATACACATGCAGACCGATAAGCAACCACATAAACTAAATATACACACATACTTTAAAGTGAGACCTAAGAAGTCTGTAATTCAGATAGGATTTTAGTGAGGTCCCTCCATACCTGCTTTCCTTTCCTCAAATTCCTTGTATTTATTTATCTTATTTCCTTCTTTAAAAATATGCTATGGTCACCTTACTACTTTCAACAAATCACTTTTTTTTTGAGGGAGAAAAAATAATCTTTGATTAGGTTTCCACACAAACGTATATATATGAAAACAAAACTTTAGATACTTGTCATCTATCAACTCAGGGTCATGGGCAATGGTCAAACAGATCAGACTCAAGGGAACTACAGCAAACAAGCAAACACCTTTGGGCATCTAGAAACAGATCTGCAGAGCTGTTTCAAGAGTCGAACTAATGAGGCCAAATCCCAAGCATGATTCATCCAAATACCCAGAATTCTCTTGTCTGGCCTCAAAGATAAAGAGTAGAAGAATTTCCCTTGGACAAATCAGGTCCCTGGAAACTCACAAAAGTATGGGTGCTCCATGGCCTCTTTGGCAGTCAGTCTCTGTTGATGGTCATATCGCAGAAGTTTGTCCAAAAGATCTAGGGCCTCAGGGCTGACGAGGTGTCTGTTCTCACTATGGATAAAATTTTCCCAGCGTTTCCGTGAATGTCTGAGAAGAAAAGGAAAGCATTGGTATTCTGAGATTAAATTCAACAAGAATCCTTACATATTAGGGTTAAAGCCAACAAAGTCTTAGAACACTGTGTTGATTACAAGCTCATTAAATCTCATTCTTAATGTTACCTGTCCCACCCCCCACACAGTTATGATCACAGCATCCTCAAACAAAACCGTGCTCTGTGACTGATACACAGAATTAATTATAATGTCTGCATCTGATCTAAACTTTGTAGAACCTTTCTAGATAAGTTTTTACGCCCCAGACTTTTAGTCAATTCTGGGTGAGGCACAGAGGTAGCTGAGTAATCTTTATTGTTCAGCAGATATATTTAAAGAGCTAGCCTCAGAAACATGGAGGTTCCATAATACTGTCTGAAAATTGTCAACACAACATCTACTTTTCAACACTATTGTACTGTATCTGAAAATATGCTTTAAAATTTGCTCCCTTACAGAAAATCCATTACACAGAACAAGAAGAAACTACAAATCTCTTATTCAAAGAATCACAGCTTCCTAAGATTTTCCATTAAAATAAGCCATATGCTGTTCCAGAAAGCTTTTTTCTGTAGCATGATTTTGTCTTCCATTTTCTATTGATAAACAGGTTATCTCTTAGAGAAGTAAAATGATTAGAAGACACATGTAAACAATGCCCGAATTTCTCAAGTTAAAAAATATATATGGGGGAAAAAAAGAATATTTCAATTTTGATATAATTAGAAAGGAGAAAGAGCTTTAGAAAGTGATTTCAGCTAACCTTTTCACTTCTGAATTGGGTAAATTAAGACCCTCTTTCCTTCTCTCTCTTACTTACTGTCCCAGGATATCGTTGAAGTGTGGATCTAGGTCTATGTGATACTTCTTCAGATACCCATACAGCTCATCTGTACCCAGAACCTTGGCAATGCGAACAAGCTGAAACACAAAACAAACTGACCAAATTACTGAGCACAGCCCGCGGGGATGCTGGACCAAAGAATTAGGAGACTTCTGCATCACTAAATTTCCAGGAAACAGATACAGATCTGAGCCCGGGGCGGACAGGCAGCAGACTCACAGATGTGAAGTTCACATGAATGCAAATTTCCAAAATACCTTTAAAATGATAACACAACTTATGACAATAATATTCTAGAGGCTGATGATTATGGGCACATAAAATCTAATGACTAGAATCTTTTTTTAAAAAAATAAATTTATTTATTTATTTATTATCTATTTTTGGCTGCGTTGGGTCTTTGTCGCTGTGCTCGGGCTTTCTCTAGTTGCGGTGAGCGGGGGCTACTCTTCATTGCAGTGCGTGAGCTTCTCATTGTGGTGGCTTCTCTTGTTGCAGAGCACGGGCTCTAGGCACGTGGGCTTCAGTAGTTGTGGTTCTCGGGCTCTAGAGCACAGGCTCAGTAGTTGTGGCGCATGGGCTTAGTTGCTCCACAGCATGTGGGATCTTCCCGGACCAGGGCTCAAACCCGTGTCCCCTGTATTGGCAGGCGAATTCCTAACCACTGCACCACCAGTGAAGTCCCTAATGACTAGAATCTTGTTTTATTAGACAAGGAGGTACCTGACTTCCTCATAGACACAATTTGGAAGTTGGGAATAACACAGCACACTACCTGTCTCTATCTTTGGGGACCACGGACAAGATTTTGTGAAACTCTTTACCCTGAGGAAAAGCTTATATGCAGATACTGGATGATATTTAGTGGCTCAACAACAGCATCCCTATCAAGATGCTATTTTCTTGGCATCTGCCCCCAAATGGATAGGAGCCAGATGATGTTTGCTTACCTGGTCATAGTTATCCTGTCCATGAAAGAAGGGCTCCTTTCGAAAGATCATGCTCGCTAACATACAGCCCAAACTCCACATATCCAGGCTATAATCATACATCTGAGGAAATAAAGACAACCAGTCAGTCAAGGGTGTTACAAATGTCATTTTTCTGATCTGAGTTTCTAGGTTTCTAGTCTTCAGTTGACCTCTTCAGATATTTTAAAATTCAAAGCCAAAAAAAAAAGTAGCTGAGGAAAGTCCATAATGATCATTTTGGGGTAGAATAAAGACTGGATTTTATTTAATTTTATTTATTTATTGGCTGCATTGGGTCTTCGATGCTGTGTGCGGACTTTCTCTAGTTGCAGCGAGTGGGGGCTACTCTTCGTTTTCGTACGTGGGCCTCTCACTGTGGTGGCTTCTCTTGTTGCAGAGCATAGGCTCTAGGTGCGCGGGCTTCAGTAGTTGTGGCACGTGGGCTCAGTAGTTGTGGCTCATGAGCTCTAGAGTGCAGGATCAGTGGTTGTGGCACACGGACTTAGTTGCTTCGCGGCATGTGGGATCTTCGTGGACCAGGGATGGAACCATTGTCTCCTGCATTGGCAGGTGGATTCTTAACCACTGTGCCACCAGGGAAGTCCCAAGTCTAACTTCTTGAGCCAGGTGACAGATTCCTGGGAATGGTACCCAAAAGGTGGCAAACCTTTTCCCAAAAAGTAGTGAGGTCGTGGATGGAATGTAGGCCCAGTTCTGTAGCTGTTTTTTCCTAAATTGTCTCCCCGGGAACCAAGATCATCTACAATGATCCTGGATACATACTTTTTGTATCCAAGACTGGATTTTAAATGTATCCAAACTGACTAAATAAAAACCAGGAAAAAGAAAAAGCCAGGAAAAGCCCTAGAAAAGGTAAAAAGAACCCAGAGGTGCTTCACTAACATTTTACCTGATAGTCCACAAGGAGCTCTGGTCCCTTGAAGTACCTGGAGGCTACGCGGACATTGTACTCCTGGGCGGGATGATAGAATTCCGCCAGACCCCAGTCTATCAGTCGCAGCTATAAATACGACAGAAATAAAACATGTGAAAGGAGTGTCTCCAGATGCCTGTGTCTTACAACAAGGCCACATCTAATTAGATAACAATTATTTGGCCACATAAAAAATGTTAGCAAGTGCACTGGCTAAAAAGATACACTTTTCAGCAACTGCTAGGAGGTCATTTCTAGAGCAGAGCACTTGGAATCTTATTTGCTTTTTCTTTTTTAAAATTTAAATTATCCTGGCTTATCATTCTCTCTAGATCAATAAAGCTTAAGCTTGTCTTCTGCCTCCATACCAGGTGCATGTGTTAACATACCCCCTCATTACTGATAGCTTTCATTATAAGCTCTAGTCATTAACAGAAAAGGTTGGGGACATGTGCCCCCACTCCAGGATTGAAGCACTGCTCTCTAGCTTTTCATTAATCTAACACTAGCTGATTCATTTACTCACCAGTCAGGGACAATGAGAACTGAGAATAGAAAATAGGAGGGACCCAAGTATACTTTTAAGGCCAGGCAGGTTGGTCTGAGGGTCATTAAGAAAGGAAGTAAAAATCACCAGCTGTAGTTTCTGTCTTGAGGCCCTCCAGAAAATCATGACCAAAGTAAACAAGTGACTACAGTCAGGGTCAGCTGTCTACTCTTCTTGTGTACTACGCTTATGCGAAGTAGAAACCAACACTGGAGTCTAGAGAAATAACAATATCACAAGTCTGCCAAAGAAAACAGCATGGGTCTTCAGAAACTACCTAGGTACTGGCCAGAGTTTTGATTAGCTCTAAGCCTTCCAATGAAAGGCTTTTCACTGCCTGGCTGTAATGGTACCTTTTTCTGTTGGTGATCTATCATGACATTGTGAGGTTTCACATCCCTGTGCATGATTCCCTTGCTGTGGCAGTAATCCAGAGCCTATTAGATAAGAAAGCACAGAGAAAAGTAAGCAAACCCTCTATCACCCCCCAATGCAAGCATATTCTTTTTATTTTTTTTGATTCTGAAAGCTTTTATTGAGCATTGTCAAATTTGTAAGCTTCATAGGTATGGACATCATATTTATAAATGCCCTTCTGTAAGTGCTACCACAGATGTGAAATTCTTGCCCTTAATATCATCTTTGAAAATGTTAAACTGAGAATTCTGTTAACATTTTAAGAATTGGAATATTGTATTACTGCAAGAGATCTGATTTTCAGCATCTGCAAGCATATTCTTATTTGTTTGTGACAGCTTGATCTGAATACAGCCTCTTAAGGGGCAGCCTTACCGTCTGTAACAAAATGAGAAAAAACATGCTTCAGAAGGCACCCCTTGCTCTCTGAGCACACTATGCTGGCAGCTGGTAGAAAGGGGGCTGTGGAGAGGACACCAAGGGCTATGATGAAGGTTTCTTAAAAAGGGGGAATGATATACTTCTTTAGGTGCTCCTCTCCTACTTGTAGCTGGTAGCAATAAATCAGCCACCTCGATTTAGAAATCATACATTAATCTGTTGGTCTAATTTGATGAGTTTAAAACCAGATCTAGGAAACACACTGGAGTCACTTCTCTTATGAGTTCAACGACATGAAAAGAGTACATGTGGACATGAAGAATGACATCCAAATATATCTGCAATATGACTTGTCTTTTAGATAAGTGTCCCATGTGGGTTTTCTAGATTAAGATATATTCTAATATTAGTATTTTCCTTAAAAATAATCCCTGAGCCAGTTGGTCTTTAAGAATTATGTTATGACTCTACAAGTCAATGATTTTTTAGTAAATTCTTCAAGCTGTGCCACCATTACCACAATTCATTTTTAGAAGTTTTTCATCATCCCAAGAATTTCCCTTAAGCCTGCCTGCAGTCAACCCCCAATCCCATCTACCTCCTACCTCCTTCCTTCCTTCCCCTCTCCTCCCAACCACTGCTCTACCACCTGTTGCTACAGATTTGCCTCTTCTGGACAGTCAACAAATGAAAATAATACAATACACAGTACTTTATCTTCTTTCAGGCAGCATACTGTTTCTAAGATTCATCCATGTTGCTTTTTTCATTGCTGAGTAGTATTCCAGTCGACAGACATTTGGTTTGTTTTAACTTTTTGGCTATTGTGACTAATGCTACTTATGAACATTCATGTACAAGTCTTTAAGAGGACACACATTTTCATTGCTCTTGGGTAGATTCCTATGGGTGAAATGCTAGGTTGTATGTACGTTTACACTAAACTTTTAAAGAATCTGCCTAATTGTTTTCCAAAGTGGCTGCACCATTTTACATTCCCATCAGCACCATATGAGAGGGTTCCAGTTTCTCTACATTCTTGCTAACACTTGTTATTATCTTTCTGATTACAGCTGTTCTAGTGGGTTTGATGAGGAATATCATTGTGGTTTTGATTTGTATTTCCCTAATGAGTGATCAAGTTGCATAAGTTTTGGGCTATCCCATATCTTCTTTGGACAAATGTGGATTCAGATCTTTCACCCATTTCTTAATTGGGTTAAGTTTGTTTTTTGTTTTAAACAATATAAAACTTTGCTCCTGAATCTCCCTTTTCTAACACAGTAACTATTTTCACAAAATTTCAACGTTGGGCCCTTTGGCTTGTCTTAAAAAGCACTTGAAGCCTACATGAGGCCCATAATATACTCCTTGAATAATGATAGCAACCCATAATCGTATGGTACCTACTATGTGCTTGACACTGAGAGCTCTTGCAAGGTGGAGTTTTCCATGGGACAAGATTAGGGTTTCTCGATGTCAGCACTGTTGACATCTGGGACCAGGTAATTCTTTGTTGTCGGGAGTGGTCCTGTATTACAGGATGTTTAGCAGAATCCCCGGCCTCCACCCATGAGATGCCAGTAGTGTCCCTCCAACTGTGACAACCAAAAATGGTTCCAGACATTGCCAAATGTCCCCTGAGGGACAAAGTTAACCTGGTGGAGAATCACTGGACTAGACTAGCAAGGGCACTGTACCAGGCATCTTTAAGTGGGAGGGAATATATAATCCAGAGAATGATCCATAGAACCAGCAATCCAAAAATAAGCAAATTTTGCTTTCCCCAGACACAAAAGAGTATACAGTATACAACGCTTTTCATATGAAGGTCAAGAACAGGGAAAACTAAACTATGGTGGCAGAGGTGAGAATATAATCTATGCAAGGAGAGAAACAGTCTATTTTTGCACTATATGGTAGCCACCAGCCACATGAGGCCATCGAATGCTTGAAATGTGACTAGTGTGACTAAGGAACTGAATTTTTTATTTTACTTAATTTAAACAGCTACCTCCAGACAGTAGCTACTGTATTGGACAGCATAGTTCTGTGTCAATGTGGGTGAAGGTTTCACACTTAAGTAAAATCAAAAAACTATACCCTTAGGATTTATTCATTTCATCCACGTAGGTTCTACTTCAATTTAATTTTTCTTTGTCTTGTTTGATACCAACAGTTGTAGCAAGATTCCACAGTGGCTCTGTGGCAGTGCTGTAGAGAACCACGGCTCCTGAGGACACAACTCCCTAAATCTGAATCAGGAGCTCAGACTTGGTGGGAAGCCTCAGCGAGTCACTGAGTAATCACTCTGCAGCCCTCAGCCTAGTTCCTTCTGCATTTTCTACATTCCACCTACATTTCCTCTCTCCCATCCCCGTTTTTTTTTTTTCTTTTCTATGAGAAAATTTAGCAAGTGTTGATTCTGTTATTTTGCCTGGTCTTTGTCCAAAGGAATAAACTAATTAGGACCACAGTACCTGAGGTGTGAAAAATACCTGATGAAAGCAGAGGCTGAACAAATACAGTAAGGGAATAAATTCTTTTGCCACTAGTCAGATTCCCTGTGGAGTTACTGACTGCTTTTAAATTCCTTGGGGGAATTATTTCAATTTAAAAATCTGATCGTTTCTGACCATTAAGCATGAAAGAGGTTTTTCACGTTTCATCTGGGGCTCTGCCTCATTAGCACAAAGTATGCCCCACCGCATAGCTGCTACCCCCAGAAGGCAGAGAGGACATCAGACACTGCCATCGGAACGACCAGCCTGTATCACTGCGATGCTGTTACCTGATCTAAGGACAACTGCACTAGGTTATATATCTTACCTTTGGTGTGCTAGCTAACCACAAAATCTTAATACCTTACTTAAAAAAATAACCAACTGTGAGATTTGGATTGCTGCTCTCACAAAGTGAATGCCTGGGATTTTCTGAGAAGCCCTAGGAAACAGACTAGCCTGACAGTTCACAGCACTGCAAACCTCTGCCCACCAAGGCCTTCCATTCTAGCCCGGAGGGGATATGAAGAAAGGTAGAAAGGTGTGATAAACCAAGCTCGACTTTCTTCATCTTTCTGATCTTAATGACAAAGAAAGACCCATTCGCCATGAGAGTGAATCCACCACCTTGGCTCGAATGATAAGTAGTTTGTGTAAGTGCTTGTAAGAAAACACATTCACTTCACATAAAGGTAGTCCTTCAAATTCCCATTCCTTAAAGCCTAAGCCTTGATTTAACTTGTATTTTCTTCGAGCAGCTGTTCATTATCCCATCAAAACTCCATCTTGACAACTTTCTTCAATAATACCAATACCTTAGACACCGCTATATTCTTTTAGAGGTTCTTAAATTGAGACCCATCCATTCCACCCTATAACTTTATGTAATGCTGTATGTATACTTTTACATGCATTGGCGGCGCAGGGGGCGGGGTGGGGTTCATAGCTTTCATTACATTCTTAGTGATCCACGACCCTAAAAAAACACTGTATTCCATTTTACAAACCTTTTTAGGATTCTTTACTTAAGCGTTTACCTAACCAAATTTAAAAAGATCATTCCTCTGTCAATCAATAACACTTGAAAATTTCAGTCTCCTAGAAGGTCCACCCGTCACCTCTTCTTGCATGTTAAGGTTAACTAGCCGGGGCTAAATGGGTGGGTTATCTCATACAAGAAGGGGACTGGGCTTCCCTGGTGGCGCAGTGGTTGAGAGTCTGCCTGCTGATGCAGGGGACACGGGTTTGTGCCCCGGTCTGGGAAGATCCCACATGCCGCGGAGCGGCTGGGCCCGTGAGCCATGGCTGCTGAGCC
>NW_006796201.1:837322-853810 GCF_000442215.2 Lipotes vexillifer
AAAAAAAAAAAAAAAAAAAAAAAAAAAAGAAGGGGACTATGAGAAATGGCAAGAAAAGGATGTAAAATGCCATAAAATGCCCACCATCCCTGTATGCACGTCCTTCCACGATGTGACTTCAATGCTCTCCCCGTGAAAAGTGGAGTCTACTTCTCCACCCTTTGATTCTAGGTTTGGCCACGTGACTTGCTTTGGCCAATAGGGCATTAGCAAACGTGACACAAGCAGAGGCTTGAAAAGTGCTTACATATATCGCGGTTTGCCCTCTCTTGCTCTTAGGACCTGATGAGACCACCATGGGAAGCAGCCCAGACCATCCTTCTGGAGAATGAGACCTCAGCTATTCCAGCTTCTAACCCAGATACGTGAATAAGGCCATCCTGGACCATCTTGCCCTAGTCAAGTTGACCCAGATCAAAAGACTCACTCAGCCAACTCACTGAATTATGGGAAATAATAAATCATTTTTAAAAAGTCACTGAGTTTGGGGTGATTTGTTATGTAATGAAAACTAGTAGTAAGTATTAATTAAGCAGCAAAAACAAAACAAAATGAAAAACAGTAAACAAAAAAACCAAGGACCAACAAGAGTTATGTTCTAACCTCTGGTATAATGTCCCCAGTACCACTAACCTAACCATTTTTCTCAGCTCCTCTGAAGTTTCTATGTGAAGAGTCCACAATGGAGGCCTCATTGTAAGTTACCCCCCCATCCCAAACCAAAAAACACCACTAAATTCTCTGGGTATCAAGAAATATTCTTGAGGTCTCTTGAAAACTTCTTTAATGAATAGTCCTGAAAAGTTTCACCGTTTATGTCACTTACTTTAAGTAGTTCATACATATAAAACCGGATATCAAAGTCTGTCAGGATCTGGTAGAGTTGCTGAAACAGATTTCAGAAAACATTAAGTTAATTTAGTCTTATTGCATCTTGTTATCCAAAGTTGGTCATTATTCTCTGTAAACTTAGTGCTTAAGTCACTGAAGAATCCCAGAACTTTTTACTACCTGATCTGGAACAAATGAGGGCAAAGACTAAAGACAAGGGTCTAACACTTTGGTTTTCAGGAGAAAAAACGAAAGGAATTCCAAGGGGAGAAGAAAAAAAACATTTACACCAACTTGGATCTTTTAAAAACCTGTGTAATGCTCCATGATTTCAACACCCACAATTACATTATTATGAAGTCCAAGTTGTCCAATTGTCCTCATATGCTTATTGAACTTCAAACAAACTATCCCCACTGCAGCACCACAGTTTACTTTAGAGAACCAAGTTCCGAGCAGATAGCAGAATCTGAAAAACTTCATCAGCCCACATGGTAAAATGATGGCAAGACAGTCTGTTCATGAAACCCAAGGAAAATGAACTGCTATAGCATTTGGAGACGGCAAGAGACTTTAAAAAAAATCTATAACCTCCACTCCCTCAAAACCAATTCCAGGCTGGAAAAAAGAACACTCCATAGGCAAAAACTGATGGGAGCTAAAGACGTAAAATGTTTAGGGGGGAAAAAAAGGAGTGGTGGAGTGAGATGTTTAAAAAAAAGGAAGGAAGGAAGGAAAAAAGGGAGGGAGGGATGGATGGATGGATACCAGTTCTGAAAATGATTCCAGGCCTAAATGACATACCAATATAAGTTTTCGTAATTGGTAATCCAAAGACCCACTCACTGGGAGTTTTGTCTGTTTGTTTAATTTCAATTTCTAAGAGACGGAGTAGAATTTACGCATCCAGGTTCATTTAAATCATCACAAACCCCCATCAGAAACTATATTATTATTTTAGACAATCAATTCCAAGTAAATCTCTTTCCCCATCAGTCCAAGCAGCACCTTTTGTAAAATTAATCAGTACACCTTTATTAAACCTATTTTGTTTCTCTCTTTACTGGAAGACTCAAGCCATGTACGGAATCTCTTCAAGGAGCACAGAGCAGCGTATACAATGTGTTTGTGTAAAAAAGGAGGGAAAACTAAAACTACACATGCATATTTGTATCTGCAAGAACGACTTTTCACTGTGTACCACTTTATACTTTAGATTCATGTAAACATACTACCTGTTCAAAAAAATTTTTTTACAAAAAACAACAGATTTACCAAGAATCGAATCCAACATTTTTGAACACCAGGACTTAGCCTCTTTCTCAAATTTCCCCTTTTAAGTAAGAGTAATTCTCCCTCCAGCTTAGTAAGAGTGTCTGATTTCACTCATGGCACTGTAGAAAATGAACACATACTTTCCAGTATACTGGTGGTGGCTTGGAGCTGCTCCACTACTGAAGGCTGACCCTGCTTGGGACTGAACTGCATTTAGGCCCAATGGCATGAACGTGCCACCACTTCTGCTCCCGAGAGACTCAACTGCATAACAGCTAAACACCCAAGTGTTTTGTTCTCCCCCAGCTCTGCATAGCAAGAAAGGCTTCTCAGCAGCACACTGACAGTCTGTATGTACAGACACAGGCCGAAGATAACATCTCTTCGGGTGCCAAATCAGCTCTTCCTCTGAGAGTTAAGGAGATCACTCCCAGAGACTGTGCCAAGTTGAACCTCAAGTCAATAAACAGACAATGAAAGTGAAAAGGGCATTTTCTAATAACCCTCAGAGGACTAGAATATTCTATTTCCAGAAAACAAACATGGGCTATTTTATTATTTGGACCTTTATCCGCGGAAGGCTTTCCTCTCATACCATGCGGTACCTATCCCAAGCATCCATGCGAGTATTAAGGGATAAAAACAAATGTCCTTGGACTGCCAACACAGTATTTCTAGCTACTCTAACCAATATCAATTTTATGTAATGCAAAAAACACTAGCTGACTATAGGGTTTAGGCCTAATACATTACAAAGTCTTGAGTGACACGCTGATATTCACTTTTGTTTTTCAGGAGCTCTGGCAAGGAGGAGACCAAACTACACCTGTAACATTTTATCACCTGGGCCTGAAATTTAGGACTCACCAAAGTCCAGGGAGTAGCTTCCTCCAACTTTTGTAGCTCTTTCTCCACTGCAGCCCCCAGGAGTTCCCCACTCTGACCAGAGAAACCTGTCTTTGCCACCTCTGTTCTTCCCTCCCCCAAATCTAGAATGCCTGCCCCTCCCCCTTATCTGGTAAAGTCATAACCATCCCATCCAGGTGCCACAGAGCCCACAGTGGTCTCTTCCTTCTCTGAACCCCCAGGCTATTCACTGTTCTCTGGGGCGCTCACAGGACACCGACAGCAGCAGCATGCCTAGAGTTAATGTTCTGCACTCGGGTACTGGCGGTGACCTGAAGGTCTCAGGATACTTTCTCACTCTGCTGTGAACAACAAGAGGCTTCTTCACCTTGCCCACAAGCCAAGAGCCCCATGCCACCGCCCCTGCATATCGAGACATATGCATGCTGGGGAGGAACGGATGCCACAGCTGCTGGCAGTCACTGATTTGGTGATTAAAGATCTCTGAACTTTCCCTCCCTCAGGCATGTCAAGGGTCCACCGTACAACTGTCTGTGGACAGCAACTCTGTCCTTGCACAGCAGAATAACATGTTTTATATAGCCCACACCACGTGTGGCAATTCTGTGCTTGTACACAGAAGGCAGTCAATAAATGTCTTTGACGATGCTCACTAGTCAATGGGACAAAATTAAAACTGTCTTCAAGAAACAGAAGTACTAAGATTCCATGACAAATTAGGAAGGGAAATTTCACAAGAAGCACACTGCTCCTCCATTTTTCTTAGTCAGCTATGTGGAGAACATCCTTAACCAACCAACTGCAAAATGTTGTCAGGAGGTTAGTTTTATTAACATTTTCATAACGTAATTCACTTACCAAAAACAAAACAAGCCTATACTTCCTGGAAGATTACAAAGGTGCTGAGAAAGAAACTATTCACCAATCCTAGTTTGGTTCCAAAGCCTCAAACACACTGGCATTTCCCTAGAAGTCAGTTATACTCCAGGACTATTCCAAGGGCCCAAGGTAGAAATCTCCTGGGACTTTTAATTAACCTCAGAAGGTCCGAGAAGAAGAATGGGAAAAATGCAATTTGACCAAGAGAATCAGTGCCTTCTTAGTCTAAAATCAACATCCAGAAAGGAATGGCCACAAGTGGGCCTCACTCACGCTGTCTACACACAGATAGTTCTTCAGGCTCCAGTCGTGGTGCAGCTAGATTCCAAGGCCCCATCCCTAACGACTGTCATTCAGGAGGACTTCTCACTTCAAGAAGGTTCCCAGCCAGATGTGGGAATCACCAGCACAGCAAACTCTCACACTGCACACACAGCTTGCATATTCCCTGCCATACACAGCTCGGTCTATGTCCAGGAACCAGTGGTCCCCACGTAAAAGGAGAAGAAAAAGTGGGGGCAGTGAGAAATAAAGTAAAAGTGAAAAGTGCTGAATGCAGGAGGCACCCATTTTAGCACTGTTCACACATAACCCCAAGATCCAGAATGAAACCAAGGGCAACATTTTTAGAAACTTAAGGAAGCAGAAAAAATCAGTAATCAAGAACATCGAAGTTACTACAAATCACCCAAAAATGTCTTACAAAGAAATGACAAAATAATGTCAGTGATCTATAATAAAAGTAAATTTTGTTCCCCCAATTAAGGAAACTTTATTTAGTCTGTGAATGCACCATCTCCACATAAGACCCTAACAGCATTAACAAGGCCTCAAGATAATCAGGTAGTCAAGGCCTAATTCTATGTGAATGATATGAAATTTTCTACAGATTAATATGGGTCTACCATCTTCTCAAGATGGAGCCCATTTGGGATGTCTTAAACATTTTTTAAATGCCCAAATGATATACATTTTACTTAAAATATATACTTATTTTTAATGATACTTTTCCAAAGGCATAGAAAACTGAGAAGCATGTCTCAACAAAAACTCTTTCTACCTTAAAACAGTACCTTAGCTTCCTTGAGACAATTTTGAGTTTGCGAGTTTTCTGTAACTATTCATTCCAACTTTTAGAAACGGGCTTTTCCTATTCATTTGCTTTCAAATTTTGTCTTTTGTTCTAAGTATCACCATGTATCTTTTATTATCACTTTGACATATACGAAGCATAACTTATGATTTTAAGGAGAAACTGACCAAACCAGTACCACTACCACAAAATAAAATATCAAGGGAAAAAATTATCAAGGCCATAGAAGATCTGAACAAGATTTAAATTAACAAGCTTGATATAAAAAAATGACTGTGTACCAAAGCCACAAAGCAACCATCAACAAATTCCAAATAATCAACATTATACAGATCATGTTTTCTGGACACAGTGCAATCAAATTAGGAACCAACTAAAAGAATCATTAAAAAAAAAATAAACAAAAAAATACCAAGTGGATGCTGAATGGACATTCCCAGGACAATAATTACTGGGAAACTTTTGAATATAAACTCTATACTATATATTAGATGGCATCATAATATAAATATTAAATTTCTTAAGTGTACTAACAGTATTGTGGTTATACAGGAAAATGTCCTACCTAGTTCCAGTGATGGCATACTTAAAAGTGAAGTATCATGATGACTACAACTTACTTTAAGATGACTTCAACAAAAAGAAAGACAAAGAGGGGAGGGTGCGGAAGAGGTGAGAAATAACTACAAATGTGGCAAAATAATAACAGCTAGTAAATCTAGGTAATGTAAGGGTATTAACTGTGCTACTCTTTCCAATTTTCAGTAGATTTAAAATTTTTCAAAGTAAAAGATGTGGGGAGAAAAACCCAAATCCACAAGTTTGGAATCTGTACTTGTAATTTAAAAACTATACAGAAGTGAGTTACAGAACCATGGAATGTAGCTACAGTGGTGCTTGGGGTTGAACAGACTTAAAGCACACTTACTACCAATTAAGAAAGACAGAAACAAATCAAATGAGCTGACTTCAACTCAAGAACTTAACAGAAAAAAACAGGGAAAACCCAAGAAAGAAAATAATTAAGGAAGAAAGAAGAAAAGTTGGAACAAAATAATTAAGACAAGAGAAGAAACAGAATGAAATAGGAAACCTAACATAAACTCTCTGAGCACAAAACCAAAAGGCAATTCTTTGAAAGCATTAATTAAGAGATCTCTAGCAACACTGATTTAAAAAAAAAAAAAAAAAAAGAGAAAAGAGAGTAAAGGTACAAATAATATTACAAATGTAAAGGAAAGCATAATTACAGACATATTAAGTTTTTAAGTCCTAAGAGAATTCTATTAACAGCTTTATGCGAATATAATTTAAAGTAGACAACTTTAGAAATAATTATCCAAATAGACTCAGGAAGGATAGAAAACCAGGATAAAACTTTAACCAACAGTATGTTTTAAAAAGGAAAGTGTAGTTCAAAGTCTCCCTTCCCCACCTCAGAAGATACCTACTACCTAGGTCATCCCTATTTTATATAAACTTACAGAGAACAGAAAGGAAAAGCTATCTAACTTATGTTATGAAGTTAGTATAACCTTGATACCAAAATCAGAAAGACTCTACAACAAAAAGAAATTATAGATCAAAATTTATTATCAATTGTATCAATAAAAAATACTGAAAAGAACAGGCTGTGTCACTGTTGATTCACCCCTGATATTTAAACCAAGGACAAACCTTCTCTGGATGATACCTTAAAACCAGTTATTAATACACTTAACAGTAAAATTTAAAAAATACATAAAAACATCTTTTCCTAATAAGATGGACACAGGACAAAATAAGCCTGAAGGACACTGGACACTAAATCAACTGATTTCCCCACTTATGGCCTGTCATACTATCTGGAAAAAAAAGTAATTTTCCTGTTATGATTTGCTCTTCCAAAACACACATCTACTACCTGATATGTAAGATATTTTAAGTTAACTAAAATGGCACTGTTTGAACTTTCAAAGGGGACCTACAGTTTAATAACATGGCAGAACCAACCCATCCTACCTCTGTTTCTTCCCAAAGCTCCTCTAAAATAACTGTAAGATGGACTTCCCTGTTGCTTCCAGTGGTTAAGAATCTGCCTTCCAGTGCAGGGGAGGCAGGTTTGATCTCTGGCTGGGGAACTAAGATCCCACATGCCAAGGGCAACTAAGCCCACGTGCCGCAACTACTGAGCCCGTGCGCCACAACTAGAGAGAAGCCCAGGCGCTGCAACGAAAGATCCCGTATGCCACAACTAAGACCCGACGCAGCCAAATAAATAAATAAATAAATATTAAAAAAACAAAACAAAACCGTAAGAGGAACGGGGGGATTTACTCACAATGCTAAGAGAATGGAAGAGACAACAAACTTTGAAGCTATAAAACAGATGTCCAGTTGACTTAGCAGACCAAAAAAGCTGAGAATTCTCCCAACATTCTGCCAGCGGAGGGGGCCCAGTAGCAAACACTTCACAATGAAAAACTACAGAAAGGCTCAGGAATTGGTGACCCCAGGTATCACTGAAAAAGGGCAAAGAGATTGAGCTGAAAACAGGAAAATGAGTTTAAAAACACGACACTGAAAAGGGGGAATTAAGTGAAAGTCTACATGGCACTCCCTATAGGTCTCCTCAACTTGAGGCTACTAGGGATGCCGGCAGCCAGGCTTGCACTCTTGAGACAGGAGCTGACAATCAGTAATCAGTAATTTCATTACTCTACAGAGGGAGCAGACATTCAAAAACTGTGACATTTCAGACAACTGTAGCAGAGACAAAACCCCAAAACACCCCCCAAAAAGGAATTTGGAAGGAAAACAGAAAAAGACATGAAGAAGAAAACATAATGGGAAAAAAAACCCCACATATTCTCAGTGAGAAAATAGAAGATATTACATAAAACATAAAAGAACAGGATACTATTTTTAAAATTCAGAGAAGAAAATAGAACGCCAATATATGAAGTCTAACATTCGAATGAGTTCTAGAAAGTGAGAACAAAGAAGAAAGGGAAAAAAATAAAAGAACATTAAAAATATTTTTTCAAAATGGAAGGACATGGATTTCTATACTGAAAAAGCCCAGTAAGTCCCCAGAACAAAGGATGAAAGCAACCTGTATGAAAGCACATCACTGTGAAATTTCAGAGACTGAGAATAAAGAGAAAATACTAAAAGCTTTCAGAAGAAAAAAAACAAAAAACCCAGATTACATATAAGATGAAACCAGAATGGCTTCAGTGGTAATAGTGGTAACAATCTCTTCAAAATTCTGAGGAAATTATTAATTACAACCTAGAATTCTATATCACGGCAAATGTATTAATTGGGAGGATAAAATAAAGATGTTTTCAGATATGCAAGCCTCAAAAAACATCAATTTCCCATGACCCTTTTAAAGGAAGCTCCTAGAGAATATATGCCACCAAAACATCCTCTTTGTAGGAAGTAAGATTTCTCTAGGAATTAAAAACTGATCCTCTGTATGTTATTAAATCAACAGAACAGCTGTCAATTTAAGAAACACAAAGATACTGAAGTGAGGGACTTCCCTGGTGGCGCAGTGGTTAAGAATCCGCCTGCTAATACAGGGGACACGGGTTCGAGCCCTGGTCCAGGAAGCTCTCACATGCTGCGAAGCAACTAAGCCCATGTGCCACAACTACTGAGCCTGCACTCTAGAGCCTGAGAGCCACAACTACTGCGCCCACGTGCCACAACTACTGAGCCTGCACTCTAGAGCCTGAGAGCCACAACTACTGCGCCCACGTGCCACAACTACTGAGCCTGCACTCTAGAGCCTGAGAGCCACAACTACTGCGCCCACGTGCCACAACTACTGAAGCCTGTGCACCTAGAGCCCGTGCTCCGCAACAAGAGAAGCCACCGCAATGAAAAGCCCGTGCACCGCAATGAAGAGCAGCCCCCGCTTGCCATAATTGGAGAGAAAAGCCCGTGCACAGCAACGAAGACCAAATGCAGCCAAAAATAAATAAATAAATAAAAATTAAAAAAAAATACTGAAGTGAAATTTTTACATCTGTGGCTAAATAACTGGTAAAAATTCATTAAGGAAGCAGAAGCAGTGAAACCTGAGGGATTTCACTATGAAGTTCCATTGAGACCAGCTTTTAAACTTCTGCATTAGGAAAATGTTTGGTTTCATTAAAGCCTATTTCCTAAGAAACACATTCGCAATCATGTACATCTTGATAAACCTCAGTTGTTCACAGCAAAAGTGTGATCAGTTACATGTATCAGCACAGTACTCTACCAGCTAAGCAGTGCTCTGCTAGTTAATGAAAAAATTTACATCCCACTTTTTAGAGTTCACCTTTAAGGAGTCACATCAACAAGGAAACTTGTTACAAGTGGGAAAAGCCATCCAATTGTCCCTCCATATTTGAGGATTCAACCAACTGCGGATTGAAAAAAAAAAAATTCCAGAAAGTTGAATTTGCTGTGTTCCACCAACTATTTACATACCATTTACATATTAGGTATTACAAGTAGTCTAGAGATGATTTGAAGTATACAGGATGACATGCATACATTACGTGCAAATACTATGCCCTTTTTATTGATATATAAGGGACTTGAGCATCCTCGGGTTTTGGTATTCCTGGGGCTCCTAGAACCAATCACCAATCCCCTATGGATACCAAGGGATGACTGCACTGAATATAAAACTTGCTTATTGTTTTATAAGTCATAATATCCACTTTTGCTTATTTTCACTAATTATTTTAGAGTGATTACCAAAGAAAAAGTAAATGTGAGGATAAGATTCTTTTATTTTCACCCCAAAGCATCACTCCCCATAGCATCAACTTTCAACTGCTGATTTGGTTTTGTCCTAACTTCCACCAAAACAAAATCACAAGCCTTTCAAACACTGGCAGAGAATTATATTCACCTAAAAGTTCTCTAAATGCCCCTAAAAATCAACACCACTATTTGTCTTTATATTGGTTTTCATATTATGCTCTACCATGTCCAGTATGCCTGGCTCCTTATCAGAACGTTGCAGTGTTTGAACAAAAATAAAAACAAATTCACAAAAAAACAGCTTAAAACCACGCTTTTGGAACACTTTAAAGTCTAAATTAACATGCCTTATAAACATAAGAAATATAAATAACCCAAAATAGGGCTTTTCTAAAGCACCGTGACTCTGTCATCTGCTTTGTACACAGTGTGCATGAATACACATGCCATCTGACAGCTTGAATCCAAGGTACTCCAAGGTACTATACTGACTTGTTTTCCACACAAGTCCCATATCCATTTATCACTTCCTAACAGTAATATAAGATTTGTAGGAAAATTAAAGTTAACACCTACCTAAAACCATGTTGTCTACAACAGGAGCATTATAAATGAGGCATTAACTTAGACCCAGCCCAGCAGCTCTCCCCAGAGTAAGCAAGGCAAAGAGGGACGAGTAATTCCACCTGTGCAAGAACCTAACCACTTTCTGCATTCTGTAGTAATGCTTTAAGGAATCCAATATTATTTCCTGCTCTCACCAATGACCTTTCCTGGCCCCCTTGGGTTCTAGAGTATCAAGAGTGCTTATCACCACCTCCCCACTCCCCATTAACCCCATGTCAGAAAGAAAAAGTATATACGCACCTTAAAATCTGTATTATTGATATATTCAAATACCAAAGCTGGTGTCTTTGACTGAAAGAGAGAATATTAATGCTTTGTAAGTTTCAAACAATAAATGTAATTTGCTTCTGTTGTACAGGCCCACCCCAAATCCCACTTAGATGAAAGAGGTTCACTCATCAGGGAGACCCTATTAGGAAAGAATCCTCTTGAAATTTTAAGTTTGGAATTTGCTTCAAAACAACTGGGGATGGTGGTTGTTGGGAAGTGGGTGGGGTATAGATGAAACAAAGTTGGCCACAAGCTGATTAACGTGAGCTGAAGTTGGGTGATGTGTGCAGGGAGGTTCATTATACTATTCATTTTATTTTGTAAATGGTTGCAAAATTTCATAATAAAGGTTTTGTTTTTGTTTTTTAAGAAGAGTTGTATTCTCTGACCAACCTGTCAGTGGGCCTGGCACATTATGTGAAGATTTATACTCTGCAGTGTTCCAGGTTGCCAACTACAAAAGGAGTGTTACGTTTTCATCTTGGGTTAATGAGCCAGATGCATTTTACAGAATTATCATAGGTCTTGGGAATTTATTACTGGTCTTTTTAGGATCCAGAAAAGTCTATAATTATCAGTAAGGTAGAATGTGAAATTACTGCCTTGGCTAGGGACAATTAGAGAATGTCTCACTTTACAAAGATGTGTTTCCCCCACAAATCATATAAAATCAAGTATTTTTGAGTACTATAATCTTTAATGCAATGAGTACAAAATGTTCAATATTTCCTTGTGTAAATACAGATGTTCAAAAGTCACATCTACCTAAGTAAGGTAAAATAATGCTAACTGGCAGTAACAAGCTTTCAAAATTAAGAGAAAAGCAGGGGCTTAAAGGGTTATAGGAAGAAATAAAATCATCTTGGAAATCTTTACAGCTGTGAAGTTTTGCTCAAGGAAGCAAGTAAAAGTTACCTAGGAAATAGGCCACAGTGCATGCATGCAAGTCTTTGAGCAAGCAGCAGACCTGGTGCAAGGATTCCTCACTGGCCCAACGTTGAAAGTTTCAACAAGACCACCAGATCTCTCTATAAGCTGGGAGCAAGCCTGTCCCCCTACAAGTTAGGGGATGAGGGTTCCCTATTGGTTTTCGTTCACCTTGATTTACTTGCGTTACATATCATGTAAAACACATACATGCTTTATGTAACAAATTACAAAAATAGTAAGACAGGAATCCTTAAGTTCTGTTAACTTAAAAAAAAAAATTATGTAGTCCAGAGTTAGTCAATGTAAAATCAATCTGAGCTGACACGGTTGGGATACATTTTTAATGCCTCAGATAGAATCCAGCATACAACCATCCTTCTCAATCTTTTCAGGGTCCAAAAGGAAAAACTTTTTTTTCAATTCAATGATACTGTGTAATCTTGGCAAATTACTTAACTTCTGCAGACTTCAGTTTTCTTATCTATACAATGTGACAATGTGGACAATAATGTTACCCACCCCACTGAACTGTTGTGGGGATTAAACGACATGATACCGTTATTAAACACTCAGAACAGTGCCTGGCACACAGTAAGCATTCAATGCATGTTAGCTACATTTTTATGTGGATGTCTTTAGCAGATAGAAGCAAAGACCTACTTCTTAAAAAGCTATCATGGGAGAACAGGGAAATATTCGAGGTATAACAGGTAAAGAACAGAAATTGAATGGGAAGCTTGGCTAATCATAAACACTTAAGGTTACGTTACTCCCAAGGGAGAGAGAAAACAAAATTAAACAGCACATCTAAAATGGCTAAAAATTAAGCATTTTAACAAAAATATTTAAATTGCATCTGCATATACAATGTGAGCCCCGATGGTGGATGCTGAATTAAAGACCAGTATGAGAAACAGCAAGACAGTGACCTCAAGGGGTCTGTGGGGCTGTTCAGCTCTCTATGGCAAGTGTCCACATGGAGACACTTCCTATTTCCTTCTATAAACCCAGATTTTCAAACGTCAGGCTTACTTAAGTGAGGTAAAATAATGTTAATTGGCAGTAATAAGCTTTTAAAGTTGGGAGAAAAGCAGGGCCATAAGGAAATATTCAGCAAACGTTTGTGGGCCAAATCAAAATAATGAGGTAATAAACCTGGGACAGGGATTTTTTTCTACATAAACTTTTAGGTTCCATAAAAGTGGTGGTGGCTATTTTATCATTGGGCCACCATGATTTTTTCTGGTTTTCAAAATCAGTTAGTAGTAGAGACAAACACAATCATTCCCACTATATTATAATGATGTTTCCCATTATTTTCAGGTTTTGTGATGACATACACACACACACACACACACACACACACACACACACACACACACACAAACACACACACACTCTCTCCCGCAACCACCAGGCACCTACCACAGGGTCCTTCACGGTGTCAATCAGCTTAATGATATTTGTTCCACCACGAAGGTTCTCCAGAATCTTAACCTCTCGTTTTATCTTCTTTTTCTTCACTGGCTTAAATACACAAGAGTAATCAGAAGTAAGACTCCTTTTGAAGTTAATAAATAAAACTTTAAAACAATGTTTATATCAAATGGATATCGTACTATCTTGCACACTGTGTTATGCTAAAGGGCATGTCTAAATTAGAAGAAAAAAAAAGAAAAGAAAGAAAGAGATAAAATGGGCCTGCTCATAAGAATCAAATAATTCATGGACTCATATAGCTTATGTGTCAAATCTTTAAGTAGTTACATTTAGGGCACATAAAATTTTGAATACCCATGTCATACTTTAAAAATAAAATGCTTACTAGATAACTAACTGCCAAATGGAAAATGTTATAGCTCTGAACAGCTGTCTATCATGCACTCACAAATGGAAAAACTGAAACAAAATGGTGAGACACCTGCTCTTCCAACGGGTTGCATGTAATTTTGTCTTCTAGGAGTGAAGACCAGTTCACTGACATCAAGTTACAAACTTGTTTTCCAGCTGCTGGCTCCCATGTCCTGTCTCCACTCCCATTTCCTTAATATCTAGAATCTGAAATCAGTTCAGAGCTAGTAAAACTTCCCAAGAGATCCCATTCCTAAAGAAAGAGATGATGGGTCAGCAAAGGAGAAAACTGACCTCTGACACAGCAGTGACTGAAAACTCCCACTACCTACAAACCTTTCAATCTGCTGGATAGAAAAATCAAAAACCTTAATCAGAAATACTAGCATTATATATGTTATTTCTTGTCTTAAATGGGCTAAAGAGTTTGAAGAAGAATAAAAGTAGTAACGGAAAAATAAGCATTATCATAATCAATCATGCTTTATAAAGTACTTATAAAGTACTTAAACACTGACTGGTATATAGGAAGCAGTCAATAAATGTTAGCTTTATTATTTTCAAAATTTTAGTTAGTAATAAATCATATTTCATCCTCACAAAATTCCTATGCAGTAGACTCAGGAAAGTTGAGCTATTTGCCCAAGGTCGCACAGCTAATCCTAAAAAGTGGGGGCAGGATTCTAATCTACACAACCTGACTGTAGGCCTCACTCTTAGCCACTGTGCTTTCATTTCCCAAGTGTGGCTATGGAAGAAACATAACTGAGGAAAAGGAGTATTCCACCACTGAGACACTGTTATAAAAGCACAGGCAAAGAGAGTCCAATGGATTAGCCATGAAACAAGACTGAAAAAGCCTGTGTGTATGTGGTGCTGGTGGGATGGGGGGAGATGTAATATACACACATGCCAGAGAAACCTCTTGTTGGTCACCGAGCTACAGCTTTGAACACACAACAAAACAGAGGGATTATGAAATACAGAGCACCTGTATCACCTGTAAGAGGGTGCTCAATTGAGAGACTGGAATCTGGCTGCAACCTTCCAAGCCAGCTGCCACAATCATGTCCACTCCACTTTGTCAGGATCTTTAGTAGAATGGATCTGGCTACTGCGGTTCTTCCCCACGTCCACTTAGGAATTTTACTCCTTACTTCCCTTTTTCATAATTACAGAGCTCAATACTCTGGGAAAATGAAGCACTTGAATATGAAGTACAACTTGGTCAGAAAACACCCAGAGAAGAGGATATGCTATGAAATAAGTAGCCTATAAGCTTCAAAAATGTCAGTGTCATGAAACACACAGACTGAACAACTATTCCAGTTTAAAAAGATATGACAACTGAATAGAACACATGGTCTGGGATTTTCCTTTGCTATAAAGAACACTGTAAGGACAACTGGCAAATGAGAATGAGAGCTGTAGATTAACAGCACTGCATCAATGTTAATTTCTGATTTTTGATCATGGCATTGTGGGTTATGTAAGCAATTGTTCTTGTTTTTAGGAAATAGAGGAAATTAGGGATGAGTGCAATTTCCTCTCAGGCACTTAAGACATGTAAAAGAAATATAATTATTTATATGCACACACATACACATCTACGTGTGTGTATATCTATCTATATATATACACGTGTGTGTATATATGAAAGAGTGAGAGAGAAGGATAAAACAAATGTCAATATTTGAGAAATCTGGGTGAGAGATACAGCAATTTTTGCAATTTTTCTGTAAGTCTGAAATTTTGTTAGTAAGTTAAAAGAAAAATAAAAGCTGGCTATCATATCTAAAAATTTAGCCGATACCAGTATATTCAATGTAAGAAAATTCTAGAGTCAATAGTGTAGAATTCTAGAGTCACTATTGGAAAGCAGTTACACATCTGTGGGAGTGGCAACAGAGGGAGAAAAACACAACGGCCAGAAGAAGCCTGTGTTCACCAAAATCCCTCCTCTCCCTCTAGCAGTGAATTAGTACAGGGGTAACCCATTAAATAAGTTGCTCCTATGACAATGCCCCATATAAAGCCTTGCTTTGTTCTCCCGTTATTCAGCAGCAGATCAGGCAGGCACCCAGGTCCTAGACAACCCAGTTAAGATGAACATATTCTTCATTATGTCTAAAGGTAACCTATAGAGCACGTGAAGCATATTTTGTTACCCAATTGTCACCTGTCCAATAATTTCCCAAACTAGAGACTGGGGACAGCAGGACAATTCTGAAGTGGCACAATGGAGTCACACTGCAGCTGGAGTTCTCACATACTGACAAAAGACCAAGAGACTGTAAGAAAAAGGAGAGTGATGTACAGCTCAGGACACTCCCCTCCAAAGCAGGGGCACCAGGTCTCTACAGGACCCAGGCTACGGGTAACTCCCTTTAGCCTCAAGCTCACTCCTCTGAACCTAAGAGATGCTCCAGAAGCTGAAAAACCAATGAGCTCCTAGGGAGTGAAAGCAAAGATTTAAATTCTATAAAAAGAATTGAAGAGAAAAAGTTAGGATTTATAAGGGAGGATCACTGCATCCGAAGGAAAATAGACCATGAATTTTTATAGAAATAAGGATGCTCTGACCCTCTAGCCCACTGTCTGCATTCATTCACCATCACTAAAGTGGAGAATACATTTCCATCACAATCTCATCATTTCACATTTCATCCTGCATGCTAGAAAAAGCCTCTGTCTCACCTAAGGTTCATTTATTCCAATTCAGAGAATATCTGGTTCTAACTGAATCAGTTTAGCTGTTTAACAAAACAAAAAAAAGGAAACTCAAAGTCTAGTAGATAAAATGGCAAAAAAGAAATTAAAGTATTAAATCAAGTTTCAATAATAAATTAATTTTGGCACACACCTAGAGAGAATATTTAAAGGGGAAAAACTCATTTAAAATGTTCCATGGGGCTTCCCTGGTGGCGCAGTGGTTGAGAGTCTGCCTGCCGATGCAGGGGACACAGGTTTGTGCCCCAGTCTGGGAAGATCCCACATGCCGTGGAGCGGCTGGGCCCGTGGGCCATGGCCGCTGAGCCTGCATGTCCGTAGCCTGTTCTCCGCAACGGGAGAGGCCACAACAGTGAGAGGCCCGCGTACCGCAAAAAAAAAAAAAAAAA
>NW_006796201.1:853927-859949 GCF_000442215.2 Lipotes vexillifer
TTTCCCTATTCACCAACATTAAACATTTTAAAACAAAAGACCAATTTACTACTGGCTGCTTAGAAGGACAAAAGTTGATAAGGCCAGTAATCTGTCCTATTTACTTACAGCAGATTTTTAAGAAGCCAGATCTGAGAATGATTTCAATTACTAGCGTTTAATTGTGACTGAATTTGCAAAGTAATGTCTACCAAAGGCATAAGAATTATGACCTCAATAAATGCCAGCAAATGCTAATAGGCAAAGTCCCGTTTTAATTTCTTTCCAAGCATAACTGAAGTAATGAATTCAAGGAAGGCAGGAATATAGCTCAGAACTTTCAAATCTGGGATTACTTTTATTCCACTACCAAAGCAACAACTGCCCCACTAAGATTAATTTCATCACCTGCAATAAACAATTACAATGAACAATGGTTGTCAGGAATGTAGGATAGAGGAGAAAGCAAGCTCAGTCTGGATGGTGGCTTTTATATTACCCTGGTAGCATCTTTAAAATCCATCACAACTGACCTAAATATAAACATTATCTGAGCAGTGTTTATTTCTTCACAGCAAATTTGCCACTAATCTTTCAACTCTCGTCTTCTCAATTACATTATCAACGTCTTGAACTGTTTATTCTAGATTAAAAAAAATTTTTATTTAAAAATGTGAGGCACATAGCAGGCCTTTTGAATCTCATGGAGAGGATGGTACAGTCCTTTCTACTACTGGTTCTGCTCTCTGGGCAAGTGATCAGGATGAGGCTTGGAAGAACTGTATGGGTTAAAAAAGTATAGAAACACTGGTTCTTGTGGTATCAAACAAGAAAGGAAAGTAACATTTCACTTACACATTAAACATGCTGCTGTGGATACAAACCAGAGAACCCAAGTCTGGGTCCCTATAGCTCTCTGGGCTTTCACCTATCCCACACTTCAACCAGCAACCCTCTGATGTCAAATATTTCCCTTCAGAAGAATAACTCCAAAAATCACTGGAAACAGATTAATTCCATTTGACTTCCAGTGAGTGTCTGGCCATCTTTCCAGTACAGTTCAGAACATCCAGCAAATGTCTTACTTGTGCCCCTCACATCTACCAAGACTCCATGGGAGGGACCGAAGGTCGTGAACCTAGTGCTTCTGCCCCCACCAGCCATGGGACCCCGAGCAAACTGCAGGTTCCCCTGGGTCCGTAAAATAGAGGCTGGGTTCTAATAATATATGTGCTCCCCTATCCTGTGACTCTGTTTCACAGGTTAACCACTCTCAATGTCTGACCCCACAACCACAATATTAGAAACAGCACTGACTAGTTCACAATTTTTAATATTTTTATTTTTTTAAAAAAAAAATTTATTTATTTGGCTGTGCCGGGTCTTAGTTGCAGCACGCGGGATCTCTGTTGCTGTATGCAGGATCTAGTTCCCTGACCAGGGATCGAACCCAGACCCCCTGCATTGGGATCGCAGAGTCTTAGCCACTGGACCACCGGGGAAGTCCCCAAATTTTTATTTTTAATACTTTAATAACACTCATTTTAACACTTTTTATACCATGAGACGTGTGTAGAAACTAGAAATCACCAAAATATTTAGATAAATTAGTATCAATGTCTTGTTTCAGAACAACAATGTCTTGGCACACTTGCCTAATAATGTAAATGGAGGATAAAAAACCTAGCAGCTGATGAAGTAGAAATAAATGAGCAAGCACAGAGCAAACATCATTTTGATATAACCTAAACAGCCACCAGCCCACTATGAAGTAACTAAAAAAATCTGTAATCAACAGTCATCTCATCCTTCTTTTAACACTACCTCCTGCAAGTACAAAAATTTAAATATATCCACAAACAAGTAGGCTAAACATGCTGAAAAAATAAACTTGTATTACCATCATTCTTTGTTTGAAGCTTGGTAATTAATTTCTGGGGGGAAAAAATGGACAGCCAAGCTCTTTGTATAAAATAAGACTACCAACAGGAAACCTAATATGAGGATTTCCAGTCCTTGCAGCATGGGTCCAAAAGCCTGCACATTTGTTTTTTAAAAACTGGTACTGCTCTTAACTTCTACTTAGAAAACAGCAGTTGAATTTGAAGGATCCCAAGTACTCTAAGAAGAGATGAAATCCATACATAGGTGATACTCACAAAGTGCTAAAAGTTGTCCAAAATGGCCAAATGTTTTTGTCTATACCTTCCTAAGAGGTACTAAAAAGGAACTGAAAAGTTGACTTTTCAAAATCAAGAAGAAACCTCAGGCACAAAAGTGGTTTTCTGCCCTGCTATATTAACCCTTACCATCCACCCCCTCCCCACCTCAGCCTTTTCTCCTCAAAACAATTTCTGTCAAAAAAAGATACAATCTCCCTATTGATTGGAAAGTTTTCTTTGAAGATTTCCGACTCAGGATCTCACTTCAGCATAGACAGAAACATTTTGCTCACCAATTTCTAAATTCCTAAAACTTCTTAATAGCCCCAATATCTTTCGATCACAAAAATATTGAGAAATCTACTGATGTAAATTAAATGATATAAAATCCCTCTGTGGTCATTCATCATCCAACCATTGTCATATATTGAAAGGGACTGGATGGAATGTTCGCCAAAAAAGCAGGCAGCCCCTGTCCTCAAGGAATGCACCCTCTGTCTCAGTCACAATGTGCACATCAATATATAAGTCCTTCCTGAAGTTGAAATACAGTACGCCTAGATGAAGAGGAAGCTTTTTCTGGATTCCTTCAAATTATGAGCAACTGGCACTCTGTTAAGGAACTAATTTCCTGTGGCCAAGCACCACAACAGTAGGTATTAGTCATAACTTTGACTTATTTGAATAGGGGCACTTTACTGAGTAAAGACCCTATTCTTTTTAAAAAACAACACTTTTAATCTACTTTAATTCAGCCTGTCAGAACAAGAAAACCCAACAATACCATTAGTAGTTTCTTACCCCATCCTTCAGACAGAACAAAATCTGGAGAGAAATGTCACAGGGCTTTGAAAAACAGAAAGTGAGTGTAGTTTTCACCAGTAGAAACAAGGTGGTTCAGGCTGCACTCTGAGAAGAACTTGTGTGGAAAAGATACAAGAAACAACACTTCATTAGCTAGAGCATCAAGGGGGCCTCCCAAGTCTTATTCGAGAACACTGGAACTTACTCTGTGCTCAACGTTAAGATCTTATAGCCCAGTGCTAAAATGAGCAGTAAGAGACAGGAAGAATGGGAAACAGGAGTTCTGGCTATGGGTTATTTCAACATAGTGATGTTAGATATGTTTCTTTGTGCCTACATTTCTTGTCGGTTAAAAATAACCTTCAGCTTCCATATTGGGTTCCCTAAACATATCCTCCGAATCTTTAGAGCAGGGGAAAAGCTATCCAGCAACTGAAGCTCTCTACAAGGATGACTAAAGGACAACGTGATGCTTCCCTAAATGAACATACTGTTATTTACATGTACACCTGAATGCTGTTCCTTTTCAAAAAAGACACTACAGGAAGTTGCACACTTACTCTAAAAATGCTACCATCGCACAACTGTTTAGACATTTTTCTGGAATTGCTTTAGAGTCAGCAGTTCATTCTTCTGAATGTACAGCAATGGAATGTGGATATTCCTAATTTCAACTTATGCCTTGCTTAAAATTTCCTAAAGAGATTTTGAGCAGCTTATATTAAAAACATTTATGCTAATGTATAAAGAAAAAAATTGTATGCCTTTGCCAGATGATTTCTCTGAAGAGAACATTTCTCTCAATATTTATGCTTGTGAAGAAAAACAAACAAAAAAGATCACATGACTCTGTAGGTACAATTCATATTTAGGGAAGAGGAGAGTCAAAAACTCCACGTCTTCAATATCAGTTCCTCACTTCTTACCCTAGTGTTTCTGACAGCACAAATAATTTGCCTATTTCTCTCAACTGCAATCCTGCCTCTTCATCACTAGGCCAGGATGGTACTGCGTAATAGAGATGAGCACTTTTCGGAAAGGTGATTTTCAGACAGTCTAAGCCTGACCCCTCTTTCTAAATAGGGACACAGCTGCCCTAACTCTACTTAAGATACAAAAACAGCTTTTCAATCCCACATTCTTATTCACAAAGCCTCTTCAAAATGGCCACAATGTAACTCTTGTATATGTAAAAGTGCTTATATTAACTAACTCTGGTCATCTCAAGATTTCACTAAATGACATGCACACATATTAAATAATCTGGCAATGATGAATACCCTTCACAGATTCTAAGAATTACTTTTTAGTACACCCTATAAAACATTATCAAAGCTACACAATCAGTCACCTGGTAGATAATTTCGCCAACTCTTCATGCTCATTAAGATCATGCCTTCATTCAAGAGATGACAAAGGTGTATGTTTAACAAACTTAGGCTGCTAAACCAGATTCAGGCTGTTTTGTTCCCATTATTATTTGTGATTACAAGTGTATCCTCCACTGCTCCCAACTTCACTTTTACTAGCTGATAAGCAACAATGAAGCTTCCTGACACTATTGGCTCACTATATCCACCCCACCTGAAACTTTTATCACCAAAGGAGAAAAAACAATGATTATCCACTGAGGTGTTTCCCTCCGCTCAGGCTTCAAGCTCATCTTCCAAGAAGCTACTCTAATTGTTTCCAACTTCCTCTCTGGAATAAGCAGCTCAGTACTCAGGGAGCTCCTGGAGTGACAGGATCTTCAAGAAAAGGCTCTTCTTGCTCCCGAATACCTATTTATTTTGTAACAAATGGAGCCCCTTTGGAATTTTCACTTTGAGACCCCATAATTACATTTCAGAACAAGAACGTTCCTGAACTATCATGATTTGAAACAGGTCTGCATATTTTCTTGAAAGTTCACAGGAAAACAGAGTGGGAGGAGTAGCAGAGAGACATCAGGCAGAAGATATGTAAAATGAGAGCTTGTACTACTCATTCTAGAATGTGGCTGGAATAGTTTATATCCTCCTGACCTGTGAAAAAGAAATTTTAATGCCACTCATAAGACACTCACCTTGAGAATTTTGACAACCACTCTCTCATTGTTGGTGATGTTAATGGCCTCAAATACTTCACTATACTTTCCCCGACCAAGTTTTCGAACCAGCTGGTAATCGTCTTGATTACTGTGAAAGGCAAGAAAGAGCGACACATAAATGCCAGGACTTGGGATTAACTGAGCCTATGCCCACTACACACCCCCATCCAGCCGCTTCCATTAATCAAGCACTTGGAACTGTCTATATACATCATGCCACGACTCATTACCTAAATGAAAGCCACAACATAAACTTGGCTCCCTTCACTGGACGCAGCTTCTAAACTAACTGGTCCCTCATTAACTTGGGGGAGATGAGGTAGGAAGGCAAGGGTCTGAGCCAATCTAGAGAGGTGAGCAAAGCATCACCATCCTGGAGGCTCAGAAGTGCCCCTCTGCCCACAGCACCTGCCTTATACTTCACACGCCGAAGGTAGACAGCTCCTCCTTTGAGAGTCTGGACGTCTTTAAAAAATTTCCTCCCACCCAGCCTCATTTCAAAAAACTAAAAAGGCAGAGAATTTTAATAGCTCAAGAGTACAGCTGCTGACTTCCCACCTCAATAGAAACCCCAAAGCGTGAGAAGGGCCGCTCTCTCACTTCCACCAGGCTCTGGTCCCTGGACCCCTACACTTGTCAGTAAGAAAGCATTCCCTGGGGTGAGTGGGAGAGAGGGGTGCGCACGGCGGAGAGGAAGGAACGAGAAGGGGGGAAAGGGAGACGAGAACATAGTGTGTGTGTGTGTGGGGGGGGTTATCCCAGAAAATATACTTATTTTCCTTTTTCTCCCACTTGTTTGTTTCTTTTTAAAAACAACTTTATTGAGATAACTTTGACATATGAAAAGTGTATATATTTAAGGTATACTTGATGTTTTGATATACATATACACTGCAAAAAGATCTACAAGATGAAGCTAAGTATCTTATCAATCATATCTACATAGTTACCATTGTGTGTGTGTGTGTGTGTGTGTGTGTGTGTGTGT